>NC_133496.1:4291794-4330737 GCF_025370935.1 Choristoneura fumiferana | reverse complement strand
CTGAAACAAACGAATGACACGGTTAATGTTTCAGCGAGGAAGTTCAGTCACATGAGTGAAACGGAACAGAGACGTAGTTTTGTTTTGGAATAGGGGGCGAACGAAGCAAACTTGAAGTCTTGAAGGTCATAGGTATCAGTCCGGGAATAGCAGGCGACATTTCATTCCAGTTTTGCTGTGCGAGACAGGAAATTTCTGAAAAACGCACAGTAGAGGACTGCCAACCATTTAAATGGTGAGGATGGAAGATTACATACATGTATAATGTGATTGTATACTTGTACGGTGTTAAAAAAATCCTGTACGATAAATTTACCCATACTAATTTTAACAGTGGTATGTGTTTTTGTTGATGGTTAACAAAACAATACAATGACTCTTTAACTTGAGCTTTATTTTCTTTTATTTTTTATACTGTACCGTTTTTTCCAAATAAACGTTAACGTTACTGATAAGTAATAAGAAACACATTAAAAATAGAAAATTAAAAAAAAATGTTTTGTACGGAAAAGTCTTATTGTGATTCAACTTCCATACAAAACTTAAATTAATTCTTACGAGCTAAAATATTTAACCAGTTATACCTATCTAATTCGTAATCACAACCTGTCTTAGGCTGTGTTTCCACCAGAGACGTGCGGAGATGTGTTGCGAGGAATGTGTTTTTTATGAACCAATTGAAACTCTACATTTACCTATCCTCGCACAGCACAGCTCTAGTGGAACACCTAAGCGGATAGGATAAGGAAACTCACTCACAAACTTTCACATTTTTAATATTAGTAGGATGGGCTGCCCGCCCATTGCCACTACAACAAGCTTATTCGCTGTGTACTAAGATATTTCGCGGCAAGTGTAGTAGTGTCCTATTAGGGCGTATATTCATACTGTGATGAACCTTGTCTCTGTTATATTTCTTTACCTATGTCGCTCAGTTTACTGATTTACTCGGGTAATAGGAATCGGCGCACAAAGGCTGGTACATTCTGATAATGTGGGTCCATGTTAATTATCTCTCTACTGATCTAGAAAGGTAAGATGTTATTCTCGATTCTTTTCTCGAGATTAGACATAACGTGGCCGGAAGTTTTACAAATGAAGTCTTTCGAGTATACCTAGTTAACATCATCATCATTCCGGCATGTAGGTATACGTCCCTGACAGCGCCATCTACACAATGATACGCAAATTACGTGTCTTATTGATGATTTACAGAAATGTCACCGATTGTTTGTAGCAAATCAAGCAAATAAACCAAGTAGTTCTTGAGGGAGCTAACAGAGGGCGCTTAGGTAAACCAACTTTTCGGGAACAATTTTTATTGTAATTACTTTTCAAAATAACAAGCGAAGAAATCAGACCTCTCGTATTTCACTGGCATCACTCCATCCATCCACGAGCCGACAGACTCACTGGTGGGCACAGATCTCTTAGGATGAGAGGGCACAATGTTTCCTTTTACATTAAACCTTGAGGTAAATTTAAATTTCAAATCTAATTTCGCACATGTATTTCGAAAAATTCAGAGATGCGAGCCCAGGTTTGAATACATGATCCTCTGCTTGCGGGGTCATTTATTACTTAAAAAGTGTAGTAATCAAGAGGAGAGGCATTTGCCCAGCCGTGGGACACTATTCCAGGCTGGTTAAAAAAAATTTAAACCAAATAAGTTATAGTTTCAATTCTAATTGCTTCTCTCATCCACTCAAAGGTTGACTGGTAGAGATCCCTTAATAATAGGATAAGTTCACCTTTGTACATATACATGTTTGTCAATTGTGTTTGTTTACTTATTTTGTACAATAAATAGTTTACACACATACATACATACAAACCTAAGCTAACTGAATGCTCATCTCAACCACTCAAAAATACCTAGTAAAGATTCCTTAAAGGTTTAAGTTCGCCTTTTTACATTTATCTCAACGTTTGTTAATTGTACTTGTTTATTTATTTTGTACAATATTGGCTCTGTGCACGACATCAGCGCCACCTAGCGTCCGCAACTTTTATGGCTCTGATGCTCTGACGTTTTGAAATTTCATCGCGACGTTATGACAAAAATCAAACCTATAACGTATTAATTTATAATACAAAATTACTGTGATACCGTGATTTGGGTGGACAAAAGTGTCCAACAGTGGACGTCCTACGGCTAAGATGATGATGATGAAACGTAAAACTGGGTACCTCCTTGAAAATACAAACTGAAATATAGATGCATAGAAAAACCAGAAAAATAAGACCAGCACTGGGAATCGAACCCAGGTCCTCGGTATTCCGTACCGCGTGCTATACCGCTACACCACTGCTGGTCAACGGTACAGACACGAATTTCCCCTATGCACTTCATATCTCAGCTTGTTTGTTTCTTATTTAGCCACTTAAGCAGTGACGCTAGCGACACCTATACCGTAGCCCTCATCGAGAAACTTTCGGCACTCCATTGGAACCCTACTATAATTAGCTGTTGGGTACCTACTATAATTATGGTGTGAACAAATTGTGGCGCAGAATGTCAATGTTATTTACGCTCAAAGCATATTGGTTAAACTTTACTCAAAGTGACATGTGTATCCTGTTTATGCGTTGTATTTGCAAACTAAAATCAACATAAACTACGTAAATATTGACATTCCTTTGTACAATCAACTAGTTCTTACTTTGTACAGTCAAGGACATCAATATAAATTACAAGCTTTTGCCCGCGGCCCCGCCCACGTGGTATTCGGTTATCGCGCGCTATTCCCTCGGGAACTGTGCATTTTTCCGGGATAAAAAGTAGCCTATGTCACTCTCGGGCCCATAAAGTATCTCTATGTCAAAAATCACGTCGATCCGTCGCTCCGTTACGGCGTGAAAGACTGACAAACATACAAACACACTTTCGCATTTATAATATTAAAGTATGGATTAAACATTAGTAAACCGGGCGGGACACATTGCTCGCAGGACTGATGGCCGATGGGGTCAGAAGGTTCTCGAATGGCGTCAGCGGACCGGGAGACGAGCTGTCGGTAGGCCTCCCACAAGATGGAGCGACGACTTGGTTAAGATCGCGGGATCGCGTTGGATGCGGTAAGCACAAGACCGGTCTGAGTGGAGAGCCTTGGGGGAGGCCTATATGTCCAGCAGTGGACGTCTTCCGGCTGACATGATGATGATGACCTGCATGCATTCATACATGCATGCCTATGGTCGATGTATACATGTATTTGACGCTATGGCAGTATAGGTATTTATGCCCTCGACTGTAAGGGGTGTGTCAAATTAAAACAAAATAATAGAGAAAGGTAGAAAAAACCGGCCAAGTGGGTCAAAACTCAGTTGCAAGATTTGACCCCCACATACATAGTACATACAGACAAACATCGCAATTTCAATAAAAGCTTATAAAATATACGTTACTAGACACAGTGAACTTTGCTTCAGTTCAAGGATAAGCCCCCAAAACACTGAGTTATGCCGCAAACTGTCAAAAGTTTGATTGGACGACGGACGTAAAGAAAATCTTGAGGGTACTTTAATAAACATATTTTTAAGCCAGGGTTGTTTTGAAGTGGATCTGTGATCTGAAAACAACTAAGCTTTATAGAAATAACTGGCCCTCGCGAGGCCACTATCCCGCTATCGCTATCTCGAGGGAACTAAGAAATTCCGGGATAAAAACTATCTTGTGTCCTTCCCAAGGACTGAAGCAATCTCCTTACTAAAATTCATCTAAATCGGTTCTGCGGTTTAAGCGTGAAGAAGTAAAAGACAGTCAGAAGTTACTTTCGTGTTTATAATACTAGCTTTTGCCTGCGACATTGTCCGCCAGAAACGCGATTATCGCTATTATGCGGAAATTATGCGATTTTATAGGATAAAAAACAACTCTGTCCTTCCCAGGGCCTTAAGCAATCTCCATAATAAATTTCATATAAATCGATTTAGCTGTTAAAGCGTGAAGAAGTTACAAACAGAAAAAGTTAATTTCGCACTTATATTATTAGTCAGGATAAGTAGGTATTATTCTTTAAAGTTCTGTCCAATTTTGCCTGCTAATTCAATGTAATTCAGCGAATCTTTTCTATAATCGTTTCCATCAAATTTGAAAATCATCACTCTAAAAGTCACTCTAAACGAAACAAAATAAGGTCAAACAAATGCAAGCGCTTATCTCAAATGGCCATAATAATTATTTAAACCGAAGTTGGGCCATTCAACTTTTTTACCGACACTAATTTGGTAACGCAGGAGACGCCCAAAGTGTCGGTAAAATAGTTGATTGGCCCAGTTACGCCCGTTTGTCAAGAGCTGTAATCGGATACGAACTCCTTTATCGCCGTTTATTAAAGCTGTCCGCAAGACGTCATTTGGGGTTGCCAACTTATTATTACCGTTGAAAGTAGCAACGCTGTCACCTGGCTGTCACAAAGTTAGTAGGTATGCGGTTACTTTAGTTTTGGTTGGATTCGCGCTGTCATCGTTCATCCACCATTACCTCTCATATTTCGTTTTCTAGAATTTTTTTACCGCACAACGGCAAAAACTACTAGACACTGGCAAAATTGTCCTCCAATGGACAGAGCCATATTTTTTTTTTAAAGAAACAACAATAGTTTTGGTTCATATCATTCGATAGGCGCTGTCATCGTTCATCTACCATTTCCTCTCATATTTCGTTTTCTAGAATTTTTTTACCGCACATCGGCAAAACCTACTGACACTGGCAAATTTTATTATTAATAATAATAATACTTTAGTTTAATTTTTCGCCACCGGCAAAGTGAATTTGGCGTAAGTGGTTTTGCTGTGCTCAAATGGCTACATAAGGAAAGGATTCCACAACAGAAGTTTAAATTTCTTTTTGATGCGTCAGCATCTTTTTATTTTTTTTAGGGTTCCGTAGTCCTACAAGAAAACCCTTGTAGATTCACCACGTCCATCCGCGGCTTAGTTTAGAGACTTTTAGTGCTAGAAAGCTGTGTCATGCTGCAATTATAGTGACCGGTATGAAATAATCTAAACAATACGCAACTACCCTAAGACATTTAATTTCAACATATATTTGCAATTGTCAACTTTTAGACGGGGCTTAGTAAAAGAGAGATTCGAAAAATTAGTTATTTGTGTCACAAGGGAGCAAAATGTTGTATTTATGGCGAGGGCGTACATTGAATCCAGAATGTAGCGAAGGATTCTGCAATAATAGAATCCTGAGCGTAGCGAGGGATTCTAAAGTAGAATCCTGAGCGTAATGAGGGATTCAAGTGTTAACGCCTAAGATGAAAATAAATTTGCTCCCGAGTGGCTCATACAACTTTTCAGACCGAGCATTAAGAAACTTGAAGAAAAACAATTCTAAATATTATTAAAGAACAACCAGCATAAAAAAAGCGTGGCTTTACATTATCAACTTCAAAAAATGGAATTTGCAATAAAACACTTAGAATTGCCTCGAACAGAAAAGTTGCACTTTGCTCCCTCTCGTCAGGAAGGAAAAGTTACTTTTCTGAAGGAGAGGTGTGAAAAGTATAATTGAGCCTATTCTCAATTCTGAATAAACTGCATTCAATGAACTAGAACAATTAGTGCTCACCCGCGACCAGGTCTCAAGGTCATAAGGCTTAAGGTCGCGGGTGAGCAAAGTAATTGTTCTAATTCATTGATATGGACCTCCGCAAAGTACTGGCCCTTTACTAGGAAGTGCAAAATTCGAGCTTCGTGTCTTGCCGCCCCGCTGATACTTATATTATTTAAAACGAGAGTGAGAGGGACTACGATACTAAATTCGATTTTCGAATTTCGTAGTTCAGGTTTTCAGCTATTTATTTAACACTTTGTGTATAATTTATTTCGGGAGTGAACAGTCTGCTAAAGTTTTTTGTTACTATTTCTGCTAATCACAAGGTCTAATTTAAAATACCCAACACAAACTACTTACAACAACTTGAAATATCGACTTTACAGATAACATTTGATCCAAATTGAAAATCGAAACACGAACTTTTAGACCGGTAAATATAATAAACTATCACCGTATAAATTCTATCTAATGTGACATAAACCCGTTCAATGACTTAAACATAATGTTCATTAGGTAATAAACCTGGTCATGTGCGAAATATTGGTGCTGGCCGCTTTTACAGACTTCAAAAAGAGGAAGTTGATACAAAGGTCTGGGGTAACATTCTGGTCGTCCGTCTAGGATTTTCTCTGCAGGACGAAACTGTTGAAAATGATGATGTTGATATGTTAGTTTGGATGACAATACAAGAACACTCAATAAAATGTAGTCAGCAAAAAACTTGTGTTAATAATGCATGTTTTAACAAAACTTATCCAAAATACATAAGGCGCGCAAAATCCTTACCCTATCGTCTTTGCTTAAAAAAGGGAGCACTATCTGATAGTGCTGGTATCTGCTAGTGGTAGTATTGGATAAGTTATTGTTATGCACATGATTAAATATTTTATTATCTTTTATATGCGACCGCCTAAAAAACATAACGTAAAATCGTTGTTAATACGTGTGTTACCGTAACACACGCAGAATTGTAAAAATGCTATTTATGGTAATACCTGTGAAATTTAGTATCTGTAATTTCGGAGTTTTAATTGTTTACTCGTAAGAAGCCGTGAGATCACCCACCCAATGATGATGAATGACCTATATTTAATTCCTGAAGTTCCCAATCCGCACTGGGCCCGCTGGGAACTACGGCCCAAGCCCTCTCATTCCGAGAGGAGGCCTGTGCCCAGCAATGGGACGTATATAGGCTGGGATGATACTCGTAAGAAGCCGTGAGTTAGGGTGCTACTTAGTTGCAAGCGTGGTGTTAGTTCTGCTGTATTCGGTTTTATACCCACAAAAGTCCAGTTTGTGTCACTCGGCGGATCAAAATGAGTTGTACATAAAGAGGACTTTTGTACGAAACCAATATTACGCGACCGAAAATACGCGACTCATAACTCAAAAAATTACGTTTGTTTGGCCCTTATCCTAAAGATTAATAAAAACAATTTCAAGCTTAACATGTGTTTAAAATTTAACGTTACCCAGTAACAGTTATTATGTAATAACTGTTTAGACACGTCGTAAATGTCTACTTCAAATTCAAAACATCGTCGCGTCTGTTGTAATGGGATTTGACTTCGTATCCCGGATCGGACGTGTTACATAAACCTCAGTTATAAGCTTAATGCTAATGTGCGACCTTGTTTATGGCCTTTTGAAATGCTCAGAGTCACGTGGAGTCACGCAACGAGCTATAATGCTCGGAGTTTCTTTGCGCGATAGAATCCTGTAGCCTTAGTGTACGAGTAAGTTTTCGGTTACAAAATTAGTCTCGATCGCGTTCGCGCTTAAATCTCAATTTGTATGGAAACACGAACAGCGCCTCTAGCGGAACGTTTGCGATGTTCGTGTTTCCATACAAATTGAGATTTTAACGCGAACGCGATCGAGACTATTTTGTAACCGAAAACTTACACTAAGGGGCTGTTTCGCCATCCATTGATTAGTGTTAACTGACGGTTAAATGTGATGCCGTCTCCGTCTATTCGAACAAAACAAATAGAGACGGCATCACATGTAACCGTCAGTTAACACTAATCAATGGATGGTGAAACAGCCCTTAAGGGTACTGAACGCGATTCGCCGAAGAACTGTCACCGACAGCTCTAAAAATTATTCACTGTGTATCAAAATTCTCTTCTCTCTTCTAAGTCAATACACTGTTGACAGAATGGTTATAGTTTAGCGCTACTATTTTTGCTATTTTTCCAAGATAAACACTGACTGTTGTCTTTCCCGTGCCTAGAACTATTTCCATACCAAATTTCATATAAATCGATTCAGCGTTCAAGTGTAAGAGGTAACAAATAAACAGACAGATGGACAGCTACTTGCAGATTTGTCTAATACCTTCAAACGAGCAATTCTTGTATATATTATATTTCGAGGATCTTATTATTGAGTTTTAGCCCGAGAAAAGCTCGGTCGCCCAGGTACTAATATTCAAGACGTATCGTGCCCGCTTAACAACGCGTTTCTAGGGTTCCGCACCCGAAGAGTGACAATCGGAACCGTCAGAGACAAACTTTTCATGCGCGTTCGATTCGCACTTTCGATTTTTTCGTCATTTTTTAAAACAGCTATTGCCAGTTTCCACAATAAATCCACCTTAAAAATAAGTTTTCAACAAAAAGTGGGATCGCCCAAAAATTTCATTTTGTGTGGAAACACGAACAGTGCTAGCGGAACATTGTGTGTTGTGTGACCATACAAATCATTTACGACAGCTGTCAAAAGTCACAAGGTGACAGCCAACAATGCCTTTTGGGTCAACTATTAAATGTGATGCCGTCTCCAATATTCGAACAAAACAATAGAGACGGCATCACATGTAAATATTATGAAGTATTTCCCAATTTTTCAAGTTTGCTTACCTTACTATCTAATCTGAAATATCAATGCTATTATCTTGAAAGCAATGCTAATTAATGTGAACCAAATAATTTGTTTTAACAATCATTAATTTTTCATGTAGCTAAAAAGTTTACCCTACATCAATTTTCTCAATGAACAAATTAACGAATTTGGCAGAGAATTCCCGCCCATCCCAATACCCCCAATACCGCCGAGGTTAAAAGCCTAGTTTGCATCTCACCTTACTGCACTTGGTGCTAGTTGCGAGCTGATGGTGCCGTCTCGCCACCACGCACGATATCCTGGCGTAAACATACACCATGACGGCCATGGGGAGGAAGAAAGACCCCATGGCTGAGAAGACCACGTAGCCTGGGTTCTGGTTGTAGCGGCAAATACCGCCTTGGTTGTGGCTTGGTTCATACCTAGAAGGTAAAGATAATAAATAAAATATGTACCCACTTAACTATTTTAAATATATTTTCAATACAAGATATTTAGTGATCCGTACATGAAGGGTAACAAACGGATCCAAATTAGTATACATAATGTGTATTTCTTTTGCCGCTTTAAACTATAAAAAAATGCAGGAAGCAGGGGGTAGCTAGATATATATTGTAGATACTGTTCATAGTATGTTTTGAAATTTCTAAATTTGTACGGAACCTTTGGTGCACGAGTCCGACTTACACGTGGCCAGTTAAAGTTTACTGATTGTACCTCCTTAACTATTATTGCGAGTGAAAAGGGCCAAAGGGCCAGATAGTTGGTCAAGAAGCTGTCATCTAAACTTACTTAAGTATTCAACTTTTTACAATTTACAACTTTCAAAAGCACTCGCCAACAGGATAGAAATTAAAACAGTTAATTTTAAAACAGCATTGCTAAGTGTTTATAGAATGACATCTAGTGTACAATCATTTGCCAAAAATAATAAGACAGTCAGAACAGCCGAAGATTATAAAACCGGCCAAGAGCGTGTTGGACACGCCCAAAATAGGGTTCCGTAGCCATTACGAAAAAAAGTAATATTTTTCTAAGGATTTCGTATTTTGTACGGAATATTCCGAGTTTAAGTACATTTTATACTTTATATTTACTGTTAAACTACTAATAATTCTCAAACAAACTTAGCCGTTATAGTTTTCCTTGAAGTTTAATATACTTACTACCATTATGATTTTTTTTTAGATTTTAGAGGGGGGGGCTCGATTTTAATGAAAATTTGCACTTTAAAGTAGAATATTTCACATACAAATCACTGAATCGAAAAATCGTCTTAGCAAACCCCTAATGGTTTTAAAATATCTATCCAACGATACCCCACACTATAGGGTTGGATTCATAATAAAGATAAGCTTCTTATTTCGAGGGAATTTTATACAAATATTAGCACATGAAAAAGAAAACTAATGAGACATAAGGTTCTCCAAAGAAATTGCAATTACATTATAAGAAGACAAACTTTTTTTCTTGAGCCAGTACTTTTTTTTTTAAACTTGGTAAATATGTTCTCGTTTTTGTTAGCTTATCACTATTACATTCCGCAAATACAATCTGAAACATAGATGCACAGAAAAACCAGAAAAAGAGACCAGCGCTGGGAATCGGACCCAGGTCCTCAGCATTCCGTGCTGCGTGCTTAACCCCTTAATATGGATACACCCTGAAAATAAATAATATTTAAGTATTTATTTATGGAGTTATGCAAAATCAACCTAACGCAATCCGTTCATTGCAATTCACTACTCACATTGAAAAGCAGTCTAAATAAAGTTGCGTTTGTAAAATAAAATTATACATTGGATAACTACAATTTAATGACAGGGTATATCCATGTTATGCGAACTCCAAAAGCTTACCTTTTTCAAGTTCTGCATGGTGATTTGGTGATGATAATTATGGCAAACAACAATGTTCACTCTTGAGCACTGTCCAAGAGTGATGTCAAAGACTTAATCAGTAAGATACACGTTTGGCCTCATCCGCACTTTTCATCAGGTGAGAAGAGAATAGGGGGCCAGGCATAAAGTACGTCTCACCTATTTTCAACATTTTCAGCCCCTTCACCCCTTGTCATACGTACCTATTGATTATTTTGTTCCTGTATGACAAACCGCCTGAAAATATGTGACAAAATTTATGGACGTCCCCTAGGGGTCAGTCTAGTCGGGGGGGTACTTACCATCCAAACATAGGCGGGCAAGTGATAGCCATCGCGGAAATCCAGACGAAGAAAATCATAGTCAGCGCCAACTTCTTAGACCTTCGTCTTCTGGAGTACGACAAGGGCCGTGTCACAGCCAGATACCGGTCCACGCTGATGGCGCAGAGGGAAAGGATCGACGCTGTGCAGAGCAGGATGTCCAGGCTTATCCAGATGTCGCAGAGGATCCAACCGAGCTCCCATTTACCTGTGAAGCGAGGATAGAATTGTTGAATCAAGCTGCACTTTTTCGTCAGCTTTTTAACCGACTTCAAAAAAAGGAGGAGGTTATCAATTCAGTCAAACTAATACGGTATTTGACTGTTTTGTATATGTTTTATAAATTACAACTACACAATGCCTGTTATCGAATAGAAAAACAATTTTTAAGCTACCTTTCAAATAACAAAGTTATAAAGGTTTGAAATTCAAGATTAGACAGAAGCATGTGACGTCACACGCCAGTACCGCCATACTTGTTGCATAGAGAAAAGCATTTGAGAAAGAGACAGGTATATAGATTTTTCAAAAAATCACTATAAATCCAATTTTCAACCGATTTAAATTTTCTCTTCGCTATCTGTATATCTATATTTTCATAATTATATTAAGATATGGCAAAATCAGGATTTGTCAAATACCGTATTCTTTTCAAAAGTTGCTGAATGTCGTTCAGTTTGACAAGTAAGATCTTTGTTTTAATTAATTGTTCCTGTTAAATTTTCATTCTTTTTTAGTATAATATCCTTTTTTTTCCACAAGTACATACCACCGTAATAATTGAAGATAATATTTAAAAAAAAATCGCCATTTGGTTTGCTGACGTGACATAGCTACATCTAAATAGGCTAAGTACATTCAATAACCGCATCGACCCAACAAACGAAAATATTTTATTAAACCGGAAATTCTGGACTTGCCTCATAAAATACAAGACGTAAATAACTTGCTTCTAATAAAAACGGATAAAGGAAGAGGAATAAAAGTTGACCTTGTCTGCTTTAGGTTTTATTAGCAAAATAAGTTCCCTAAAAGCTTTCAAGCACTCGATAAAATCTGAACGTTATCAAAATTCGTTTATAGAAAGGGCTCTCTTGGGGTTCTGAATAATTTTATACAAAATGGCGTAGACTGCTAATATTTTTATTTGCATTTGACAAGACTGGTAAAAAAACTCAAGGCTAGCAGACCCTATCCGTCTTAATCAAGTACAAAATTGAAAAATGAAGCCATTTTTTTTATCACTAAATATTATTGTTTATGTTTAATGGGACTTACTAGATGCGTCATACATAAAGTTATGCGTGATAAAATTAGGCGTATTTATATCATACTTATTAGGTATTATTCTTTTTGAATATTATGCCACTTCAACGCTATGCGTATTATTGAACGTTATGCCGAGTCCGTTATATATAATATACATTTTCTTGTTATAACAATTAAATGTTATGTCAAGTTAAATGTTTGCCCAGAGATTCCCTATACCGGGTCTAATATTTCACACAAAATAAGTCACGGATTAAAACTAGTACCTACACAATATTTATCGATGCAAAATAGTCTTTCAGACTGAACAGGTAAGACAATAGAGCTATAATGGCCTTCAAGTTTCTCATTTTAGCCATTAACTTAAAGCTGACGTGAAATTGATTTTATATAGAAGCTAGACAAGCTGGAACAACGGAAAGTAATGAACAGTTTCAAACTAGACTTAAGGTGCTCAAGTTTCATAGCGGAAAACCTCGTTTTATGGCTTAACATTTCTGAAAGTAAAGTCCACCACATTGGTTTCAGTGACGGCAACCCTGACTAAAATTATTACAACTATTTATTTTGTAAAGCTGACGTAACTGCGCTAAAAACTTGATTTATTTCCTAGCGCGAGCCCTAAAGGTACATTACACTGTGATACCATTATGGCCGTAATAGCAACGTGTCATATATTCTTTCATAGTCAAAGTCAAATTCAGAATATCTTTATTCAATTTAGGCTGTAACAAGCACTTATGAATGTCAAAAAAAATCTACCACCGGTTCGGAAAAACCTCTGTTGACAAGAATCCGGCACGAAACTCAACGAGGCATATTTTTTTTAAACAGATTTACAATGTTATTAAATGATATCTCACAAGTACATCACAAGTATTTAACACAACTTTATTTTTAACACAGTAGGTTCGCTATTTGAAGGCAGAGGCGTCTTTACCTATAGTGCAGGGTGTGCGTTGCACACGGGCGCAGCGGTGTTAGGGGCGCCGGCCGCGGCACTTTGTACACTCACCAGCACCAATATCTGACACAACAAGCGTGTAGAAATATCTGATGCGACTCTATTTCTAGGGCCGGAAGGACGTGTCAGATATTTTTGCACGCTAATGCTGGTTACTGTACCTATTCCATTTTGACCGTGCGCTTCCTAGATGGTGATAAGTAATATTTGCACACGGGCGCTACATGGGCTAAAGACGCCGCTATTTGAAGGGATCGCTAATGCGGATCGGAATTATTTCCAAATATCCCTGTCTATGATATAATCATTAACTTTATAATTTATTTTTATTTATTCCTCTTAATGGCGGCCATAAGGCTTGGGCCAATGTCAGTTAAATTAAAGATAAATATATTCTTCTTATGCATGTTGTACGGTGATTGTAGTTTTTGCAACTTGATAGCAAAATTCCAGAAACCATGCGGAGACCACTTGCGCATTAAGAAATGTCAAACACGAGAGCAATATAGAATTTTGTGATCACTGTTCACTGTCAAGGCTAATCGCCGCATAAAACACTATCAAAATTATACTTCAACTAGCCAAAGAAGCAGAAATACCAAAATTAGATATCGTCTACATCCGCCATGTTCGAATGCTACAAATCGAATCCCTAACTTTATAATACGCCTTTGATATTAATGTCTTCTTGACAATAGATCTGACTTTCGTATCCGTTTCATTTGTAATATTTTTTGGAATTTTATTATAAAAACGTATGCAATTTCCCAGAAACGACTTTTTGGTTTTGTATCGAAAACTATTGGGACTATCACTAGTACGCTTCCTAATCAACCGTGGCCGTCGCGTGTCATGTACCTATGGGCTTGACGTTCTTATTACGGTCATGGCACGATACGGTGTAATGTGTTGAGACTTTAAACTGTAGTCTTCAGCAAGACAACTTCGAAGCCAACGAACTGAATAGATACAGAACTAACTCAAACCGGTACGTTAACACAATGATTATAATCAAATTTGAACGACCTAAGTTTACCGTTGACTTAATTGAAACACAAGTAAGCCTTTATCTAAACATGTCTCGCTAGTAACACGATTTGTGTTAGTTGGTAACAACGTCAAGTTTAACCCAGAACTTAATATGCGTAAGAGTTTACAAAATTGGAAACCTAAAGGGACTTTTAAGACGGGCCTAAGTTTTGGAGCCGAATTCCCTCCCTGCTTGAAAGCTATAATCTGGTCGTCTTCAAATACTCCATTATTTTTAAAAGTCGCTGAACTATTGTTATTCAGTTTGAGAAGTATGATCATCATCATCATCATCATGTCAGCCGAAAGACGTCCACTGCTGGACATAGGCCTCCCCCAAGGCTCTCCACTCAGACCGGTCTTGTACTTTTCGCATCCACCGCGATCCCGCGATCTTAACCAGGTCGTCGCTCCATCTTGTTGGAGGCCTACCGACAGCTCGTCTCCCGGTCCGCGGACGCCATTCGAGAACCTTTTGACCCCATGAGAAGTATGATATTATGTTTTAATTATTTGCTCATATTACAAGCCACACCTAGTATATATATTTTTTTCTTTAGTGTAATTAAATTTTAGATAGTTATACCTAGATCCTGTATTAGTTTTGGAATTTAGTGGCTGTTTACGGAGGGGGGCGTTGCTACCTGCGACGCAGTTTTTAACTTCTGCGGGTGACACGTTTTTCATTTTTGTAATGTACTTTACCAAATTGTTACAGTTCCTACGAGTTTGTAGTGGTCCATCGTGTGTGCGTGCGGGCGTGCGTGCGTGTGTGCGAGTGTGTGAGTGTGTGTGAGTGTGTGAGTGTGTGTGAGTGTGTGTGTGTGAGTGTGTGAGTGTGTGTGTGTGTGAGTGTGTGTGTGTGTGTGTGTGTGTGTGTGTGTGTGTGTGTGTGTGTGTGTGCGTGTGTGTGTGCGTATGTGTGTGTGTGTGTGTGTGTTCGTGTGTGCGTGCGCCTCTTAAACGGGTGGGCCGATTTGAATGCTTTTTTTTTAATTTAAAGCAGGTTTTCTAGCGATGGTTCTTCAACATGTTTTATCAAAATCGGTTCAGCCGTTTTTGAGATATTGAACTTTGAAGCGACAAACTGGGCTTGTGAAGTGACGAAACACTGATAAAATAAATGGCAATAATCCACACCTAGCTTCCTGTTTTTATATCTCCATATCAGCGGGGCTACTCCAAAATTCGAAAATCGATGCTAATAATAATTTAATATGAGAGTGAGAGAGACGGGACAATACGAACTTCGATTTTCATATTTCGAAATAGGCCCAGTGACGCACTGGGTCGTTGTAGTCGTTTAGTCATGTTACACTTGCTGAGATAGAGACGCAGACTTGATCGCTGGCAATTTTCAATACAGTTGGAGAGTATTGTTTTGTAAATGCAATAGCCATCATCATCTATGGACGTAGGACGTCCATATGTCTCCCCAATAGCCCTGCAGTTGGTTTATGTGAATTAAAATGTTTGGAAAATTGTATGTAGATAAAAAAGAGCTTAGTGCTTTCGTGTGTATTATTTAAATAAACTAGTCGAGCGGTTAACAATCAAGTTACCAATTAAATTACTAATGATGACCCCAATGTTCCCTCCAACTCCTCCAAGAAGCTCATATTTTTCTTTTATTTTTCTTTTAGTGGTTCCGGGTGAAGGAAATTTATCTATGCATAGCAAAAGTCACGAATACATATTTTCTTTCTTTCTCTTTCCAATTTGAGCTCAAAATGCTTAGTTAATGCTTAGTGTTTAGTTAATACCTTTTTAGTTAGCTTAGTGAATGCAAAATGCTTAGTTAGTAGTTTGCTGATCATAATATCCTTCTAAGAAGAAGACGATTGATTTATAAACACACTGCATCACAAAAAAGTAGATATTATTTAGCGCATGTACCATGTTCTATTACTTAAGTCTCGTTTAATTCCACAAAGTAGACAGAGTACTTATACGTGAACGACTGGTGGTAGGTACTATTTGTGTAGGCGGTCTATCTAATCATTTATCCCAGGTGATATAAAATACACTCGTCACTTAATTCATTCGTCTTGCTTTGATCGAGTTCTGTAAATAGTGGCACAAGCTCCAGAATTGTTCAGATAATAACATGTAAGTAAATTAAAATAACCTTTTATATTGACACTAGTAGCAAGTGTCCATTTACTAGTTTATGCCCGTGGCTTTGCTCTCATGGAAAAACAAAGAACAGGAATATTCATTTTGCACTTTTTTCTATGATCCTCAAGTTTGCCAAGTGCCAACTCGTCAACATTATTGCATAGTTCATTATCCAGACTTTTTTATTTATTTCAACAAACATAATATAGTATAAAAAGAAACGATAACAATTATATAGATTAAAAAATATCTAAGCCCTGTATCTCTCCTACCCGGGGCATCGTGCCTAGTATGCTTGCGGCATTCCCTCGCTGCACGGCTAAGCTCAGCCTCTGGGCAAAAAAAGACCCGGCCCTGGGGTCGCCAGAGACGCCGACTAGTTTATCCGACACCTCGCGAACAAATTTTTTGGTGTCGGATGTCCACGGTCCTAAAGTTTCTAAAAACGTGAAAGTGGAGGAGTTGGGACTGTGGTCGAAATAGGAATTTAGACAAAATGGGGTATGAACGATATCAGAAGGTAGACGAGTTAGTAAGGTGGCGATTTAGGAATTGTAGGCTGACGACATAGCATCGTGGACGATTTAAGAACATGACGAAATGGGACTGTGGACGAAGTCATCCTGAGCCGAAATTTGGAGCACATATGTATGTCACAAGTTTCAATAAAATGAGCCAAATTTGACATGTTTATGTGAAATAGTTTTTGAGTTATGAGGGGATCAAAAGTGGCTCCAAATGGTTCGGATAAAATTACACACGGTGCTGCTCGCCAGTCTGTTAGCTTGAACTAGGCTTAACACGCTACCGCGTCTCTAGATTCCTCGCAACACATCCTCGCACATCTCTGGCGGAAATGGAGCCTAAGAACGTAGTGACTTAGAAGTGTAGGTACCACTAGACCAGCCTAACAAGTCATTTGTTATTGTTAAAAATTGCCGCGCTCCGGCCCAGACAGCTCCATTAAAGCAGCTAACGATAGCCGGGACCCTCGCAAACACTTTAGACGATTGTTGTGGACTCAATTATCTGTTCCAATTAGGTAAGATGACTTTTGTTTTTGGCAAGACTTCGTTAAATACTCGTCTTGTTTGGATACTTAAATAATTCTGCAAGATAATAAGCTTTGGCCTACCAAAATCGCAAAAGTACCTATACTTTTTTTAATATTTTGCGATACTATTGCTGATAATTCCGATAAATTAAAGAAATCTGGTATATATTATTTACTTTAACAGATTCGTATTTTTTGGGAGTTAGTTTTGACCCACTTCCAGTGATCAGATTGACTTGAAAGAGTGAACAAAAAACGGTCAGAGAAAAAAAATTGTATTAAACATGATTTTTTTAACATAATCTTATTATGTAAGTAAGTATTTAATTGCCAATCAAATACCAGACTTCTTATTTTACAGTCTTAAATAAAACACGACCAATAATAAATCTTACTAAACTCAACAAAAGTAACAACACAGTTCAGTTGAAGGAGTTCCAAATTAAGCGGGCTCTAGATACAAATTAGATTTTATTGCTTAACGGAATTGCGGTACAAAAACGGCTCATTACAAAAGAGTAATTATGTGAAAAGTTCGTTATGTGAACCGTAATTATGTATAAAGGTAAACTAGTTTCCGTACGCCATGGGTTAATAGCTAAAGTTTAAAACTAAAACGACTCATTTACCCTTAAATTAGTGTTACAACGGTGTAATTGTAATCTTTGACTAGGCTGTTAAATAATCTTTGGCACAATGTCATAATTAAGTTGTCCGTCGGTATGCCATGTAAAAGTATTGTGTCCGACATTAGTCATATGTAAAAAACAATGTAACAAAAGCAACTAAGAAAATTTAAACCAATAAAGAAAACCCAGGTCTTCAGCAATCCGTGCTGCGTGCTATAACACCTACACCACCGCTGGACACAGCACGGATTGCTGAGGGCCTGGGTTCGATTCCCAGCGCTGGTCTCTTTTTTCTGGTTTTTCTGTGCATCCATGTCTCAGTTTTCGATATGGTTTCACGGGATACCAGTAAAAGTAACAATAATTTGGAGTTGAAATAAAAAATACAAAAAGAATCCAAAAAACCAATCATAATTTGGGTGCTTAGTAGCGACATCTCTTGTCTGGGTGAGCGGTTAGTTCCGAAAGAATGTGAACATAGATGGCGCTAGTGCTGCTGCATATGTAGCGTAGTAGAAATAAGCAACCTGAAATATGTATGCATAGGAAAAAATCGTGTCTAGATTCCTGTCCAGCGGTGGTGTAGGGGTTATAGCACGCAGCACAGATTGCTGAGGATCTGGGTTCGATTCCCAGCGCTGGTCTCTTTTTCTGGTTTGTGCATCCATGTCTCAGTTTGTATTTTCGATATAATTTGCCCGTTCTTAATGTTAATATTGATTAAGAATTACTTGTAAATACCTAAGTATACTGTTTGCAACTACTTGAAATAAATATTTATAACTTTCTAGTCCATTAATAAATCACGTTTTTATCCCACTTCCCACTCCGCTTCTATATCCATTGACCTGCTCTTCCGCAGAGGCCAAGCTCTCGCTTCCGCTACCACCTACACTTCCACTAAAAATGCCAACCCTACTAAAAACCTTTTGCGAGCCCACGTCAAACTTTGTTCTTTGAATTTTCTTTATCCTCTTTTAGCTGAGGACGCTCAATGGTAAATAAGACCTTGCTCGCTCAAATCTCCCATGCTCTTTGTATCGAAAGTCAGACATCTTTCCACAGTAGGAATATAAAAAACAGTAAAGCTGCACTCACATTTATCCGTCATGTTGCATTTTGATGCTCTGTCTCTCTTTCTTTCTGTCTCTCTCTCTCTCTCTAGAGCTTGTGATGCGACACAACACAAGCCATCACAACACACTGCATATGATAAATGTACGCAACCATATAAAATGTGTGAAACCGATACCAACCGTTCTGATGCGTCACGACACAACACGACAGATAAATATGAATGGCTTAAAGCTCACCACACACAGACGACCCGCGCCCGTCGTCTGTGTGTGTTGAGCTAAAAAAGGTGTCTGACACGCCCGAAATAGGGTTCCGTAGCCACTACAAAAAATAACTAATATTTTTCTAAGGATTTCCTATTTTGTACGGAATATTCCAAGTTTAGGTATATTTTATACCTTAGGCTGCTATTTACTCTTAAACTACTAATAATTCTCAAGAAAACTTAACCGTTATAGTTTTCCTTGTAAGTTTGATATACTTATCATCATCCTGAATTTTTTTAAATATTTTCACCCACCGGTTTAAATTTTAGAGAGGGGGGGACGCTCGGTTTGAATGAAAAAGTTGAATATTTTGCAAAGAAATCACTAAATCGAAAAATCGTTTTAGCAACCCCCTGATAGTTTAAAAATACCTACTTATCCAACGATACCCCACAGTACAAGGTTAGATACTCGATCCCGTACTGTCAGCTAAATGCAAACTGTGTCACAGATTTACCACACGCACAGGGGACATTTGCATATAAAAGGCGATCTCCCAGGTCCCGCTAAGTACCTACCTACTTTGTTGATCGTTGTTTTGCCTCAGTGAAAGAGGTTTCTGATCTTTTTTGATTCCGGACACGATTATTTTCAGAATCGTAATCGTTTTTATTTTATTTGAACTCTTTGTGGAAAAGGTTTTTGATAAAAACTCAGCCCAGTTTGGGGCCAACTTTATACTGCATCATAAATATAAACTTTTACTTTGTATAATAAAATAGTATCTGGGATTGGGAGATTGAACTTCGCTCGGGGGAAAGTTCGAAGGCACGCGTTTTCTCAAAGATGAGACCAAATTAGATCAATTATCAAAATTATTGTTTCTATATATTACATATAATTATAAGAATTACTCGTTTAAAGATATAATTTTATCTGACTAAACTCGATTAAAAGAAACGTTTTCATTACGAGTGAGGCTCACGGTAGGTACTTTAATGTTCAAAATAAATATATTCAGTCTTTCTTAAAAAAAAACTTCCTTTTGCTTTCTATACTTTTGTTGCCTGTACCTGTATTGTCATTTAATAATGCTATCTATACCACATTTTAAGTCAATCCGCCCACGAGAAGTGCGTCAAATTTAACTTTCAAGACTTGATTGCACAGAGAAGAGACACTGGAACTGGTGAAACTAAATAAAAGTTCATTACAAAATTCTAAATCTGGGTCGAAATGAGTAAAACAAAGTCTTAATTTACGAACAAAGTAAATTAAAAGCTTGTTAACTCTTTTATTTAAGTGGCTAGGGATTTGTAACCCTCCTAAATGAGGAACTAGCACGAAAAGTAATATATTCAAGCTTTTTAAAGACACGAATTTAAAATTCCAAACCAAATTACAGTCGCGTGAAGTGGGGTCACCCTGTTTTGAGTTTCATATGAAAGGTTTTATAATTACGTATTTAATTAATAACTATACCCGACATACAGGTAAAAGCTACCTATTTATTTATGTGATATTCAAGATATTATTATCTATTCTCTATCTCTGTAGGTACAGTCACCTGCATTAATGTATGACAAAGGCCCTAGAAAAGAAATAGAGTCGTATCACATATTATTGCACGTTTTGCTGTGTCAGATATTGGCGTTGCTGACTGGAAAATACAATTTATAAGAGACGCTATACAAAGTTAATAAAGGGTAATATTATTAAAAGCATACAAAAATAACTAACGATTCTATCGAGGAACACGACATGTTATCCAACATTGTGATCAAACGTTTCTATAACCTCGTATGTTTGACAGTGCCCTATAGGTACTATTACATTTTAACCCAAACACAGCACAATTCAATGTCTAAGCGAGCTTTTATGATAATTTTATTCTGATTTAGATATGTACTTTTCTCATGAAACACAAGTGATAGATAACCATGACGTAAATATAATCGATTATTGATAAAATTAGTAAGGGGCCTTTTCACAAACCTTAACGATTTTGAAGCTGTATAATCAGGTCAGTACAGGTTTAACCGATTTTGATAAAAATCGTATGTGGCATTATTTATACATATGAACTTTCGAAGTTTAAAGTGATTTCCATAATCCCAGCAACTGTTACGTCACTCGCTCACTTTCCTTCATAACACAGGGTAACCTAAAAAAAAAAACCGCCGAAAAAACTCAAAAGAAAAAAAATAATACTTAATCCTTTTTTATTTATCCAGTCCACCTAGATCACTTTGGGAACCTCTGGGATAGACCTACCAAAGCATTTTACCCACGGTAAAACGAAGACGCAATCGCAATTATTAAGGAATTTAAGCACAAACTCACCAGTTATATGAACAGCAATTGCTGGTGGCATTACAAAAATGCCCACCAGCAGATCAGCAACCGCCAAGCTGGTGACGAAGCAGTTGGTGACCGTCCTCAACCGCTTGGTGGTAACCACAGCCGAAATGATCAAAGTATTACCGATCACAGTAACTACTATCAACAACATCAGTAGCACAACAACACTGTACTCAAACGTATCGTACACAGTCGAACCGCACTCACTATTGTTACTGCTGGCACACACATTTTGTACTATTTGATAAGTTGACTCGGTCGCATTTTCTTCGCCGTTTTCTATAAGTATGCTGAGTTCTGTGTTGTTCCATTGTACGAGGTTTTCGATGATTTCCAGGTCGGTTAGTGATATCATGGGTTTCAGCTGCTGTTTGACCGCATTTTCTGCAAAAAAAAAATTGGTCACAAGGGAAACAAGATTATTAAAATTGGGAGCCTGTATACGCAATTAAAATAACCTAACAAAACAACACTAAACACAGTAACTGAAAGTTGCGGCCTACTATTCGATATTAATTTTGTATTATTTCCCTCTAATGTATTTTTATGTGTACCTATCGAATATGACATGTGTAAATACATGTTTCTCTCTCTCCCTCTCTCTCTCTCAAACTTATTAAAGTTGAAAACCCTCAAACGTTATCATTTCAAAAAGTTAAATTTTTTTCTAACGGCTGGAGTGATTTTATTGAAACAGCTAATAACCACCACGAAAAGTCAACTTACTTTCACGGAAAAAAACCGTATTGAAATTGGGCCATCACATATGAGAGGAGGCATGTGTTTAGCAAAGGGACAGTTAAGGCCGGATGTAAAGATGATGTACCTAATTTTATGATTTAAATTTGGGTTTTGTTCCGCGTAGGTACCTAGATTTTAGAGAAGCTCGATATTTAGACACAGTTGCATGCGCCATGATCACGAGAATTTAAATCATTAAATTAATAATGTCCGCGATAGTCTAAAACATTTATTTTTAAGTTATGCTAGTATGTATTCTGTGTCACAAAAAAGCATGTAGTTAAAACAAGTTAATACCTTACATAGTTCTGCACTCACTGGTTTTTCCAACTGTTTTAACTTATATAAGCAAACGCAATACTAACTTTCATCTGCCTCTAAAGGTTGCAATATTCCGATCCAACATTTGCAATAAGACAGATGTTTTACTCGTCTACCCTCAGCTGAGATTGCAAAATAAGGAAAAAGGGTAGGGTAGGTTGTAGTGATGGGACGATTCCGTGTATGCAATAAAAATACTACATGGGTTCCTATTAGTGAGGCTAGTGCTTAGCGAAGGTCTAACCGTTTATGGGGAAGTGTTCAAAATGAAGAAGTGAAACACACACTTATCACCATACAGTATATTTACACCAACAGAATTACAGAAGAAATTAATAATAATATACAAAACGATGGGAAAACACAATAAACTGAATAGGATTTTCTATTTAGAAGAAAATGTCAGTCAGAAGACAGATGGTAAAAAACCCAAAAACGAACGTCTATATCCGCACATGCGCATAATGAATGATCAAAACGGAAGCGGAAATACAGTCGCCACACGTTAATTAAAATACGTTTTCTTATTGTTTAATAGTTATTAATTTCAAAGAAAATAATTCCGTAGCCAGGAAATAATTCCGATACCATTGACAATCCCTGACTAGTAAACAGCTGTATCTACTGCTTACTTCAGTTGTGCTAAATAGTTTACTAATGTTTCGGCGAAAATTATTACCTTCCAAACTATTTATCCAATATTTTTATTAAATGTTTATGGTCCTTGATGTCACTATTTCCCAACTCAAGTAGGTACACCGTACCTTAGACGTAGGTAATTAAAAAAAATATCACTAAAAAATCAGTTTTAACATAATCTTGTGTTGTGAATAAATGTTGAATTAAAAAAAAATAACAGAATTTTTTGTTTTAAGTAGCATCAATTAATTAGTTTTAACTTGCCCGATTATTATCAACGCAGGTTATTTCCAATTACTATTATTATGTAGGTAACTGTGTCCCATTATTGGGCAAAGGCGTTCCCTCTTGCTTCACATCCTCTTGACTGAAATTTGAATTTTTTGTGGACACTGATACCGAATATCGGGCAAGTATGAAATATGTGCCTGTCTTTCAGATTATTCGATCCGATATCAGATCATGTTTCAGTCAGTTTCAGTGTCTACTTCTGGGCAAATGCCTCCCATCTTGATTCCACAAAAATTTCAAATTTCAATCAAGAGATGTGAAGCAAGAGGAAACTACGCCTTTGCTCATCAGTGACGTCTTATTTTACAGCAAAAGCCGTATTCCCCGTCTTTTACAACACCGGTAAAATAAATTCCCGTATTTCCGTGCTACTTTGGAACCCAGATACAGCGTGATTGGGTATCGGGATTTATTTGGAATAGGATGCTTTTATATATGAGGTCAATCTACCGAAGACTCCAGGTATAAGGGTTAAGGGGGGAGGGTTCGAGTCGTGTTGCTCCTAGGAAGAAGGGCTACGAATTAGCCCGAAATATGTTGAGCTAAACTCGATTTAAGACGTGAGTTATCCGGTACAATATCATTTAATATAACGGTTACGTAAAACAAAGGTGTGAATCCAAACAAATACGAGACCTATAGTTTAAATAATTTATTGAATCTTGCGTTACTTTGCGGAGGTCCATATCAATGACCTGAAAAAGTTACTTTGCTCACCCGCGACCTTATGATATCTATGTTTATGCAAGAAATGTGTAATCTTGCAGTTCCTCACCTCCGCACTTTAAGAACACACAAATCACACAAACCCATCTATCACCACCACCACACTACACTGACAATGTTAGATTAACACTGGTAGCATGGTGAACGGTTGTGTTGCTCTGAAGATGAGCTCTGGTTGAAATCGAAACGCGTCAGCGTAGTGTAGTGGTTGTTATAGAGATATAGGGTTTGTGTGGTTTGTGTTGTGTGTGCTCTTACAGTGCGGAGGTGGAAGAACAGCATGAACACATTTCTTGCATAAGCGTAGCTATTATGAGCAAAGTAGGTAATTGTCTCCCATGTGGTGTCGGGTTTGAATTATACCTCTCCATTTCTTCCGTGGATGTCGTAAGAGGCGACCGAGGATATAGGTTAAGGTAGGTATACCGTAGGCGATAGGCTAGCAACCTGTCACTATTGTACCGTTTTTGTCACACTTAAAACCTAAAATTGCTAAAAGAGGCTCCGAAGCGGCCACATCTCGTGTGCTCGCCTACCCCATTTGGGCATACAGGCGTGATGGTTGTGTGTTGTGTAATTGTTTCAGTTTATACCTATTTTAAACGCATAAACTTAATATTACTAGCGTAAAACGTGAATTTAATGGAGAGAAGCGAGACCCATATTATAATCCTACTTTCTCTCTCTCTTCTTCAACCATTATCCTCCCAATGCTGAGTATAGATCTCTTCCAATGCACGCTATTCCGTTTGGTCTTGGGCTGGCCATATATGCCGTAGACAGGACCACAGGTGGAGTAAACGGGTGCTTGAGTGGAGGGCAAGAATGGGACACAGAAATGTGGGCAGACAATCGATGATGATTGTTAGAGTGGCTGGGAAGAACTAGATGCGAAGGGTACAATCCTACTTTAGACTTAAGTAAAAGGTTGGGTTCTCTGTTCGTGTGTGTTTGTTAGCTACAGCTCCGGCACAACGTTAAATATCAACATCATCAACACCTCAGCTTATTTTGTTTTTTTTTAGCATTAGAAAGAAGGTAAGCGATCTTGACGTGTCCTTTTATTGAAAAACACTTTTGAAAAATAAGTTACAGTAAATTATGTAACAAATAGCAAGGATATAGTGATCATTTATTTACATGCTTTTGGTATCATAAGTAATAGTTACTGTTCCGTAGTCAACTAGGAACCCTTATAAACTATAAGGGTCCCTACAGACGGACAGACATGGCGAGTTATGTCTGTCCGTCTGTCTGTCTGTCTGTCCGCGGCTAAGCTCGAGACCGTTAGTACTAAAAAGCTGTAATTTAGCATCAATATATGTAGATATCGGTTACGCCGACAGTGATAAAATAAAAAACAATAATAAAACATTTTTTCGGGTACCCCCCATACGTCTTAGCGACGTGTTTGCGAAATATTCAACGTTAAAGTAAACATTTTCATTAAAATCCTCTAAAATCCAAATTGTTGGATGGAATATACATTTGAAAAAAATCAGGATGGTACCACAAAACAAGTAATATAGTGTAGGTTACTTGTATTGTGGTAGGTAAGTAGGTCAAATATACAAGTTAAATTATAACGGTTAAGATTGCTTGAGAATTATTAGTAGTTTAAGAGTAAATAGCAGCCTAAACCTAAACTTGGAAGATTCCGTACACAATGCGAAATTATATCTTGGGCGTGTTCGACACGCTCTTGGCCGGGTTTTTAGAAACGTTTTTCAATAAAAAGACTCGTCAAGTCTGTTTAACCTTTTTCTAATGCTGAAAAAATGAAGTATAGCCCACGGCAGACCACAGGCCTCCTACCTATCAGAATGAGAGAACTTGGGCCATTAGTTCCCACGCGGGCCCAGTACGGATTGGGGAATTCACAAGCAACAAAAAAATTCTCCGCAGGTGTGCTAACCAGGTTTCCTCACGACGTTTTCCTTCACCGTTAAGCTTATGCTAAATCTAAAATGTAATTTCGCACTTAAAACCCGAAAAATTTCGAAGTGCGAGGCCGGGCTCAAACCTCCGATCTTCTGCTTAGGTCGCAGGTCAAACGACGAGTGATTTACGAGTAAAGAAAGATCACTAAAGTTGAAAGAAAACATTCCACGATTTCGTTTTGGGAACTCAATGTCCAAACATAAAGGTTTACGTAAGCGTTGCTGAAAAGAAGAATTTCCCGAACGAAATACCGCTTATCAAAAGCCTTCTAAGTCTCAAGCTACCTGTTTTCTTAAAAATATCGAGTCTAAAAATACACAAGTTGCTTAACAGTATTTAGTCTGCATTTCTACCAGAATGTGCTAGCGATAATACGTTGCGAGGATTGTGTTTGTCATCCTACTAATCCTACTAATATTATAAATGAGAATGTTTGTGAGTGAGTGAGTGAGTGAGTATGTTTGTTACTTCTTAACGCTGAAACGGCTGGACGGGTTTGAATGAAATTTTGTGAAAAGTTAGCATATGACCTGGATTAAAACATTGGATACTTTTTATTGCGATGTTCCACGGATAAAATGTCGACCTAAAACCGCTGGGCTTACAGTCATGAAATTTGGTATGTAGATAGCTGGACATCTGAAATAACATATAGGTTACTTTTATCCCGATGTTCCCACGAGACAGGGATAAAATGTCGAACTAATAACCGCTGGGCTTAGAGTCATGACATTTGTCATGGGTGTTTTAATTTAACGTCAATGAAAACCATGATGTAATTTTACGGAATTCCCACGGGAATTTAATAAAATCCCGGACTTTCAATTCAACTGCTGTATCTAATGATTTACGCGTGCGAAGCCGCGGGTAAATGCTAGTAATATTATAAATGCGAAAGTTTGTGAGTGAGTGAGTATGTTTGTAGCTCCTTCACGCTGAAACGGCTGGATGGATTTGGATGAAATTTGGTATGTAGATAGCTGGACAGGGGAATAAAACATAGGCAACTTTTTATTCCGATATTCCCACGGATACTTATATATGTGTATATATATATATATATTTTGGTATAAAAATAAAACTGCTATTGTACCAATAACCCTGTTTTGTGCATGTGCTGATCGGTTGATTATTTAAAATGTATCCATCCATACTAATGTTATAAATGCGAAAGTGTGTGTGTTTGTGTGTATGTTTGTCCGTCTTTCACGTCGAAACGGAGCGACGGATCGACGTGATTTTTGGCAAAGATAGTTTATGGGTCAGAGAGTGACATAGGCTACTATTTATCCCGGAAAAATGCACAGTTCCCGCGATAACCGAATTCTACGCGGGCGAAGCCGCGGGCAAAAGCTAGTTATTTTGTATTTTACATTGTACGTCCGAGAAGGACAAACTGTTGAGACTTATTTCAAGCTACCATTGTAAAAACACAGTTATACGATAAAGCTTATTTCTATTTCTATTTCTATTTCTATGAACGACAACTCGCCATTTGCATCCACCGGTTAACATCCTAATGTCCAACAGTTGGCTCCCTTTGATAATGATATAAAATTACAGAAATCTTGGAATTGTGATTAACATTTAGATAGACGCAAACTGCTTAGTAGGTTTACTTCAGATCTATTTCGATACTTAATCACAACTAAACAAGTAATCTATTTATTCGTGATAAAAAAGGTGAAAAAGTAGGAAATACAAAAATAAACAATAATAAGTACCTACTGAATACAAAAAAAAAACAATAAAATTATATATAAAAAAAAAACACAAAATAAACTATATTTATTGAATCAGGCGTTACTTTGCGGAGGTCCATATCAATGAACTAAAAGAATTTCCTTCAAGCAAGGAAATCATTCATTAAACTATATTTATTGTAAAATTATCTCCACGTTTCACACCTTGCCGGTCACGTCGGTGGGAATCGCGAAGTTTGTAACATTATGAAGGTATAATATTGTTATAAAATATTTTTGGTCCAATTTATATCTCGCCTGCTTTTTTATACTTTGTTATTGTTATCCAATCTAAATATAACTTATAAATTCAAATAGGTATTATAAATAGGTATTTGCTTTCCGCTGCCATTTTAAATTCTAAGGCGATTTCGTGAGAGCATTTGCTTTGTTCTGCGTAAGCCTCTTTACGTAATTCAAGGAACGGGCTATTTTCAATATACATAATTCACTTTAAAATGTTTGTCATCATCACCATCAGCTGGAAGACGTCCTCTTTTCAACCCCGGACGCAAAAAGAGGGGTGTTATAAGTTTGACCGCTATGCGTGTCTGTGTGTCTGTCTGTCTGTAGCTCTTAAATGGGTGGACCGATTTTAATGATGTTTTTTTATTTGATAGCAGGTTTTTTAGCGATTGTTCTTAGACATGTTTTATAAAAATCGATTCAGCCGTTTTTGAGATATTGAACTTCGAAGTGACAGAGTCGGGGGTTTTCCAACTTTTTACCCGACTGCCCGAAGGAGGGTTATGTTTTTCCACGCATATGTATGTTTATAGGTATTTTAAAATTCTTATATTTGTCTGATTTATATATATATCTATATATTATATATAATATATAGTTTTTTTTCTTTTCCCGCAATAATTACGCGTTCAGTTACGTGGGTGCACACTCACCGGGGTTCAGCTGAAAACCAGCGCTGCAGCTCTGGTTACAGGCACATGCTGAGCTGAGTCCTTTTGGCATCACACTACAGCACAATGTCTCTTATTTTCCTCTCTTCTCCTATTTATGTTTTTACTGTGTTTTTTTTGTGATGTAGTGTGTTTTTCTTGTCAATAACGGTTGTGAGTTTGAGTTTGAGTTTGAGTTTGTTTTTGTTGGTTAGGTTATGAATAAAGGCCTTCCACTTGGAACGTCACGAACGTCAACTCGTCACTCCCATTTATCCGTCCGTATAATTCGATCAATCCGAATAAGAATCCGATTAATAACAAAAAACGGCCAAGTGCGAGTCGGACTCGCGCACGAAGGGTTCCGTACTATCTATACCTACAACATTGGACATTAGCAAAAAAAGGTAAAGAAAAACAAGTGTGTTGTATGGGAGCCCACCTTAAATATTTATTTTATTTTAATTTGTTTTTTTTTTAATTATACGACTTAATATTCTATGAATATTTCAAGCGTCTACCTGTTGCCTTTATTAATATCCACAGTTAATATCGAACAAAAAACAGCAAAAAAAAAACACGTTTATTGTATGGGAGCCCCCCTTAAATATTTATTTATTTTATTAAGTTGATTTTATTTGTTTATTAAAATTTTAGTTGACATTGTTATAAATAAATAAATTTTAAGTATTCATTTAAAAAAATATACTTATCATGTTTTTTTATTCTGTTTTTAGTATTTGTTGTTCCTATAGCGGCCCTAATCTGTGAAAATTTCAAGTGCCTACGGCTCATGAGATAGAGGCCTGTGACAGACGGACGGACAGACAGATAGACAGACAGACATACAGCGGTTGGCACCCTTTGGGTACGGAACCCTAAACATATATAATAATCACATTTAAATCTAACTATCACTATGATAAGCCTTTTCAACTGTGTTACTAACACAATGATCCAAGTTCGTCGAAAATAAAATTATTATTATTATTAAGTATATAAGTTTAATAGACGATTTGCAATTTTACGATTATGCGTGTAATTCGAAAGTTTAAAATTGTTTGTTTCATTTTCACTCCTAGAGTATAGAAGAGATATGGAATTTAAAATTCAAACTAAGAATCGATTTGATCCAATCTCTCATTTCTTTTCGTGTTGAAGTGAAACTGACAAATCAAAGTGAAGTTCAAATCTTTCTAATGAGGGCTATCGCGTATGAATTCGCCACTAGAGGCGCTAGTGTAGCGTGAGGTCTCCGAAATGTCAAATCTCATAGTTTTTGGGTGAGCTACGCGGGTTTATTTGTAATGAGAATAATTTTGTGAATATTTTGCAATATCTGAAATTAATTATGGCAAATATGCGTTCCGGGGCAATGAATGTCTGTTTTTTGAGACAGTTTTGTCTTTCGGAAACCTTTGTCCTCCCTTTTTTCCGAACAAAACGGGGATTATGCGACACTGTGGCATGCTCGATATTTTTATGGTACGGTTTTAAGGTGTATTAAATATGATTTTAATCTAAACTTTGTTTTCACGCCCGTAATAACAGACTTTGAAAGCCATACTTAAAAACCTCACACAACAGTGCGCCATCTAGTGAGAAAAAAACGATAGCCCTCATTCAGAGAGTAGACTCAGCACTGTCTTCAGCATTTAAACATTTTAATAAGATACTCGTACCTTTGTTTCACGCATAATAGCAAAACCTGTCTGAGATACTGAGGATATTAATCGTCCCCGTAGAGCGTTGTATAATTGAGCCAAAAATAATTAAATTCAGTTAAACTGAACTTATTGAGTTATAAATAGAAGAATCTTAGGAGGATTATGCAACTTTGTTTATTTCTTTTAATGAAAAGAGTGATAGAATTAAAGTTTCAGGCTTAATATAACGACGAACGTTATTAAATCAGTTCTAATTGTAACTTATTAAGTTATTTGATTACAACTTGTAGAACGAGTTTAGATGAGTGAGCAATTTATTTCACTTTAACTTAGATGTAGCTTTGAAAACATTCTAATTGAGTTATTTGTTTAAGTTTGATGCTTTTATTTAAGTTAAATTGCTACTGAGGTAAAATATCATAAAATACAACTAAAAGGCTAACATTTAAAATAAGCTGAACTAAAGCTACAAAGTAAAAAAGTCGTCTAGATTTTCTGCTGCAAGCATCGACCTAATAAAATTCGCGAAATCGCGATATTAATTTGCGGATGCCCATGACACTTAACGGAGTTTTTTTGCAATTTGGCCGCGCCACCTGACGGTAAGTTTTAAATAGGTACTTGTGGCACTGACACCCGAAGGGTTAAAGAACTATGATTTTCATGCACCAATGTTAGATAGTGATACTTACTTAAGCATAGGTTTTTTTATTTATTTAATTCTGCAGACTGAACTTAGGTCATAATTCAGTGCCTCCAGTGAAAAGGAAATTATTAACTCAAAATCGCTGCTTTTCAGTAGAGGCAACCAACCTTTCTTTCGTCGTTTTTGGGTCTTTACCGTTTAATATTAGATTTTTTGATGGTTTTAGGCTTTAGGTATAGGTTATAGCTTTCATTTAATGGATATTGTTTTAACATTAAGTTATTCTATACATTTTTTTTCCTTTTTTTTCGAGTTATCCCCTTAGTCACAAAAGCATAACGGTATAACATGTATTGAGTTATTCAATTCTGTGATACCTTAACATAAGATGACTTATTCCCTTACTACGACTGTTATAACAACACTTATTCTACCCAACTTATGCCTTTATATACACCGTGCTTTAAGGGAATAGTCCCGTTAGTTCTATTTATATCCACAATGTTAGGGAACAACATAAGTTGTGTCTTTTTGTAAAAAAAATAACTGCAGCCGCGTCTTTAGGTTGGATGTTATTTTTTAGTTAAAAGCACTTGTACCTTTAGACTGATAAAAAACTGCAGATAAGTAGAAATATGTCTTTAGAAACGGTGAGTTATGCCCATAGCGTAATCGAAAAAATTGGGTTAGGGGTATTTGCATCTATGTACCTTACGGATAGATGTCGATGGTTAGGGGATAGCTAGAGATATGTCCTTTTTTCACAATATGTAACCAAACACGTTGAATCCAATGGTCTCATAAAAACATAAAGGCATAATTCGTCTTCTTCCCCTTTTCACTGGAGACACTGAATTATTTTTCTCCATGTACCACACAGCGGTTTTAAATAACTTCTGACAACTAATTTTGTACAAGGAAATTTCGTTACATATTAAACATGTCTTTGTTCTGCATAAATATAACGACGCACGTCTTAATTACTACGCTTTATTAATCGTATGACATCTTAAGCCTCCAGGGAGGCTACTACGAAATTCGAAAATCAAAATTCGTGTCGTACCCGTCTCTCTCACTCACGTATTAAATAATGAAAGCGTCAGCGGGACGGTACGATACGAACTTCAATTTTAGAATTTCGGAGTTGCCCCCCCTGGAGTCGAATAGTTAAGAGCTTTAACGAAATAATAGCATTTAAGTGGCTCGAAACACTAAAAGGGGTGAAAATTGAAAGGCTTAATTTGAATTATTATACGAGATGTTACAAGATTAATTCTGAATATTTTAGCCAGCCGTGGCTGGATAACAAGAGCGTGTCGGACACGCCCAAGATAGGGTTCCGTAGCTATTAGGAAAAAATCAAGTCAATAAATAAATAAAATAAATAAATATCTCGGGACAATTAACACCAATTGACCTAGTCCCAAAGTAAGCTTAGCAAAGCTTGTGTTATGGGTACTAAGCAACGGATAAATATGATTATATAGATAGATACATACTTAAATACATATTAAACACTCAAGACCCGAGAACAAACATTCGTATTTTTCATACAAATATCTGCCCCGGCCGGGAATCGAACCCGGGACCTCAAGCTTCGTAGTCAGGTTCTCTAACCACTTAGCCATCCGGTTGTCTTTATTTATTTCCAGTTTTTTGCAGTATTCAAAATTGTAAGTACTAATTAATTACTAAATTATACGTTTCAATTCAACTCACGATTATAAAGCCGAGTTTAAGTTGTCTTGCAAGAAAAATCGTGCAAGTTGCATTACATTGCGGCGCTCGATTGGCCACTACAAACTCGTTTGGTTTTACGGCCTCGCAATGTAATGCAACTTGCACGATTTTTCTTGCAAGTCTAAACTCCTCGGCTTAAGACTGCAACGGTCCATCTAGTTTTGATCTTTTCGGATGATCTTTTTCGTGATTTTTTTCTTTTTTCTTCATTTGACATAAATTCTATGTACATAAGTATGATGTAGATATAAATATCTCAATATAATTTTACCAGTATCGTTAAATAAACAGGCACAAGCATAAGTAACAAATAAAAAAAAACAATAAAAAATTACTCATGCAATATTTTACACAAGGCATTATTCAAAAAAATCATTAATTAATTTAACACTGCTTAGCAATCTCCCTTCTTATTTATTTGAGATCCCCCTGATGGAACAAAACTGTTTATCATACTTAATCATCATAATATCAGTCATAGGACGTATTTCTATTGTTTCTTAAAACCACATTCCCCGCAGCACATCCACGCACATCCCTGGAGAATTAGGTGAAGTTTTTAAAACTTTAAATGCCGTGGTTATATTAATTTACTTCGTTTAGCCGAGTTTCCTTCGTTCGTTATTGCTTAGAAAACAAATACCTTGTGTTTCGTTTTAGGTGATTAAATTAATCAACGGATTAATAATGATTAATGGAGGATCTTGAATCGTAAATCATGGTTTACATGATTTACTGATTTAATTTTTGGTACGCTTACTCAGTTAAATTTAATCTAATATACTTGGGCGTATCTTTATGTTGTTTTACGAAATCTAATAAGATGTTAAAAATTACATTTAAAAGAGTTAAATTGTGAAAAAAATGAACTTGAACCTCTCTTATCTGAGTCGTTTCTGCTTAGATCGGTCTTGCTCGCTCGCCTCACTCGCTCGGCCGCTTGCGTGCCGCTCCGTACATATGTTATGGCATAAAATATTATGGATTATGAACATTTTAGGAAGTAATGATTAGGAAATTTTAACCAACATGGAAAAAAAGGAATTCTTTGACCAAGAATATTCATAGTCTCAGGAATATTGTTTAAATCCAAATAATTTTTTTCTTTAAGTAAGATAATAGTTTTAACCCAAGACAATATTTGTCTTCATCCAATACAATATGGCGTCCGGCTATACCTATACAAAATATTATGGTCTGGACCAAGGGTATAATATTGTCTTAATCTAAGACAATACCCCCCGGCTCGCACCTCTGAGTTTTTTCGAAATTCATGTGCGGAATTTATATTTGAAATTTACCACGAGCTTTACGGTGAAGGAAAACATCATGAGGAACCTTGCACAAACCTGCGAAGCAATTCATATGTTGTGTGAAGTTCCAATACGCACTGGCCCGCGTGGAACTACTGCCCAAGCCCTCTCATTCTGAGGGGAGGCCTGGCCCTGCAGTGGGACGTATATAGGCTGGCTGATATGATGATGATAATCTAAGACATCCTTTTTTTCCGTGAAGGTTTAGCAAATAATTAGTTATGATAATTTATATATGTACGTACCTACGTTAGCATCAAAAGTAGCTGGTTACTTTTGTACTTTGTCGTTTTACAGCCACGTATTTAGCGCCATACAAGATTGACAAAAGTGTTAATGTGACAGAGTAAATAAGTAACCAGCTACTTTTGATGCTGACCGTACCTAACGTTGGTTAGGTGTAACGAAATTTTCACAAATTATAATGTTCTTAGGTATAATGGACGGATCCCGACTCTTTTTTTTACATAAAAACTGGCCGTGATTGACCCCTACTATCTCAAGATTAAGATTGGTTTTTTGGAATCTTTTTGTATTTTTTATTTCAATTCCAAATTTTTACTTTAGGCCTATGTCCAGCAGTGGACGAACATAGGCTGATGATGATGATGATAAACAAAACCAAGCCAAGAAGAAATTTCAAAGGAGCATCCAATAAAATAAAGCCAGTATAAAGACCCGTATCACTTCTTTCTAGACAGCGATGTTGCTAAACTGTGTCCTAAACACACATTAATCTATTACTAGGGTCAACTACGTCATTCAGAGTAATATCCCGACAGAAACGTGCTGAGGGTTCCGTAGCCAAATTACAAATAAGAAAACCTCTACAGTCTATCAAGGATTGTTCCTTTTGACGCATCATGTCAAATATGCAGAATATCAGATTCTCAAAATATCAGATTCTCAAAATGTCAGATTCTCAAATTGTCAGATTATTAATTTGTCAGATTCTCATAATGGCATATCTAAACGCCAGATTCTTCCGTTTCTTTCCTTTACATACATTTTATTCGGTGACGTCAAACGCCCTCTCTTTAAGTCTACTTAAGATGCACGCTCTTTTATCATGTACAGTCGAACCATTTAATTCCTGAACCACCGTAGAACGTTCTCACAATAAGTGTTATCATAGTTAATGCCCTTGTCAAGCAATGCGATGTCACTATGACTTTTTCTACGATAAACGGACTACAAAAAACCATGAAAATAATTTTCTACCAGTCTGAAGTCGGTTGCTCATCACGATCCAGCAGGAGTGGACCTATAGGCGCCTACCTCACCTACGCGCTACATATTAGGCTTCAATCACTCCTGCTGGCTCGTGCTGAGCACCGACTTCAGACTGCTACAAAATATTTTCATGGCTTTTTGTAGTCGGTTCAATTTTTGTTATAATTTTTTTTTCACCCTTTTAGTGTACATAATCTAAGATACAATAGTTTAATGTCAACTACTCGTCACTTTTTACAAAAGATTGCTTTTTCCGATGCAGAGACTTTCATTATTAAAAAGTCCTGGTGCTTCACCAACCATTCCATTTCACCATATGCATTACGAGGAGCATAAATTGCTTAGCAACTCTGTTAAAGTAATTGAAATTCAATCCGTGAAATACTTGTTATTGAGTAGTAACTTCGATGGTCAACTGTGGTCTTCATCATCAGTTCCACTTCACCAAATGATGATTTTCAATAGCAAATGCACGAGTTACTACTAATATATCAAAATTACCACAGGTGTCCCTACAACATTTGAAGAGTTCCCTCGATTTCCTTAGGATCCAATCATCAGATCCTGATTTGATGCTTATGGGACCAAATTGAAAGCATTTTTTTTCAAATTGGTTGGTTCATAATGACGGAGTTCTGAGGTAACAAATATAAACCTACTTTGTATTAATATATCTTTTAGACGTGTATATATTATGTACGGTTACTTTTACTCATGATTTCTTTTATTGTTCTATATTCTACTGTAAATTTTACCACCTGCTGTAGGTAATCTAGCCTTTACGAGTGTATGTTTCTGTTTAAAAAGTTTAACTGGAAAAGATCCCTTATTAGGGATAAGTTAACCTTTGTAATTTTTCCATTAGGTACTTTATTTTTAATTTTTATGTGCAATAAACATATGTCTTATATTTTTTTACATCATGGCGTCTTAGAGTAGTGTCGTAACCATTTTAATTCGACTACTGAACCCGTTATTAGTCGTAGTCCGACATGCAATTGGCCCGGTTTTTTTTAGAACAAATCACCTGGCTCTTTGAAGCGAAACGTGAGGAGGGTGAAATTATACAATTCACTAAGTATACCAGGTAAAATAGGACAAGATTTTTTTTTTATTTGGCTGGATGGCAAACAAGCAAGTGGGTCTCCTGATGGTAAGAGATCACCATCGCCCATAAACATCTGCAACACCAGGGGTATTGCAGATGCGTTGCCAACCTAGAGGCCTAAGATGGGATACCTCACGTGCCAGTAATTTCACCGGCTGTCTTACTCTTCACGCCGAAACACAAAAATGCAAGCACTGCTGCTTCACGGCAGGATTAGCGAGCAAGATGGTGGTAGCAATCCGGGCGGACCTTGCACAAGGTTCTACCACCTGCAAACAATGAACATGATGAGATGGGAACAATTTTGCGCCTTTTAGGGTTCCGTAGCCCAAATGGCAAAAAGGATCCTTGTTTTTAGTTATTATTTATTTCTAATAACATTACATTATTTACATTCATCATTACAGTTACCCAATACGATAGTATAGTTGCGCTATGTCTGTGTGTCTGTCAGTCTGTGCGGCCGCGGCTTTGCCTAGAGCAGGGGTGGCCAATGGCCAGCCGGTCGATGGCGATCGACCGGTCGTTCGCGACTATTAATCCAGTCGATCGTGGCCAAGGCAAAAAATATATATACGTAGAACAGACCATGCGCATCGTAATCACCAAAGAAGTATAATATTCAATTAGTAGAGTCTCAGACGGCTGTGAAGCGGAAGAAGTATGCCCCGTTGGGTTCGGGGTAGGTATAATATTCGTTCACTTGGCGGTGGAGACGGCGGGCTGCTGGGGAGCGATGCAAAGCTTTTGTGGGTGATTTTGGCAGTTGACTCAGGCAAAAAGGGGAGGACCCTCGCTCCGAGTCATTTCTGGTGCAAAGGCTGTCCAACGCTATCCAACGTGGAAATGCCGCGTGCAATAGAAACAATCAATCAAACGAACAATAAAATTAAATATACAATTAAAATTTCACTTCACAAAACTGTGAACAATGTCAACAAAACAAAAACAAGAGTACAAAACAAGATACAGTCACCAGCAATATCTGCCACTTTGGAGCGTGCAAAAATATCTGACTCGTCCTTCCGGCCCTAGCAATAGAGCCGTATGAGATATTATGCACGCTTGTTGTGTCAGATATTGGTGCTGGTGACTGTACATAAAACAAAAATGAAATGCATTGTACTTACTCGTTCAATTAGTTAGGTCACTGTGCTATCCACCACTAACACAGTAATTTATATCGTCACATGCAAATTTCTAAACACATTGAAATAAATTTCTCGAAAAAAAGGACGTCGTTACATGTGAAAAATGACTTAAAAATGGCGTCGTTCACGCCCCATTTAACTGGATATTTGCATACCCGGAAACAGTAAACAGATTAAAAACAAAAGCCTATCTCTCGTCATCCGGATTATCCACATGATCATTATATCCATGAGCATTGATAACCGGACATTTGGCTTTTGGACTGTAGATTAAAAGCACCAAGGTGTACCATAACAAGATTTATGTATATAGTAACTGAAACTTTTGTCCTTTTTTTTGAAGAGAGACGGAAAATATTAGGATTTAGAGGTTAAGTTTCCTATTCCTTTTAGTTTCTTTGTAATTCCATTGTTTATAAGAATAAGAATTTTATTCGCACTTCGCAATATATAAATAAAAAAATAGTTGACAGGGTAAGAATAGGAAAAAAAGCAAGATTATATATTTTTAACCGACTTCGAAAAAAGAGGAGTGTGGAGAAGTGTGGCACATAGTTCAACAGCTCTTTTGAAAAGATAGTAAGGTTTCTCAAAAAAATTTCTGATTAAGTGAAGCTTACCGTAAATAATCGCTGCCAGTAGCAAAAATTGTGTCCCCCATCCTCTATCTTGTAAACCGTTTGTCAAAAAATTGAAAAATATGGAAAGTAACGCTTAATAAATACTTTCAACGAAAATTTGTTTCAACATGATCGGATATACCGTTTTGAGTTATTGCCGAAAACTGCGCTTCTCAACAAAAGACGTAAGTGTCGTGAAGATGCCGCTCTTTTTCTGGTACTTAATAATTGATTTTAAGACTGTAGTAAGTGTTTTAAGTGTATATAACGCATAATTTATAATATTACTTATTTTTTCGTAATGGCTACGGAACCCTATTTTGGGCGTGTCCCAACACGCTCCTGGCCGTTTTTTTTTTAATCTACTGGATGGCAAATGAGCAAGTGGGTCTCCTGATGGTAAGAGATCACCACCGCGCAAAAACGTTTGCAACACAAAATAATCAAGGAACTATAATTATATAGTGTGAGCCACATTTTAGTCGTGTGTGGGAAAAACTTGCGCTAAAGAGGACGGTGCTTGTCATTTTTACGTCATGTTTGGAAAGCCATACAAAATTGTGGTCCGACTGCAAGCGACTTGTCGCTAAAGTAATCACTTATTTATGACGTTGACTAAACAAGGTGAAACAAAAGCAACGTCACTTATATTACTGGAGCAATTTTTGATACAAAGTGCTACTACTTTAAGTTTTTTACAAAATATATTTGAAACTAAATATAAATTGTGTTTATTTGAAAATTGCCACTGACTATGCGACATGATGTAGAAAATCATAGTTAATGGCGTACTTAAGAATGTAATATTATACGTCGGAGATAAAAAAGTGATAAAAATC
>NC_133496.1:4285713-4286602 GCF_025370935.1 Choristoneura fumiferana | reverse complement strand
ACCATCTCTACTTTCTTTGGCGGCGGTTTCGTGTTGATTTTATGGTTGAAGAATTGTACTTATATTGATTTAAAAAATATTTTTTCACGGTTAAAAAGCATTAGTACGTTACGCGGGGGACCTAGACACGTGGTGCTCGTAGCATTTGCTACTCTTGCTTTGCTAATAAGTAGCTAGTCCCCACTTCCCCCCATCCTGTACCATGTGACAAAAGAAGTGGTCAAAACGATTGTAATGTGCATGTTAGACAAAAGCCTCTGGTCACGGAAAAGCTGTAGCCAATTAAACTAGCTAAATAGACTATCTACTATAAACTCATCTATCACCACCACAAAAACTATATTGAACTCAGCTCAGCTCAGCTAGAGCTCATCTTCAGAGCAACACAACCGTTCACCGTGCTACCAGATGTTAGACTAAGATATGCGTTACTTTGCGGAGTCTATATTTATCAATGAATGGAAACAATTACTTTATTAACTGTATTTTACAAAAACTTATTATATATATATATATATCCACCAACAAGATGGACGGATGATCTGGTTAAAGCCGCAGGTTCACGGTGGATGCAGGCCGCTGCCAGCCGAAGCAACTGGAGGTCTGTGGGGGAGGCCTATGTCCAACAGTGGACGTCCTACGGCTATGATGATGATGATGATAATTATACATATTAAATATGTGGCAGAATTTGTGGACCAAGACTGAATGATGAAATTAATATGGATATTAATTAAAAATTAAAAAACCTACTCGGGAGATAATTAAAGATAATATTTATTTAGTGGACTAAGGGGCTGTTTCACCATCCATTGATTAGCGTTAACCGACGGTTAATTGTGATGCCGTCTCCGCCTATTCGAACAAAACAAATAGAGACGGCAACACA
>NC_133496.1:4246606-4285703 GCF_025370935.1 Choristoneura fumiferana | reverse complement strand
GGAATTAGCTTGCAGCACTAGTATTTTCCGGACCGGTACAACTTAGGGATCTTCAAAAAACGCACCTACTGATTTCTCAAAGGGCCGGCAACGCATTCAACATTATTGATGTCCATGGGCGGCAGTAATTGCTTGACCTCCTATCATGTAAAAACCGGTCAAGAGCATGTCGGGCGCTCGATTTTAATAAAAATTTGCAATTTAAAGTTGAATATTTTGCAAACAAATCACTGAATCGAACAATCGACTGAAAAAAACCCCTATTGGTTTAAAAAAACCTATCCAACGATACTCCACACTATAGGGTTGGATGAGAAAAAAAAATCACCCCCACTTTACGTCTATGGGAGGTACCATAAAAAAAATTTTTTTTGAATTTTTAATTGTACCATTTTGTCGGCATAGTTTTTATTATATAATATTAGTGCAAAATTACAGCTTTCTAGCACTGATAGTCCCTGAGCAAAGCCGCGGACGGACAGACAGAGAGACAGACATGGCGGAACATAATAAGGGTTCCGTTTTTGCCATTTTGGCTCCGGAACCCTAAAAAAGACCGCATGCATTCACATTTATCTGTCGTGTTGTAATGCACTCTATACACTGCATCAGATAAATGTAAACGCAACCATGTAAAATGTATGAAACCGATACCGTTCTGATACGTCACGACACAACACGATAGATAAATGTATATGAATTCCTATGTATGTTAGAGGGACAGATAAACAATTCCACAACCTTACTGTCGCCGCTTGAGGATTTTTTTTTGAGTATGTTGCTTGGTAACAAAACCAACCAATTTAAAGTTGCTCAACGTGCTATGGAAAGGACTATGCTCGGAGTTTCTCTGAAAGATAGACTTCGTAACGAAGTCATCCGACAGAGAATCAAAGTTATCGACATAGCTCACCGCATTAGCACGCTGAAGTGGCAATGGACCGGCCATATAACCCGAAGAACCGATAAGCGTTGGGGTAGACGAGTTTTCGAGTGGAGACCATGGATCGGCAAACGTAGCGTAGGACGTCCTCAGACTCGGTGGAGCGATGATCTTCGCAGGGCGGCTGGCAAAAGCTGGATGAGAGTGGCCGAGGATCGTGCTCAGTAGCGTTCCATGGGAGAGGCCTATATCCAGCAGTGGACGAACATAGGCTGATGATGATGATGAGAAACAAAACCAAGCCAAGAAGAAATTTCAAAGGAGCATCCAATAAAATAAAGCCAGTATAAAGACCCGTATCACTTCTTTCTAGACAGCGATGTTGCTAAACTGTGTCCTAAACACACATTAATCTATTACTAGGGTCAACTACGTCATTCAGAGTAATATCCCGACAGAAACGTGCTTAGGGTTCCGTAGCCAAATGACAAAAACGAAAACCTCTACAGTCTATCAAGGATTGTTCCTTTTGACGCATCATGTCAGATATGCAGAATATCAGATTCTCAAAATGTCAGATTCTCAAATTTTCAGATTATCAAATTGTCAGATTCTCAAAATGACATATATCTATACAGCAGATTCTTCAGTTTCTTTCCTTTACATACATTTTATTCGGTAACGTCAAACGCCCTCTCTTTAAGTCTACTTAAGATGCACGCTCTTTTATCATGTACAGTCGAACCATTTAATTCCTGAACCACCGTAGAACGTTCTCACAATAAGTGTTATCATAGTTAATGCCCTTGTCAAGCAATGCGATGTCACTATGACTTTTTCTACGATAAACGGACTACAAAAAACCATGAAAATAATTTTCTACCAGTCTGAAGTCGGTTGCTCATCACGATCCAGCAGGAGTGGACCTATAGGCGCCTACCTCACCTACGCGCTACATATTAGGCTTCAATCACTCCTGCTGGCTCGTGCTGAGCCACCGACTTCAGACTGCTACAAAATTATTTTCATGGCTTTTTGTAGTCGGTTCAATTTTTTGTTATAATTTTTTTTTCACCCTTTTTAGTGTACATAATCTAAGATACAATAGTTTAATGTCAACTACTCGTCACCTTTTACAAAAGATTGCTTTTTCCGATGCAGAGACTTTCATTATTAAAAAGTCCTGGTGCTTCACCAACCATTCCATTTCACCATATGCATTACGAGGAGCATAAATTGCTTAGCAACTCTGTTAAAGTAATTGAAATTCAATCCGTGAAATACTTGTTATTGAGAAGTAACTCTGATGGTCAACTGTGGTCTTCATCATCAGTTCCACTTCACCAAATGATGATTTTCAATAGCAAATGCACGAGTTACTACTAAATATATCAAAATTACCACAGGTGTCCCTACAACATTTGAAGAGTTCCCTCGATTTCCTTAGGATCCAATCATCAGATCCTGATTTGATGCTTATGGGACCAAATTGAAAGCATTTTTTTTCAAATTGGTTGGTTCATAAATGACGGAGTTCTGAGGTAACAAATATAAACCTACTTTGTATTAATATATCTTTTAGACGTGTATATATTATGAACGGTTACTTTTACTCATGATTTTCTTTTATTGTTCTAATATTCTACTGTAAATTTTACCACCTGCTGTAGGTAATCTAGTCTTTACGAGTGTATGTTTCTGTTTAAAAAGTTTAACTGGAAAAGATCCCTTATTAGGGATAAGTTAACCTTTGTAATTTTTTCCATTAGGTACTTTTATTTTTAATTTTTATGAGCAATAAAGAGTTTAGGTACACATATGTCTTATATTTTTTTTACATCATGGCGTCTTAGAGGTAGTGTCGTAACCATTTTAATTCGACTACTGAACCCGTTATTAGTCGTAGTCCGACATGCAATTGGCCCGGTTTTTTTTAGAACAAATCACCTGGCTCTTTGAAGCGAAACGTGAGGAGGGTGAAATTATACAATTCACTAAGTATACCAGGTAAAATAGGAAAGTTTTTTTTTTTATTCGACTGGATGGCAAACAAGCAAGTGGGTGTCCTGATGGTAAGAGATCACCACCGCCCATAAACATCTGCAACACCAGGGGTATTGCAGACGCGTTGCCAACCTAGAGGCCTAAGATGGGATACCTCACGTGCCAGTAATTTCACCGGCTGTCTTACTCTTCACGCCGAAGCACAAACATGCAAGCACTGCTGCTTCACGGCAGGATTATCGAGCAAGATGGTGGTAGCAATCCGGGCGGACCTTGCACAAGGTCCTACCACCTGCAAACAATGAACATGATGAGATGGGAACAATTTTGCGCCTTTTAGGGTTCCGTAGCCCAAATGGCAAAAAGGATCCCTTGTTTTTAGTTATTTATTTATTTCTAATAACATTACATTATTTACATTCATCATTACAGTTACCCAATACGATAGTTATAGTTGCGCTATGTCTGTCTGTCTGTCGGTCTGTGCGGCCACGGCTTTGCCTACAGCAGGGGTGGCCAGTGGCCAGCCGGTCGATGGCAATCGACCGGTCGTTCGCGACTATTAATCCAGTCGATCGTGGCAAGGCAAAAAATATATATACGTAGAACAGACCATGCGCATCGTAATCACCAAAGAAGTATATATTCAATAAGTAGAGTCTCAGACGGCTGTGAAGCGGGAGAAGTATGCCCCGTTGGGTTCGGAGTAGGTATAATATTCGTTCACTTGACGGTGGAGACGGCGGGCTGCTGGGGAGCGGATGTAAAGCGTTTTGTGGGTTATTTTGGCAGTTGACTCAGGCAAAAAGGGGAGGACCCTCGCTCCGAGTCATTTCTGGTGCAAAGGCTGTCCATAGCTATCCAACGTGGAAATGCCGCGTGCAATAGAAACAATCAATCAAACGAACAATAAAATTAAATATACAATTAAAATTCACTTCACAAAACTGTGAACAATGTCAACAAAACAAAAACAAGAGTACAAAACAAGATACAGTCACCAGCAATATCTGCCACTTTGGAGCGTGCAAAAATATCTGACTCGTCCTTCCGGCCCTAGCAATAGAGCCGTATGAGATATTTATGCACGCTTGTTGTGTCAGATATTGGTGCTGGTGACTGTACATAAAAACAAAAATGAAATGCATTGTACTTACTCGTTCAATTAGTTAGGTCACTGTGCTATTCCACCACTAACACAGTAATTTATATCGTCACATGCAAATTTCTAAACATATTGAAATAAATTTCGCGAAAAAAAGGACGTCGTTACATGTGAAAAATGACTTAAAAATGGCGTCGTTCACGCCCCATTTAACTGGAATATTTGCATACCCGGAAACAGTAAACAGATTAAAAACAAAAGCCTATCTCTGCGTCATCCGGATTATCCACATGATCATTATATCCATGAGCATTGATAACCGGACATTTGGCTTTTGGACTGTAGATTAAAAGCACCAAGGGTGTACCATAACAAGATTTATGTATATAGTGAACTGAAACTTTGTCCTTTTTTTTGAAGAGACGGAAAATATTAGGATTTAGAGGTTAAGTTTTCCTATTCCTTTTAGTTTCTTTCTAATTCCATTGTTTATAAGAATAAGAATTATTTATTCGCACTTCGCAATATATAAATAAAAAAATATACAAGTTGACAGGGTAAGAATAAGAATCTTGTAAACCGTTTGTCCAAAAAATATGAAAAAATATGGAAAGGTAACGCTTAATAAATACTTTCAACGAAAATTGGTTTCAACATGATCGGATATACCGTTTTTGAGTTATTGCCGAAAAACTGCGCTTCTCAACAAAAGGACGTAAGTGTCGTGAAGATGCCGCTCTTTTTCTGGTACTTAATAGATTTTAAGACTGTAGTAAGTGTTTTAATTGTGTTATAACGCATAATTTATAATATTACTTGAATTTTTTCGTAATGGCTACGGAACCCTATTTTGGGCGTGTCCAACACGCTCCTGGCCGGTTTTTTTTTAATCTACTGGATGACAAATGAGCAAGTGGGTCTCCTGATGGTAAGAGATCACCACCGCGCAAAAACGTTTGCAACACAAAATAATCAAGGAACTATAATTATATAGTGTGAGCCACATTTTAGTCGTGTGTGGGAAAAACTTGCGCTTAAAAAGGACGGTGCTTGTCATTTTAACGTCATGTTTGGAAAGCCATACAAAATTGTGGTCCGACTGCAAGCGACTTGTCGCTAAAGTAATCACTTATTTATGACGTTGACTAAACAAGGTGAAACAAAAGCAACGTCACTTATATTACTGGGAGCAATTTTTGATACAAAGTGCTACTACTTTAAGTTTTTACAAAATATATTTGAAACTAAATATAAATTGTGTTTATTTGAAAATTGCCACTGACTATGCGACATGATGTAGAAAATCATAGTTAAATGGCGTACTTAAGAATGTAATATATACGTTAAGTTACCACGGAGATAAAAAAGTGATAAAAATCATCAATGTGCATTCACTAAGTTGGTGCTATTTTTTTCTTGGTATACGGTATTTGTGGATTAGTCCCGCAGTCAAGGTCCACGTTTCGGCTCCGTAGGTTAAAACTGGTAGGACGCACTGGTTGAAGACTTTCGTTTTTAGGCACTGAGGGATGTCCGACGACAAGATATGCCGAAGTTTCCCGAAAGCAGCCCAAACAAATTCAGGGTCGCTCAGCGGGCTATGGAAAGAGCAATGCTAGGGGTTTCTTTCATGGATAAAATCCGAAACCACATTATTTGACTCAGAGAATTAGTTCGTTGAAGTGGCGTTGGGCTGGCCACGTCTGTCGCAGGACCGATGAACGGTGGAGCAGACGAGTCCTCGAATGGAGACCACGGACGGGAAAACGTAGTGTAGGGCGTCCTGAGGCACGGTGGACGGATGACCTTAAGAGGATCGCTGGCGGCGGATGGATGCGAGGGGCTAAAGACAGAGTGTTGTGGCCCGCCATGGAAGACGCCTATGTCCAGCAGTGGACTGCTGTAGGCTGATGATGATGATGATGATGATTACGGTATTTTGAATCGTAAGTTGTGGATCCAAATCCGTAATAGTTATTTGTGATACGAGGTTGGTAAGTAAGATTTTACAAATGCGTTGACGAGTGATAAATCCGAGCCGCAAGTTTACTGTTTTGTCTCTAGATGTTAAGATACAATTTTTGAGAATAAAAAAAATCTACGGGCTTCAAATTGGTAGGTAAATCTTATATATTCTGCGTTAAAATATTTTTCTACTTTTATTTACGAGTCCGACTCGCACTTAACCATTTTTAAAATACGTACTGTAAAGCTCAGTGTACTAAACCCACTGCACATGTGAAGGAAAAGAAATACAATTTGGTTCATTTATTATTATTTTATTTATGTGCGGGATCCAGCGACCTTTGGGGCCCAAACCTGGGTCACGGTTTTATTGCGTCGCTTATCCGGTGCGTTATGGTACAAATTGACCCGGTTCGTTGTTTATGAGGGGTTCCGTGAAAGACCCTTAAAATCGCGTCATATTTTTGTTGCGCTATGTGGTGAAAATATGCGGTCCCAAAAACGGATGGTTTAGTTTTTTAGATTAGGTTAAGTATGTTGTTTTCTATCTTGTGGATGGAGGAAGATGGTTTATTGCTTGATTTTGGCATAAAAGAAGATTTCTAGAGGCGATTACTGATTAGGTAAACCATTGTAAGGATCGAGAATTATCTATACGTATGCGTAAAAGATACACTCGAAGTTGTTGATCACTATGTGTACCTTGGACAAGTTGTCCAATGAGGGCTATCGCGTATGAATTCGCCACTAGAGGCGCTAGTGTAGCGTGAGGTCTCCGAAATGTCAAATCTCATAGTTTTTGGGTGAGCTACGCGGGTTTATTTAAAATTAGAATAATTTTGTGAATATTTTGCAATATCTGAAATTAATTATGGCAAATATGCGTTCCGGGGCAATGAATATCTGTGTTTTGAGACAGTTTTGTCTTTCGGAAACCTTTGTCCTCCTTTTTTTCCGAACAAAACGGGGACTATGCAACACTGTGGCATGCTCGATATTTTTATGGTACGGTTTTAAGGTGTATTAAATATGATTTTAATCTAAAATATGTTTTAACGCACCTAATAACAGACTTTGAAAGCCATACTTAAAAACCTCACGCAACAGTGCGCCATCTAGTGGGACAAAAAACGATAGCCCTCATTGGGTAGGTCCAACTTCGACAAAGAGGTCACCCGAAGTATCCAACTCGGATGGGCAGCGTTTGTAACTAAGGGACCCCATACTTCCCTGTATTATTATTATTTATTTTTTTGTAAATTTTTCTTTAATTGTATACAGTAGTTTTTAAGTATTTTATTTGTAATTATATTATTATGAAAAAATGACTTTCTGTCAAGTTTTTTGCGGCGCATTCTTCTTGGCAGTGATGGTCTTTCCGAAAGTGCTGGTAGTTTAAAAAATGACGTGTAAAAGTGCCGATTGCGGCCTATTTTCTGAATAAATGATTTGAAATTTGAAATCGAAATTTGGGAAACTTCGTGATAATCTTCTCGTCCAATATTCCGCAGTGCCTGAAGACTGTAGTCTTCAACCAGTGTTTGTTGCCAGTGATGACTTATGGCGCTGAGACGTGGTCCTTGGCTGTTGGGCTTTTAGAGAGGCTCAGTCACGCAACGAGCTATGACAGCTACGAAAAAGTGGAAAACGAGCATGCGGGTCACCTGATGGGAAGCAATCGCCGCCACCCACAGACACCCGCAACACGATGGTTATCACAGGTGCGTTGCTGGCCCTTGGAGAGATTGATAAACTCGTTTTTCAACGTTGATTGACCCATATCTCACCTGATCCTTTAGGTAGTGTACCGATTTGGGAATGCGGTCCCAGAAAGATGGTTCCATAATATCGTGAATCTCAATGAACTGCATAATTAATGTTCCTCTATTAATCTACCCGTGCTCAATATTTTCTATATCAAGAGGAAGTCTGAAAAGATTAATTACTCACTTTCAAACTGAATCCGCAACCCATTAAACATCCAAATCCAACGAATGACAGCCAAATCTAACTAAAAAATTAGGTATCAAGTAATTTCCCTGGAAAAATATGTTAATTTTACAATCATAATAAATGATATCTGTCGCGTAAAAGTAATTCAAAGATGAATTATTACCCTAGAGGGTAACAATGAGGTCATTGTTATTATTACAAATCTGGTAACATCATTTTAATCTATTTAGTAGTTTGAAATGTGAATAATGTTCATAAAGCAACGAACATTTGACTATTTTCAGATAAACGAAGAGTTTAGTAAGGTTTCATCAGCATTGTTTTTTTCTCTCGCTCTCTCCTTTACCTTTATTATATTTTTAAATTGGTTATTTAATTTATTATTAGTTATTAGTTGTTTATTATTAGTTATTTGCCCGATGCGTTTATGTACGAGCGCGTGAAAGTGCGATTGTATTTGTGTTACTGTCAATTTAATTGCGTAAATCTTGTATTAAAGTATAATTGAGATAAAACGATAAATAAAAAATCAACTGCCGTATAAGTATTAATAAAAACAAAAAACAAAAAAAAAAAGTGGCTTTAGTTCATGGCAAGCCGTGGTGGCCGAGAGGTTTGTCCTATGGCCTCTCAAGCAGAGCATCGCGGGTTCATCACACTTGCTCGTAAACAGGGTCGTAACATGCAGGCTACCTTGGTTGCAACCCCCCAAATAACACCCTCGACCTTAATGTGCTTGTCATGAAACCCGTGGTCGGTAAACGAGTCATTGCCCGTACAAATTTTCTTGTCATGAAGCCCAAGGTTGTCTCTCTCTCTCTCTCTTTCTAGATAAATCAAAAACCCAGCCTGCCAGTGAACCAGGCAGTTGCCTTAAAAACTAAAAAAAACTAATAGGAAGAAAATAAGTCTAGTGGTCTTGAACTCTGTTAAGTAGCTAATTTAAAGTTCAACAGTCGGGACCCGTCACTAGGTATTTTTGAGCTGGTCACGATTTAAATGGGTCCCGATTGTACTGACTGTTGGACTTTAAATTAGCTACTTAACCGAGGGCTTTTTGATTTCTTTAATTTAGTGTTTTATTTTATATTTTTTTAATATTCCTGTGTAATTTATTATAAACCATATATATTTTGAATGGGCTTTTTATTAGCTTTCAGTTAATACCTTACCTTTTTTTTTCATTCCTCCGCCATATTTTTTTTGCGGGCGCGGATATATTATTATTTTTTTAATATTATATAGCCTATGTCACTCCGACAGTTATAACGAATCCAATGATACCTCATATGTTCAGTTAAAATCTGTCCTGCCATTTAGGCTTCAGCGAGGACTAAAGAAATAGACATACATACCTACATACGGATGAAAAACATAATCCTCCTTTGGGCAGTCGAGTAAAAAGGTTGGTTTCATGTATCTGCGCCTACCTACATAGTGACCGCTATCAATTACGTAATGAATTAAAAAAATACCATTTATTAAAAATCATCGTACGAAGTAGTAACAATTTTTCTTTCTTCCTTTCCAAGCAAGCAATCAAAGTCAAAGTCAAAACATCTTCATTCAACTTTGACTTTAACAAGCACTTTATGATGTCAAAAAATATACCACAGGTTTGGAAAAACCTCAAATCGAAATAACGCTCAAGTAGAAATCAAACGAGGCCTTCAAATAAGACCCACAATTTATCCAAATAAAACCTTTTCCAGTATAAATCCCTCCCGGAGCTCACCGTAATTAATTGTGCCATAACTATTTTCTTGTTAGTAATCGGTCTCTTCTGAACACACATTAATTCTATTCGCCAGAACCCTTATTTAGAGATGGCAATTTGATAATTGAATCGATATAATTTGCCGATAGATAAATCGATTTTCTGGAAAATCGATTAATAATAGATATATATTATTGATGTATATAGGTGTAGGTAATTCTGGTCGATTAAGAATTATAAAATTTGGCAAGAAAGCCTTCTAACATGTAAAGGGAAAAATACAAAACTCCCTGATACAAAAAAAAAAATACTTTGTATTTCATAGAGTTTTTTGTCAACTTTCACCAGATCCACAGCCCGATTATCGTTCTAGAGTTTAAAATTGGTATTATATTATAACAACACTTACCCATGGTGTTTAAATGAAAAGCTACATTCAAAAGTTTGTATATTTTAAATATTCAACAACTTGTTTTTTACGGTAAATCATAACCTCAACTTTTATTTACTTCAACCTGATATTCTCCTTACACACCCAAAATACACTAATTACAGATCCGTCTACGTGTTTAGTGCTCTATATAATCGAAAATCGATTCAGTTGTCTTCAATTCGTAAATAGTTTTTTTTATTATTGCCATTTCTAAACCTGATTCGAGTGACGTAAAAAGTTCTTGACTCATTTGGCCAACTATTAAAGCTTTATTTAATGTCGCGTCAGCCCGGGTAAAGGTTAAAGCGTTCCCTTTACAAAATTTCGAGGCACATCGATCACGCAAAAAGGCATTATTTACAGGGTTTTTGTATTGGATTTTCATCGAAATTAATGTCAACGGCTACATTTTAGAGTTACATCATAGAATAGTTACTACGCGGCATACTCGACACTCGATTGACAACCGAGTACTTAAATGTACATTTAATAAAACATAATCAGGAGCACATTTAGGTCACCTAATCGCAGTCTAGAAGCCTTCCTTGGCTCATTTTACATAAAGAAAACGTTATTTTGGACGTAAATTATATGTACGATATAATTCTGTATGTATTCGTAGATGTATTGCTGTTACGTTTAAATTTTCTGATCTACTTTTGATGCACCACCTGTTGTAAACTAGTCCTTCCTTCTTTCTGTAAAAAGCTTGCCTGGAAGAGATCGCTCTTAAGCGATAAGGCCGCCTATTGCTCACCTTGTAATTTTAATAATTTGTTTTCTGTATCGCTTACTATGTCTGGTGTACAATAAAGAGTCTTTGTATTGTATTGTATTGTATTTTATTTTTTAAGAAACAAAACTGCATTTAAAGATTTTTTTTTAAATTCGCTTAAAAATTAGACTTAGAAATTGAACCAGCTAAAAATTACACAAATGAATAGTTGGCCAGGAAACTGGACAGTAACACGCTATTTTACAATATTAATCGATAGGATTATTTTTAAAGATATATTTTATGTAATAAACATTGGTCTTTCAAATGAAAAAAAAAAACGTGAAATCTAAGATATAATTATACATTATCATCAATACCAATTTGTTTCTTTCAAAAAAAAGAATGTGTCTTTTAAGTATTAAGTATTTGCACTCTACATTATCTAACTAACTAACTACCTAATTTGGCTCAGGGACCCAAAGAGGGTCTTGGCCTCCGAAACGAGGAAAAAAGAGGAATATCAACTCCTTGTAGCGGAAAGGAAGGTCTTGCGTAAGATCCTGGAACCTGTCAAGAGAGACGACGGCACGTGGAGGATCCGTAAAAACAGAGAGATCCAGGAGCTGGTGGCTGAACCCAACATCATCGGCGTAGCAAAATCACACAGACTTCGCTGGTTCGGCCACCTGCTACGAATGGGAGAGATCGGGCTGCCAAAAGAGCGTACGTGGGACGACCGACTGGTCGCCGCCCGGTTGGGAGACCCAGGTACCGCTGGGAGGACAGTGTCCAGGCGGATCTGCGACGTCTCCAAGTCGACGACTGGCAAGAGGCTGCGCACGATCGGGACTCTACATTATCTAGTTTCATAATTTGATATCCACTGCCAACTTTAGTTCTTTCCTTTTAAATTTTTAACTCACAAATGACGTAATATAAGAAGGGTTTGTTGATCCACTTAGACTAAAATTTATGTCTTGTAATCAAGAATTACTCAAGGCTCATGATTATTTTGAAATGGATCTTATTTCCTTGTAAGACTCAAAAAGGATACCATAGAGTTTACCGAGAGCAGTAATTAATAATGAGGTTACGACGGTTTTATTATGAAAGACATTTTCCGTGCTCCGTGTGAAATACATACGTTTCATAATCCTTTAACAAACTGCTTGATATTTAAATTTTCTTTTGCTACAAAGTATTTTTTTTTAAAGCTGTTATTAACTTACAACTTTATGTTAAATATAAAGTAAAAATTAACTTTATGTTATAAAAGTAGATAATTTGAGTTTAAAGAGACTTTGTAAGCTGTGGCTTCAGAATTTGCAAACCATTTTTAGATCTTCTGTTTTCCGATTGGGCTAAAATAAGTCTGGTGGCGACATAATAATCTGGTAACTCTAGTGAAAATCTGATGGCCTGGCCAGGTTTGTTTTGAATTATGTTTTTTTTGAGATACTTTCTTTCTACTCTTTTTCTTCTTGCTTTCTATTTTAAAGTGCTGTTTTTTTATTGAAAATGAGGAGACTTTTTTCTTTTAGGTCTGAGGAGAAGAGATTTTCTTTACGCAGGATCAAAAGAACTCAGATTTTTAAATAAAAAAAAAAACTTTTTTTATACATTAAAATAAAATAAAAAATTAAGACCCATTTTTTCTTTCGCCAAGGTCGAAATCAATTGTAGGTATAAGTGTTAAGTTGAATAGCTTTTTAACTAGCCTTTTCTCTATTAAAAACTTGAGAGTAAGCGACAAAGTAACGCCTTTTATATTTATATTACTCTGTCAAAGATAAACAACTCAATTCAATACACCTTGTCCATATTTTAGCGTCAGTCTGTTGTCTGCCAATACCGCAAAGTATGGCGTACTCTGTCGAATTTATTTAAGCTTTAGTTGTGTATGACAGTCACGTATAGCGACCTCTGTTGTGGCAGAACGTAACTTGAAAAGGGTTTTGGCGTATAAGTAAAAAGGGCACGCGAATTGCGCAGTTCAATAAACTCAAGTAAGTTACTAAGAAGTGGTGAAATTAAATGTTAGTTTTACAACTTACGTAAATGAAATAAAAGACGTAAGTTTTTTAAAGAAATAAAATTGTCGCGGAAAAATTGTGCAAAGCAAAAACCGTTTTTTATTTAGTTTCCATTTCCAAATTTTTTTCTTTTGTTGATAAGCAGTATTTCGTTTTGTTTATCCTCATAAAAAATAACGTGCCAATGAAGCAATTTTTTATAATGCTATTGATATTTGGAGTTCTGGAATGCTGTTTCACTGCTTTGAATGAAGCACACGCAATTGAGTCATAAATCGATTTAACGTTATATTTGTGTAGGATAACAAACTTCGGCTTCCAAATTTAGTATATTTAAGGTTTTTATACATTTTACTTATCTATCATTGTAATACAAACTAGACTAGTGTATTTCTTTACAGAAATGTATGTTTAGATAGTTTACTGGGGTAATTTCAATATTTTAGATACCAGTTGACGTTGTTTTGTTCACATTTAGTTAAATACCTATCCAAACCATGATGAATGCATTTTATAACCTTTTAGTGCGTCCGATCCGATTTTAAGTATCGAATCTCAACATTTTCGTACCTACATTTGACTTGCAGCGTTGGTATCAGATTGGATGTAATATCGGAACCAAATTGACTGCGCGTTGCTTATTGGTGTAATGGCATAGCGAGAGCAGAAAACGTAATCCTTTGGTCAGAGGTTCTCAAAATTGATCGTCCTTACAATTTTGTGACAAAAAGGAATTTGTTTGATACTAATTATTACAGATCTAATCCTGCTTCGCTACCACAAATGCACGATAGATGCGAAGTAGTAAAGTAAAATGTCGACCTCCGCAAAGTAACATCAGTTGAATTGAATAAATCAATTAATAACTATCCCTTTAGTGATGGACTCTAATTGTTTTTACGTTTAAAATGGCTAATCAAATCAGTGTACCTAACTATGTAATGTATTATTTGAATGGCTTTCATTATCTTACTCGTATTCCTCTTGTTGTAATTTATCTCCTTGAAATATAGATATATACATTTTAATTTGATTCTGGCGCGTGTTTTGGTCACAATTATATGAGTACCTAACACACCTCGCGCTTTGCTCGTCTTTGGTATCTAATTTTCTAAACCTAAATTAACAATGAAAGTGATTAGTGGCCATAAATAGTAGATTGATAACCAAGGGTTGAAAGTGACCCATTTTACCCGAGATATTTAATATTTCAAGGGGAAATGGGTCATTTCACCCGTTAGACATTCTACTTTTCACTTCGACTGGGAGGAAAGTAAAATACTACATGCACATTTTATTAAAGAGGCATATTAAGAATAATCAGTGAAATAGTGAAATATAAATCAGTTTGAGCTTAATGGGATTGTTGTGAGATGCACTTTGGCTACAAATCACTAAAAACCATGAAAAAATATTTTTTGATAGAAAATTGAAACCGACTTCAAAACCTTGAAAATATTTTATTACTAGTTTGAAGTCGGTGCCTCAGCACGAGCCAGCAAGAGTGAATGAAGCCCAATATATGTATAGTATGTAGGTGAGTAGACGACTATATAGTTCCACTCATGCTGGCTCGTGCTGAGGCACCGACTTCAAACTAGTAGAATATTATTTTCAAGATTTTTTTAGTCGGTTCTACCTTTCTGTTAGTTTATTTTTATCAGGCACAATACGATATGCCGGGACTACTCTTAGGTACTATCATGAAGTGGCGGTGTATTGCTTCTTGTTTTTATTTAAATTCCTAGGCATTTCATGATCTGGTGGATTTTATGATCAGGCGACGATACGGTACGTATATTCTGTGGTGACACACGGCTTGAGAACCACTGCACTAGATTAAACACGTATCTATCAAGTTTGTAAGTCAGGAGATTACCGCAGTCTCACTTGAATGATGCATTACAGAATGGAACGATTGAGAAGAATAGGGCACGCGCTTAAGTCAATTTAGAATCATCATCAACATCATAATCATCATCTCAGCCTACATGTACTTAAGTACAAGTCTCACTGTCTAAAAATAAAAAAATACGGTTTCATTTATTTTACAATTTGCGGGCCTGACTCAATATTTAGTATTTGACTATTTTTATTTTAGAACAGAAAAACAATTTGTAAGCTACCTTCACATATAACAGAGTTATAAAGGTTTAAAATTCAAGATAAGATAGAGAAAAAGAGGCATACTTACCGCATAGAGAAAAGCGTTTTAGAAAAAGACATCAATAGATTTTCAAAAAATCTCAATTTGTCCAATTTTCAATCGAATATTTTTTTCTGTTCGCTTAATAATGTCTACCGATATTTTGAATATTGTGTTACCCGCGACTACGTCCGCGTATAATTCGTTTATCGCTATCCCGCGGGAAAAATATATTTTTCCGGGATAAAAACTATCCTATTTTTATCCCTGGGACTCAAACTATCTGTATATCAAATTTTATCTAAATTGGTTCAGTTCTTTCGTTAAAAGGTAACAAACAAACAAACAGACTTACAAACTTTCGCATTTACCTATAATATTAATGGGATAATATATAGGGTATGGCAAACTCAAACACCGTAAGTTGTAGGCAAGTTGTCAAATAGAGTACTTATCAATATTTTGAGAAACGTTTGCAAAATTATAAAAATATCACGTAAATTCACAACTCGAAAATAATACCAATGCGAACCGTCATATTTTACCGTGTAATGTAGGGAAAATATCTTCCTTTTCACAAACGCTCTGCACAGGTCGTGTTACGCCATATTTTGCCATAATTTATGGCATTCTGACGGAACTAGGATGTTACTGTATGCTGGTAACGAAAATGGAAACCTCACTGGATATCCGAAAACTTTGTGTAATTTATGCGAAATATTTGTTTTCTCTCAATGATAAGGGGTAACGCATAATACCAAACATTTTTCATGACCTAACGTGACATCCTACTAATATTATAAATGTGAAAGTTTGTGAAGATAGAAGTAACTGTAAATGATAGCCGAAAGATACTTTGATTATTACTTGTTAATTTACTTTGCTGTACATTGCTGGCAATTATAATTTTGTTAGAAAGTTAGCTAAGTCTGAATTTTATAAAAAAACTTCCCTTAAAAAATTCTGGCTGCCGGTAACACACTGTATTAAGTAAGGGCGATGACCTTTATTGGACGTGATTCCCAGAAAAACAAAGCAACAAAAAAAAAACGGATACAGTGTAGATTTTGCGTATGGCGCAAAATTTCCGTGGGAAACCCAATAAAATATATCGTTTTCGTCTTCATCGGTCTTCGTCACCACACACACACACACACACACACACACACACACACACACGCACACACGCACATGCACGAACGCCCGTACGCACGCACGCACACACTCCGAAACTTACGCATTTTCAATATTACTCAGAATAACTACGACAAAACCAATTCGTAAACTTCTTGAGTAGGTAAATCACATTTTATGTATCTATCAAAAGTTATTCTTGTAAATCAAGTGTCATTCCGATTATTACTCACCATTATAGAAGCTCCATAAACAGGAACATTACAAAATACGTAGCATTACAAAAAAAAAATTGACATAACAAATTATTAATAATAGGTTAGTACCTCCACTTAAGCAGGCTTGGATCCGGTGCTTAATAGGGTAAAATAGGCTGGAAGTAACCATTAATTTTCACCGGAGGCTTGTTTTCTAATTAATAAAACTAGCGATACTTAAGATGTTTAATTTGATTAAATGAACGTGGTTAGAATTTGGTAGACTTTGTAGTTTAACGATTTTGCTTTCGGCTGCTAAATGGTCTTGGAAATTTGCTGAAAATGTAGACCTAATATGAAGCGTAAATTCTTTTAGGGAAATGAATAAAATGTTCCTTATGTCAATGCAGCGTTACAATTACTTTTTCATCTCTCCTGTTTGGAAAGTTTAATTTTCATGGGTAGATAGCCGGGTGGAAAATTGCGTTTTCATCTCTATGGTGGAAAGTGTTTTTTTTTTCAATTTTTTGATTAGCCACGGAGTCGATGATAATGAGTTACGTCAATGACACTTTTTTTTCACGTTTCAGCATGGCAGATGCACGTCGTGACCAACGAGGTTATATACAACACTGGAGGTTGAACGCCGAACATCTGTTTGAACCAAGAAATTTGATCTTTATTACGTCACGAACATATTCCATCTCTTTCTTTAGTTAGGTTAAGAAAGAAATGGAAGTCATTCGTGAAATGTAAAAGAAAGAGATGGAATATATAAATAAGTAATAAAGGTCAAACTTCTTCGTTCGGCGTTCAACCTCCAGTTTTGTATATAAGCTCCTTAGTCGTGACCAGCTTGATTTTTTTAAATAGTCGGCCGTGGCAAGTGGCCAGGTCGAAAAGCTTCGAAGGTTCGAAAAGTTCCATTGGAGGTTGGATAGAAGTAATTTCAATTTATTATTATTCTATTTTTTGTGCTATTTTACTTTCCTCACAGTCGAAATGAAAAGTAGTGTCTAACTCGGGTGAAATTACCCATTTCCCCACGAACTAAGTATCGGTGCTCTCACTTTGTTCAAGCGCCAGAAATATCTCGGGTGAAATGGGTCACTTTCCACCCTCGGTTATCTATCTACTATTCCGCACGTGTGAACTTTCTATAAATATATTCACCCACAGAGGCATATTTCACGCAAATGCAGGGCTCCGTTTCCATCAGAGATGAGCGAGGATGTGTAGCAAGTAATGTGTTTTTCATGAACCAATAGAAACTTCACTTACCTATCCTCGCACAGCACATCTCTGGTGGAAACAGCTGAGCGGAGCGAGGCGAGGTAAATGAAGAGTTTCTATTGGTTCATGAAAAACACAACCTCGCGACACTTCCTCGAACATCTCTCATGGAAGCGGAGCCTTCAAGCTTGTTATAAAACAAACGCAGAATAAGGACAAGTAATCGGTGATAAATATATAATCGTTCGTACGCCTCACACATTACAAAAATACACGATTACTTACTTGGGGAATAACAACCGAATTTTTCAGGGAATTTTTCATGTCTCAGTTGACACCTCTTGAATTACAATACGGGGGAGATATGTGCTATGCATAACAATTAGTATATATATATCTGACGCTTTGTGAGAAATTTCGGTAGGAAATATGTGTTTTGTGGAATTATTAAGAAAATATTCTTTTGTTTTTGTGCGAGAACTCTGTTTACCATCTATAGTAATAAAGGTAACCCACTGAATTACGAGAGGAGTATATAATATAATAGTCGTTAAAAGCACGTGCCGTCTGTCTGGCTAAAGAGCAAGATAATATTTTAAATCAAGCGACCAAATTTTAAAATAAAATTTGTCTGAACTGGTTGCTTAAGTTTATTACTGGAAGAAGTTTTTTTTTTGCTAGCCTGGTTAAGAGTTCCAATTGTGGGCAAAGGCCTCCCCTTTTTTCCGCCATTCGTCCATCCGATATGGAAAATGGGTTATTTAGAACATAATAAATTAATACGCGTTGGTAAGTAATTAAGTACTGACATAATTTTTAAAGTACCTTAAGAATTACAACTTTAGAAACAAAAATTAAGAATTAAATCCTTTTTGGTTTCAGAGTTTAAGCACTCAGTTCATTTAATAGCTTTAATATCTCGGGCTTCTGCACAGTTGATTAAAATCCCTTAGCAGCTTTTTATAATACTCATTCAAAAATAATCAGCCCAATATATTATTCCTAAAATATTTTTTCAATTGTCTTTCCCAGACTAAAGTTCACAATATATATATTTTTTTAATATAAGTTGTATTCCCTGAAATGTATACCAACTTGTAACGTTACGCCGAGGTTTCTACTATTGAACTTCTCAAAACTAATGAAGCCGTATCCGTACATAAATGAACGTATTTTATATGAAACCTACGTAATATAAGTTTGAAGCCTCTTTATTTGACTGCCAAACTCGCGAGATGCATAAATCCTTCACGCAGACATTTTTCAAGCAAGTAACCTCATTTACTGAATGAGGGCTATCGCGTATGAATTCGCCGCTAGAGGCGCTAGTGTAGTGTGTGGTCTCCGAAATGTCAAATCTCGTAATTTTTGGGTGAGCTACGCGGGTTTATTTATAATTAGAATAATTTTATGAATATTTTGCATTACCTGAAATTAATTATGGCAATTATGCGTTAAGGGGCAATAAATGTCTGTGATTTGAGACAGTTTTGTCTTTCGGAAACTTATGTTCTCCCTTTTTCCGAACAAAAAAGGACTACGCGGCACTGTGGTTTCTCGATACTTTTATGGTACGGTTTTAAGGTGTATTAGATATGATTTTAATCTAAACTTTGTTTTCACGCCCGTAATAACAGACTTTGAAAGCCATACTTAAAAACCTCACGCAATAGTGGCGCCATCTAGAAAAATTGGATTGTTTATATTGGATATTTTCAGCAGTCCTAGAGCCAAGTACAGAGTTACGGGTTACGCATGTGACAGATATCAGCGCTGGCAGGCGTCTCACGCCTCAGCATAATGGTGAGTCAGCGGCCGTTTCACTTATGCAGGGACACACAAAATCGTGTATTTTCATTTTGTATTTATTTTTGTTTTATTTGTGCTTGCTGTTTATTGCTTTTTTTTGTTTTAAAAATGAAAATGAAAAATGAAAATGTCTTCTTTCTTTCTTTATTTCAAGTACGAAGTCAGATAATCAAACATACGGCCTCACTGCTAAACACAGGCCTCCTCTCAAAGGGGTCTGGGCTGGAGTTTCAGTCCTGTACTATTTTAGAATAAAGTAAAAGTATATATTAGCATTCCTTCGCAATGTCGTCAGTCACGTAACCAATTTACCTAGACGAGGCATGCCGCGAATCTAAACAGCAAACGGCCGCGAAACTCTGATTTTATTTGAAATAAGTAAAGTAACAAAATCAACGGAATTAAATTAAATAGTAGACCTATGGCATCTTGAACACACAAACATACATATTATTATAAGGTCTACTATTTGATAGGCCAAATGCCTACCAAAGATTCTAATTCTTACTTGATATTATTATAAATGCAAAAGTTTGCGTGTATGTGTGCATGTTTGGCAAATGGGGAGGCCATATAGCACAGAGAACAGAGACCACTTTTTTAAAAGTTTAATTTAAGAGCTAAATACACAAAATGACTAGTACTGCACCGTACCCATCTATCAGACCTTTGTGACCTTTGGCAGGTCATGAGTCCACATGTATAGCCTCAACTTAAAAGCACATTGGCCTCAACGGCCATCAGTTTGACGAGGAAAGCCCGCCTACTTCCACTTAAGCTTGGAAAATTCGGGTTAGGCCTCTTGTACAAGTCCGTTGTTTTCACCGGACACCGGGCCGTCTTTTTGCCGGACTTGCGGTGGTGTATGGCTTACAGTGAATGTGTGTACATGCACCGGACACTTGTCCGGCGACTTAGCCATCATCATCATGTCAGCCGAAAGACGAGCACTGCTGGACATAGGCCTCCCCGAAGGCTCTCCACTCAGACCGGTCGTGTGCTTTCCGCATCCACCGCAATCCCGCGATCTTAACCAGGTCGTCGCTCCATCTTGTTATCTTGTTGGAGGCCTACCAACACTTCGTCTCCAGGTCCGCGGACGTCAGTCGAGAACCTGACCCCATCGGCCATCAACCTGCGAGCAAATTCTTTGAGCTATATCGGTAACCTTAGTTCTACTGCGGATATCATCATTTCTGATTCTATCCCGCAAAGAAACCCCGAGCACAATCCTCTCCATAGCCCTCTGAGTGACATTGAGCTTCCATACAACGACTTAGCCATACAACACTGCAAGTCGGGCAAAAAAATGGTCCGTTGTCCGGTGAAAACAACAGAGTCTACGAGTGGCCCACTTGAGCATTCACTTTTAATGAGCATAGCGAATGTTACATTATAATATAAGTTAAAACTCAGGTCTATAGGTCTAGTAATCAATTCGGATATACAAGTTTAGCTGTCATAATATTAGGGCTAATGAAAATTATATCTAACGTTGGTATGCCTAGTGAAATTAGCTTTTATGATATTCGGTCTAGTGAGGGTGAACCCTTACTAACTATAAAAATCATTTACACAATTCACACATTTAAAAAGTCAGTCAAAAACTTTTGCTTTTCACCAAACGCTTGAAAACCTATTTTGCAACGTGTATTCAAAATAGTGCTCGTAAAAAGGTTGTAAAAGGCGAGTGGTCGTTTGAGTGCTTGTAAAAGGTTGCGTTATAAGGGTTTGTTGCTCTCTTTTGTTATTATTAGGGTACGACAATATCAGTACCTTTTTATAGGTGTCAGCTCTTTGTACTCTGTAGTAATATTTATTAACAATACAAAATTATGACTTATTGCCTGAGTTATAAAACCTTAATGAAAAATATTTTTATATACAGCCTGCTTTGCTTTGAGTAAAGAATTAGGCTAGTGGCCTGTTAATGTTTGAATGTTAGATTATCGTATTAATGTGGCTATAGCAACAAGTCATCGTCATCATCAGCCTACCTACAGCAATCCACTGCGCTGGACATAGGCCTCTTCCATGGCGCACCACAATCGCTTCAGCCCCTCGCATCCAGCGACCCTCTTTAAGGTCGTTCGCCCACCGTGCCTCAGGACGCCCTACACTACGTTTTCCCGTCCGTGGTCTCCATTCGAGGACTCGTCTGCTCCACCGTCACTTCCGCGAACTAATTCTATGAGCAACGTCTGTGACTTTTGTTCTTTGTCGGATAATGTGATTTCGGATTTTACCCTCCAAAGAATCATTTTTTTTACTCTCTCCATAGCTCACTGAACGATCTCGAATTTGTGTATAGCAACAAATACTTTAACTTGTATTTTTACTTATACTTGTATTTTTTATGTATGTATGTAAATGTGTGTATTTATGTATTTTATTTTTATTTAGTTATAAATATATTAATGTTTTATATATGTGTTATATATTTATTGTATATAGTTAGGTATTTGAGGTTTATATATGCATTTATATTGTTCAAATGTTTTGCTCTATTTGTCGATCCTTGTTTTTTGATTGCTCCTCTACCACTCAAAGGTTGACTGGCAGAGATCCTGCAGGGATAAGTCCGCCTTTGTACTTAACACAACTTTTATTTATGTAACCTTTTTGTTTTTCCTTTTTGTACAATAAAGAGTATAAACAAACAAACAAACAAACAATACTAAAAATAAAATAAAGTTTAAAATTAAAGGAGGTCATCATACAAGATAACGTGTTTTTTTTCATCGTTTTTTGGTTTCTAGGCGTTGTTAATCGTTGGTTAGTTGATTCGTCTTGACGAGTACTTTTGTAACTAAGGGCAAAAAGTACAGTCAGCAAAAAAAGGTTGACCTTTTTTAATAAAAAAATTACAGAGGGAACCCTTCATGTACGATTCCTACTCGCACTTGACCGATTTTTTTTCTTTTTTTTCTTATTTAATTTTTTTTTTTTGGATAAGAAACATTACCTATTTAAATTAGTTTTTAAAATAATAGCAGTTGAGAAGTGCTCTATGATATACAGTAAAGAAGACTCGTACTGAAAAAACTCTCGGTAGGTACGGGCGCTAGACAGCCCCGTTCTCGAATTGGTTCCAATACTTACAAAGAATTCAAGATTGGTTCTCAGCCAAGTAATAAGCCAAATCGTCTTTTAATTTATAGGCAAAACTTCGGCTAATTGCATGAAAAATGGCAAAATAAAGTTTCTTTTTCCAGCAAAATGGATCTTACTTATGCCTTCTTTTTGCTAAAAGCTTTTTAAGGTCAAAGCGCAGTCTGGGCCAACATTTTGATCTTTTGATTACTTATATTGTGATTTACTAACGCAATTATGTCCATTTAGGTATACAAGGTGTTACAATACATAATGCGGATTTTTCTAACTGCAGGAAAAAAAATTGGTTTGTGAAATTCGGTCCCTATGAAGGTAAAAGGTAAGTTCTCATCGTGACCCTTTGCACCTACCTTTAGTATGAAGGTCAGTTATACTTGAAATTTGCTCAAACAATCCCATTATTACAGTGGCGTAGCTAGGTAACCTAGGGCCCTGGGGCAAATAAAAAAATGGGGCCCACTGCTATCAAAACTGGTAAGGTTTTTTTGAAGTAAAATCATTATATATACAAATACTTTAAAAATGCTAAGCAACTTTATCATCAGCTATAAAGCAGAATTTCGAGGGCCCCCTGAGCTTGAGGGCCCGGGGCACTGCCCCGCCTAGCCCCTTGGTAGCTACGCCAATGCATTATTATAAATACGAAAGTTTGTAAGTCTGTTTCTTTATTTGTTTGTTACCTCATCACGTTTTTGATGCTTAAAAGTACGATCGTCCAGATTCTTTACTAACAAAACTTGTGTGTTTAGGCCCTGAGCAATCTTTAGGGACAGTGGGCTCAATAATCATACAACCAACCCTAGTAAGCTGTCATGTCATACAACTGGAGTTTAGAGCGTTTTCACATTATCCGATTCGACATCGGTATCGGACGACGATACGATATTGGAGCAACAAGTATCTAAACGGTAAAAAGTATCAAAACGGATATAAAACATAAGTCCCGTGATTAAGGAAAACCGAAATTATTACGCCCTAGGGAGTTATAGCGCCGTATTAACTGAGCCAAACTCATCATGAATGTAAAATATTCAGACATTTCCCGCAGGAATTAATTTTTGACAAAATTCTTATTAGTCTGGCAAGTTTTTTTAGCTGTGGCCTAGTGGTTTGAACTATGTATGACCTCTCGAGCAGATCGTGGGTTCAAACCCGGGCTCATCTCTGTGTTTATGAAATTCTTGTACGAAATTACATTCAAAATTTACCAAGAGCTTTACGGTCAAGGAACACAAACCTGCGAAGATATTCAATGGTGTGCCAGTCAAAACTACGGCCCCAGCCCTGGCAATATGGGAGACGCCTGTACCCAGCAGTCGAGCGTTTTATTAAAGACCTGTCTTTAGTTAAACGTTCATCATAATCCCAGGATTATGATGAACACAAATGACAAAGTATTATAGTTCAGGTTTTCAAAATAAACATAATAATATTATACGAGTATATACGTATTTTCAAAGAACATAAAAGTCTCATCGCCCCATTTTTTTCTATTTACAACCGTAATCAATGAATGCATAACACATGTTAAATAACTTTTTCAATTAAAACCCTACTTTTTCCCCCGTGTGTAACTCAAGGGGTTTAATTTAATTAACTCAAAGGTTGCCAGAATCATCTCCGGAAGCTGTCGTATTTGTATGGAAATTTGGGTGGACGAAATGTGAGTTTTATTGCATTATAACGAGAAAAAAAATTGCAAAAATGTGAATCAGAGGCCGCATTGTCTAAAGGTGGGATTAGACCAAAAAACATTGAGCTAGAGCTAAAACAAGAGAATTAGTTCATAATTTTTTAGTGTAAGTCAAAGCCAAAGTCAAGTCAAAGTCAAAATATCTTTCAGCGTTTACACATCATCATCATCATCATCATCCCAGCCTATATACGTCCCACTGCTGGACACAGGCCTCCTCTCAGAACAAGAGGGCATTTACACACTTTACACCAAAATATCAACGAGCAAAAATAAGAATCAAGAACTAGAATTCTTGTACAATAGATGTTTAGATCAGCCGAACAAGTGCTCATTACTCATTCGTGTCAATTCTGTGGTTGGTAGTGTTTCGTTATGTCCGACTTTGACAGAAATATTATAATCGAGTCAATGGACTTTTTAGTATTGTTATTCTGTCACTCATGAGACATCAGTCATACACTTGCTTAGAAAAATATTTGCAAAGTATACTACCTACTAGCATGTTTACGAGTAGGAGACAGCCACGAAGGAGTTGCCTGAAAACTGTCACAACTCCTAAATTTAGTGGATTTTTATCCCATATACAATACAATACAATACAAAGACTCTTTATTGTACACCAGACATAGTAAGCGATACAGAAAACAGATACACAGAAAAAAATATTACAAGGTGAGCAATAGGCGGCCTTATCGCTTAGAGCGATCTCTTCCAGGCAACCTTTTTTACAGAAAGAAGTAAGGACTAGTTTACAACAGGTGGTGCATCAGAAGTAGATAAGAAAATTTAAACGTAACACAATACATCTACGAATACATACATAATTATATCGTACATATAATATACGTCCAAAATAAATATAGGTATGAGATATATATCCCATATATTTTATCTTAGGCCTCTATGTTGGCAACGCATCTGCAATACCCCTGGTGTTGCAGATGTTTATGGGCGGTGGTGATCTCTTACCATCAGGAGACCCACTTGCTCGTTTTCCATCCAGTCGAATAAAAAAAATGATAATCGATTATTTTTAATAAGTCACCCAGGAGACGTTACCATGGCAACACTACAAAGTTGATTGACCCGATTGCAAGTGATGCATTTATTATCATAATTATCATGTCTAAAATTCGTAGGTCTCAAACACTCAAAAGTAAAGCTTCAGACCAAATGAAAAGTAATTTCCTTGACCAATAAATTGAAGTTGGTTATTTATCTGTCTGCACTGTTGCACGCGTACCTACGAGTACAACTAACCCTAGTTAAAGAAACTATACTGAGCGACAAAAATCTGGCTCTCAAATGTATGCAGAAATAGGTTATTTTTATGTAAAGTGGGCCAAATTTTGTGCCACTGAGTATACGAGTATTTGGGCTATGTATAGTCAAACTAAGATTAGAATCTAGGTGGAAGATTATTTTGTAACTTAGTGAAATAAACAGTTTTTTTTAACCATCTGATTCCTGATCCACCGTAGAACGTTCTCACAGTAAGTGTCGCAATCAATTTTCTTGTCAAGCAACGCGATGTCAATATGTTTTTTCTCCAAAATTTTTCCACAATGGGGCAAGACGTCAAATTTTACCTGGCCACACTGTTGTTGGAACATTTCTCATTTTTGCTTTTAATTTTTATTACAAAATGAGTCATGTTACTTAAATAAATGAATTTAATTACTATTTTTTATTATTTGGTCAGAAAAAGAAGCAAGGTTTAAATTCCCATGCAAAACCTCCTTCATGATAGTAAAAACGACAGCTTTTTTTTTTATTTGACTGGATTCTTCTGATGGTAAGATATCACCACCGACCATAGACACCTGCAACACCAAGGGTATTGCAGATGCGTTGCCAACCTAGAGGCCTAAGGTAGGATACCTCAAGTGCCAGTAATTTTACCGACTGTCTTACTCTCCACGCCGAAACAACAGTGCAAGCACTGCTGCTTCACGGCAGGATTAGCGAGCAAGGTGGTGGTAGCAATCCGGGTGGACCTTGCACAAGGTCCTACCACCTGCAAAGCCTACACACTGCACGCAAGCTATACTTGAAAGGTAATTAACTAAATCTAAATAAAACAACTTCAATCGGTGTCTTAAATATTGAAATTCCCCCATTAAACTATCTAAACCTTTACATTTCTGTATTGAAATACAACAATTTAGTTTGTGTTACAATGACAGACAAGCAAAATATTTAAAATCTTTCAACGTGCCAAGTCTGGTAGCTAAAGTTTGTTTACATTTAGTTAATTACCTAAACCTTTCAGATATGGTAGGCATAATAAGGGAAGACAGGTTTATAAAGGACATAAATAATGCAAACGAAAATAAACAATAATCCCAAAAAGTTAAAACAACTGACGCACAGGTGTGAAACATAATAAATCCTTGTTAAGTCATGGCAAATATTCCGACTCATAAATTATCACAGTAACAGGAGAAAGAATAAAAGACTTTTCTTAATACCGCGCTCCACACAAATTTTCAGATGCGCCAATTTTCCACATGACAAATCTTACTCAGTGTGTTACCGGCAGTCAGCAGTCGGGCTTTTTTTAAGGGAGAATAAAATAAACTTATTTCGGTAACTCAACCGTGACATTAATTTAATTAATAAACTAACATTTAGACTGTGTTAACTTTCTAACAAAATTATGATTGCCAGCAATGTACAGCAAAGTAAATGGACAGGTAATAATCAAAGTATCTGTTGGCTGTCATTTACACCACAAAACACAGATAGTTCAGAAGGCAATCTCCTGTATGCACTTCACTTTTTCATACCTACGCTCGGCGGTCGCTCTAAGGTTGTCAAACTATGGCTTATGCACCAAAAAACTATCGTGGTAGTGGCACTCGTATCTAGTTGTTTGATTTATTGTTTGAAAATGAAACGGGAAGAACGGAAATATAAATTAATAATAACTAAAATATATTTAATTAATTTTAATGTCATTGTTATATTACAAATTTGTCACAGAAAATATTTTGCGACGATTTCGACATTGGCGAAATGCACGATTATAAATGCGAAATTGTTGTGTGTTTTGTATGTTTGTCCGTCTTTCACGTCCAAACGGAGCGACGAATCGACGTGATTTTTGGCATAGAGATAGTTTATAGGCCAGAGAGTGACATAGGCTACTTTTATCCCGGAAAATTCACAGTTCCCGAGGGAACCCATTCCAGGCAAATTTCAGGCCAAAAAAGCTTGCAGGTACATTCAACATAACACAATGTACATAATTTTCGTTCAATTAAAAGATAAAAACGCAAATATATTTTTGATTTTATTTTACAGATGAAACTCAAATCAAGTGACCCTTATTCTTTTTGACTAGTTAGCTAGTTTATCATAAAGCTTGAAAACCGTCGTATCGCCTAACATTGTTTGTCCTAATGATTAATTGGCCAACATCCTAAAGCTGAAAATATTTCAAAACACCTCATGCGTTAGTAACTTAGAATCGTGGTTAAGTTAGGTTTAATTTATAAATTTCCTGAAAGGTCGATAGTTTGACTATAATGAACAAATTAAGACAATCCACTGTTTCAAATTTTTCCACTCACCGGTTTAGATTTTACAGGGGGAGGGGGGACGCTCGATTTTAATGAAAATTTGCAATATAAATTTGAATATTTCGCAAACAAATCACTGAATCGAAAAATCGTCTTAGCAAACCCCTTTGGTTTTAAAAGACCTATCCAACGATACTCCACACTATAGGGTAGGATGAGAAAAAAAAAAACACCCCCACTTTACGTCTATATATTCGTGCAAAATTACAGTTTTCTAGCATTAATAGTCCCCGAGCAAAGCCGCTTACGGACGGGCAGACAGACAGACAGACAGACATGGCGAAACTATAAGGGTTCCGTTTTTGCGATTTTGGCTCCGGAACCCTAAAAAAAAGATTTATTTGTCAGGAGGCCGGTGTGCGGCGCTCTGTTAAGTTAAATATTCTCGTCAAGTTACATTGTGAAAGCGAACTTGGCAAAAGTTATTCGAAAGCAAAATAAGTAATCACAACGGCAGCATGTAAAATTCAGAGCCATTTACATGCATTATTATGTCGCGAAGTTCTTTGGAAGCGTGTCGTGGCGCAAAGAAAGTCTTACCGTCAAGTTGAGAAACAGTAATAATGATTATACCTAATATCTCGAGACAGTTTAGAGCTAAGTATAGTTTTTTGAAGAGGTGCTAATAATTTTTTTTTCGACAGTCGTCATCATAAGGATCGAGGAACTGCATCAGTTTTCTTTTTATCTCCCACTATTTATTGGAAATAATTATAAAGTGTACATTTGTGCGATTTTAGGGCTGACAAGCAGTTCGTAACAAGATGGAGCGACGACTTGGTTAAGATCGCGGGATCGCGTTGGATGCGGAAAACACAAGACCGGTCTGAGTGAAGAGCCTTGGGGGAGGCCTATGTCCAGCAGTGGATGTCTTTCGGCTGACATGATGATGATGATGAAGCAGTTCGTGCTCAGTACTTAGTAGAAATAGAATAAAAAACGAAGTCAACTAGAATGTAACCTAACCAACCAACCGTTTTATTTGCTTTCCGATTTGGTGCTATCTGTTCAATGTGTAGTTTTTTTATTATTTTTAACGACCTCCGCATATACTCCGGACTTTCGAATTTGCCGCATTTCTCCACGACCTTTGCACGATACGATTTGCACGACCACGATCACCCACGATTGGACCCTTTCGACGACTATAATCTTCTTGCCTATGGCTTCTTGGACAACTTTATCTTGCATTCTCGACGACCCTTGGGTTAAGTTTAGGACTGCCTTACGAGTAAATTCGAATCACAGTATTCCTACAATGGATTCAGACGACTCCGACAGTATTCGAATATAAATGGAGCATTACAGAGATGTACTCCAATGCCTTGTACCTTCGTGTATGAAATATGTAGTAAATGCTTTATTTAAATGGGTATTGGAGAATGTAGTGGCTATGTGTGGCTGCTAAACTAAAAATGAGGTTGTCTTATTGTTTACAGTCAATACTAATACTAATATTATAAATGCGAAAGTTTGTGAGTGAGTGAGTATGTTTGTTACTCCTTCACGCTGAAACGGCTGGACGGATTTGGATGAAATTTGGTATGCAGATAGCTGGACATCTGGAATAAAACAAAGGCTACTTTTTATTCAGATATTCCTACGAGATAGGGATACAATCTCGTAACAACAACCGCTGGGCTTAGAGTCGTGCAATTGGACATGGTTGTTTTTTATGTAACGTCAATGAAAACCCACGGGGTATTTTTAAAAATCCCGAAATTTCAATACAGCTGCTGAATCTAATGATTTAACACTAGTACTACATATTATTCAAAAGAGATGCGTGTGTATTGTCAATTCAAACTCTCTCTCTTTGGTGGTCGTTGGGCATATTACCTATGGACATTTAAATGTTTTTATTTTTATTTTTTATTTTACTTGTATGCGCTAAAAGGGCTAAAAAACTTAGTGGGTCATTGGAATATATTAAAATAACTATAACTATCTACACTCCAAACTACCTATTAGTTATGCAGTTCCACTTTTGGCATGTTCAATTTTTTTTTTTATATAGAACATCACAAAAGTTTAGTGAAGTTAGATATAATATTTATGTCTCATTGATTTTTGTCCTCTATTGGACATCTGATAGGTATATAATTTTTATATTGGTGTAATTTGAGTTATATTATTATACTAACTCATTGTATTTTTTCAGTTGTAATGAAACTCACAATGATATTGTTATAATCTAAGCATTAATACTAATACAATAACTTAATATTGAACCCACATTATAGATATAGTAAGTAGTGCAGAACTCAAATTTAAAAATTCAAATTTAAATCATTTATTCAGTAAATAGACCGCAATGGGCACTCTTACACGTCCTTTTTTAAACTACCAGCGCTTTCGGAAAGACCATTGTCAAGAAGAATGCGCCGCAAGAAACTTAAGACACAATAACAAAAACTACAGAACACAGAGATACATAAAGTAAATTCTCTAATCACTTCAGAACGATCTCAGTCAATGTATATCATATGTAACAACATTTTTTAATTTATTTAAAACATATAATAACATAATTAAACTATAAATAGAAAATTTGGCCTAAATCGCCGTCAATGGGTAAGGTGCCAGAAGGCTGGCCGTATTTCCTCGTGTGTATAGCGATACTTATACGCTGTGCGAAATAGTGGCCAGCCCTCTGGTCGCCCGAGGCCTCTATTAGACATTTAATATCGAAATACAAACTGAGACATGGATGCACAGAATAACCAGAAAAGAGACCAGCGCTGGGAATCGAACCCAGGTCCTCAGCAATCCGTGCTGCGTGCTATAACCCCTACACCACCGCTGGACCACTGTTCCTGGGTTCGATTCCCAGCGCTGGTCTCTTTTCTGGTTATTCTGTGCCTCCATATCTCAGTTTGTATTTTCGATATGGTTTCACGGGATACCCGTAAAAGTAACAAATTTGGAGTTGAAATAAAAAATACCAAAAAGACTCCGAAAAACCAATCATAACATTTTTTAGATAAAACTGACCCGTGACCCCTTATTTCACTTAATGGAATGTGCAGATGAGGCCAAAGGCCAAATTTTTTATAATATTTTTTTTTTATTATTTTATAATAAACTAAATTTCCTTTATAATAAATGAAAAAAGTCGAGGTATCCAACGATCTAAGCACCCTTCATTAAAAAACTTAATATAGTGAACAAGAAAAGTTTTTCTTCAGTTACTTCGTAATCAGAGTGTAAGTAGCCATAACTTCAGTCCTAAGAAAAAAGTTACAAAAACTTTAATAACTCACCTTAGAAGCTACAAAATTTTCATAAAACTGTAGTCACTTGAACACACACTAATTTGGCACCAAAAATCACTGCTATTAATTAATTATTTTTCATGGATATTCGTATATATAAGGTTGTTAAGGGTGGAAACAACCGCCCTCCGTCGCGGCTCGATTGCTACTAACGCAGGGTAGCTGGCACCCTTTACGAGTAGATTGTTTAATCTACACCTTAGAAGTATCGAAGTAACGATAAATTTTTAACTATACACTTAAGGTTTTGCGTATAAACAGGAAGTCTCTGAAATTATTTATTATGAAAAAGACAAAAGTAGTAACTCTTTTGTCTCTTTTTAATACGAAAATTTCGGTGCGCGGGACCAAGTCACACTTGGCTGGGTTTATTGTTCATTTACTTTGTACTTATCACTAAAGTAGATTCTTTTTAATCAAAAAATATTATAGTTCTAAAGAAAAAACGTTTATGTATGTATGTATGTAAACTCTTTATTGTACAAAAGAAAATTTTCAAAATACAACTGACAAACTTTAAGATACTTGTACAAAGGCGGACTTATCCCTTTTAGGGATCTCTACCAGTCAACCTTTGAGTGGATGGGAGGAGAGGAGCAATACGTTAGGGTCCGACAAAGAGTGAGTTTAAGAGTTAAAATAGTGGAAGCTACTATACAGTGCTTTAAACAATATAATACATAAACTACAATATAAATAAATAAACTACTATATATATGACCATAATACATATAATATATAAGCATATTAAACAAAGGAATGTTCTCAAATATTTAAGGAGAAGGTGTAAGCCGCATTCTTCTCAAGCCTTCCCTAAAAGATCCCACGGTGGGAGATTGCCTGATGGAGGTCGGTAGCCGATTCCACAGCCTGGCAGATTGCACTGTAAAGGATTTAGAGTATGTTTTGGATGAGGTAGAAGGACAGGCTAAAAGGAGATTGGTACTCGATCGTAACCGATACTGACTGCCAGCAGCCAAGTAGCTGAAACGCTCGGAAAGGTATACGGGAGCAGAAGGATTAAAAAGAGTGTTGAAAAGTAATGACAGAACCATACCATACCATATTATTCGACTTCGAAATATTTTTTTAATCGCAATACTAAAGATTTCTTTCTTATACATAATAAAAGTTAATGCTGAAATCTCAGCGTTAAAAGAGGGGAGTATTTTTAACAGTGGTAACAATTAAAACTTTTAAATGAGTGCTAAATTGACTTTTGACTTTTGACTAATAATTTACTGTCCCGGACGCTTTCGGCGAAAAATCTTGGCGTTTGGTACGCACTATAGTCATAATTAAGACGGTTGACTTGAAAATTAACTTTTTTTTTATTATGAGAGGGGGCAAACGAGCAAGCGGGTCATCTGATGGGAAATGATCACCACTGCCCATGAGTACCAACTACTCAAGGAGAGTCATTGGTCCGTTGCCGGCCTTTCCAGAAAGTACAAGCCCTTTTCTTGAAAGCCTCGATGTCATAGTTCTCTGGAAACACTACTGACGGAAGTTGATTTCATAATCAAAACTTTTGTCTTTTTTCAAAATTTCATTTTAATTAAAATGTTCATAATATATTAGGTATGTAAATTTGGGTTAAATTATGCAAGTTAAATTTATCCCATTTGCAGTGGTCAGTTTGATTTAATATTTGGCGTTGATTTGTTTGGCAACTTAACGTAATTGGTGATTTGGCAGACGTAAGCAAGACTTACCCTACCGGATTTATTTAGTTAGGCTTCATTATCGTATCAGTATAGTAATATAACGTTATTCTTGAAACATTAATGTTATATATAAGTAATACTAGCTTATGCCCGCGATTCGTCGGCGTGGACCTAGGTTATCGCGCGGTGGCACCCTCTACCGGAATAAAAAGTATCCATGTTGATCCTTGGCGCTTAAGCTATCTCTACACCAAATTTCATCAAAATTGGTTCAGCGGTTTCGACGTGAAAGCGTAACAGACAGACAGACAGACAGAGTTACTTTCGCATTTATAATAATAGTAGGGAAGTAGGGATCAATATAATTTGAAAGTATTTCTTAACTCTGCAATTAGAAGTGAGGGTGTTTTACTTAAATGAATCTGAAGGACATATATTTAAAGTAAATAAATAATAATCTCTCTCTGTCCCTCTCTCTCTCTCTCTCTCTCTGTTTGTTTATTTGTTTGTTACTTCATCATGTCTAAACCCCTGAATTGATTAAGATGAAATTAGATTTACAGATAGTTTGAGTGTGTTTGATTGTTTGATAGTTTTATGTGTTTTAATTTGGAAATTGTTCGTTCTACTTTACAAGCAGCACTGCGGATCAAAACGCAACTTTGCAACTATAATGAGAGCAGCCATTACGATGCTTATAATTAGTTTTCGTTCATATTCAATGTAAAAGAATAAAATCACATTAATTTTAAATTTTGTATGAGAAATGCAAATTCATTACCTATTGTTTTTTTCGTTACATTTTATTTTAACCAAAACTAATTATAAACATCGTAATGGCTACTCCCGTGATACACTCACAAATGAGCTATAACAAATTATATATTTTCAAGATAATAAAATGGTTAAAAAGGTACAATTGAAGTTTTGTCCCTGAGGAAGAGTGCCCATAAGGCTGGCTGCATTTCCTGCTGCATTAGAGCAGCCTCAGGCCGAGCACCGCGAGCCGAGCCATATTTTGTCGGGTTTTTTGGCCGTGCTCAAAGGAGCCTCAGTCTGAGCCGTGCCTTTGGCAGCGTCTCCACTTGCGCGGCCTCGGAGCGAGGCAGCCGCTCGGCCCGAGGCTGCTCATAGTGGATGCGGCTTAATACGTTGGGCGAGAAATGCAACCAGCCCTATGGTCATTGACAACTTCGAATATTTTTTTTTTACTCCCGTTATAGTTGCAAAGTTGCATTTTGATCCGTAGTGCTGTTTGTAAATTAGAACGAAACTACGTTTGTATGGGGACGCGAGCTGGCGGGGGGCTCTTAAACCCGTGACACGTGGCACTCTCGCCTCGAAAAAGCCAATAAAGGAATAAACAGCCTATTGAAACCCGACGCCTACGACGACGAGGCGTGTCAGTACTAATCAATCCCATCTAGATACTAAATATTATAAAGAGGAAAGTTTTGGATATTTGTATAATTGGATGTTTGTTACGAATTAACTCAAAAACTACTGGACCGATTATAAAAAATTCTTTCACTATTAGAATGTTAAATTATTCCAAAGTGCATAGGCTATATTTATTACCAGAAAAAATAGGGTTCCGTACTAAAACTTCAATAATGTGCCTCAAAGTGTGAAAAAGTTGCCATAAAACATCTTTCATCGCATGGAAACTATTGATGTTAGAACAAAAAAATGAGCTACAATATAAAACAATATATCAATATCTACAAAATATTTCGCGATACCATATGTCCAACTATTATAGTTATGTCAATACAACTATTTTTTACATTTTAATAGTTGACTGAAATGCTGACTAAAATCAGAACATGGTATCTACGCATGTTATACTCATACCTTTGTATTAATCCTTATCCAAATAAATAGTTTCATATTTCAAGACGGTTTCAAAACCTGTAGATTACTTTTGAATTATTCAAATCGGACATTCCATTCTAAAGATATTACGAATTTAAAAAATATCAATCTAACCAAAAAGTGCATTTACTCTACGTCGACGCGCCCCGGCTTCGCGCGGGTCAGGTGTTGTTTTTGGGAAATAGAGCTGAAAAATGTGTGTGAAGTGCCCTCGATTAGAGACCTTTTTAGAGTTCTGTGCCCAAAGGGTAATAAAAACGGGACCCTATTACTAAGACCCCACTGTCTGTCTGTCTGTCCGTCACCAGGATATTTCTCATGAACCGTGATAGCTAGACAGTTGTTGATTGATATTTTAAAAAACAGAATAAAATAATTATTTAAGGGGAGGTCTTTACGACAACAGGTACACACAATATATATTTTTCATTCACTTTAAAAAAAAAAATTAAATTAAAATAGAAAAAAATAAGGGGTGCTCCCCCCCATTAAGTACGGCTAACGTGTTTTTAGTCGGTTTTTGCTAATGTCTAATGTTGTATAGGTACGGAAACCTTCGTGCGGGAGTACGACTCGCACTTGGCCGTTTTTTATTTATTTTGCCCGTGCGAAGCCGGGGCGGGTCGCTAGTATTAAATATATGGGCTATGGCCAAGTGGAGGTATAAGAACGCCACGTGATGATACGCCTATATACGCCTTCCCACGCGGAAAAATCCAATCAATTAGATTAGACTTTGACTTTGACTTTTGATTTGAGACGAGACACACGCCAACCGACGCTATTACGCAGTACGTGTGTGTTTCTACTTATCACCCGATGACACGCGTCGAGTCATGCCATCTAACGCGTGTCATTTCTGCTATGACACTAGCGAATCTCTGGTGTAAGTATACGTGCACGGTTCGCATTGGGTGTCAATACGTCAAGTGGCGTCGCATGTTGGTAAATGTGTGTTGCCACCTTAAAGGTTTTATCATCAACGCAACCCATGAATCGTGGACACTTCTGTTCTAGGTCTTCGATTATTTATTTAACCCTAGTTTTTGGCAAACCCGGGTTCTTAATAACTAAGCAGCTGCGATAGCATTTTAATGTGAAATGCCCTCGTTTGCTTTCTATTCGCAGTTCAAGAAATATTTTTGAAAAATGTATTATTTTTGGTTTAATATTTTCATCCCATACGCACATGTTTTCATTGCAATCTCTGAAGTATATTTACTTTACTTGGGCATAGGTCACCTCTCAGATTACAAAGGCTTGGCTGTAATTCCCACGGGGCCCCAGGGTGGGTTGAGAACTTCACCCACACAATTAAATTGCTTGCAGGTTATGTAGGTTTCCTCGCGATAATTGGTCCAAACAAATCAGATCATGTTTCACCTGCTTTAAAGAGATTTCGATAATGTAATTAGTCATTTATGGCTCCGGAAAATTAGGCACGAAGAGCGAAGAGAGGATGTTAGGTACAATTTAGGGCCACAACGCGTGAGCCAAGTGAGCGAAGCGTCCGCGCGCGGCAGCGGCCAGCGAAGCGCCAGGACCTAGGATATATATATATATTAGTTTTTACTTCCATAAATTACTGTTCGCCTATCTTTAAGTTTTCCTTTCCTGCTTAAGTTAGCTTGAAAAGATCCCTTTTAGGGATAAGTTCGCCTTTGTACTCTCTTGTTTGTTGGTTTTCTTTTTGTATTATTTTGTGTTGTATGTACAATAAAGTATTTACATACATACATGTGCATTATGTATTATTTATTATTTTTAAACTTTTTGTATTTGAACACGTTATACCCGCTTAAGTTTATACAATGAACAGTAAATCATTTAAAAAAACTGTTCTTTTTACACTTTTACAGATTTTTTTGTTACAATTTTTTGGAATTATTAACCTTGTAACTTTATGAAGAGGGGTTACCAACTTCGCGCTACGCCGCGTAGCACTTCACAGCTACGCCGTAGACGCGTCTACGAATTAGTATTTATGAAGCCGAGCTGCGTCGGCTTGAATTTCATTTAGGTATTCGATTATATACTGTGATATAAATTTAGATTACATTTCAATTTATTATAAATTAATTTGACACACTAAGATGTCAAATTTGAATTGTTTGTGTCTGATGAGTACACGCGTGAGTGCAAAATGTGTAAGTAAATGTTATTTTAGTGATAGACTATTAAATTTAAAATTTAAAAACCCCTTCGATAAAAGACTAATATAAAAAACAACTCTTAAAAAGTAAAGAAATAATTGTCTTTTCAGTGCCTAATTAGAAACCAAAGAAACAAATATTAAGGACATCTTGTCGATATGTTTGACCTTAGTTATATTTTCTGATACAACTTTACAATTAATTCTATAATCAACATTTTTCACAATTTTTGTTAGATTTAAAGTCACGGCGGGACAACGCTAAATTCAGAATGGATATTAAAGTTTGTTACCTTTTGAGGTTTTGATTTTTAAAATAACAATGTCCTCCGACATTTATTTCAAAATTCACTTTTGAACTTTTCTTACATAGTATAGTTATTACTATTCAAAAATTGCAGAACATAGGCAAAGCAGGGATAAGAGCCAGTGCTTATTTCAATCTTGAACTAGTTTATCCCGGCGCACATCGACTCACCCACATTACCATATCACAAGCCTCGCAAAATAACCAATTAGTTACTAATAACTCGTTAACAAACAAACTTCAAACGCGTACCCACAGTCTTTCAAGCCATAATTAACATACGTAATTAATTCTTATATCTAACTAATAATTATTTTAATTAATAGACTTCGCGTCTAGACCTTCGACGAAGAAGTTTGGTGGTAAACAAGTTTGCGTCTTAAAATTACCTATTTGTATTGCAATCAGAATATGAATGAGCTCAAATGTGATATTAAATCACTGATGTCAGTCAAGTAAAAATCATCATCATTAGCCAAAAAACGTCAGAATCAGAATCATTTATTATCAATAACTGTTATAAATGAACATGCATACAGCTATATACATAAGTACAGATGTCAAAAGAACAGGCATGACTTCTCATTGCAGCTTAAGCTAAGCTCATTGCAGTGCTGCTGCTTAAGTAGCTTAGTAGATAAAAAGCAACCTGAGATATGTATGCATAGGAAACATTAGTGTCTAGATTCCTGTCCAGCGGTGATGTAGGGGTTATAGCACGCAGCACGGATTGCTGAGGACCTGGGTTCGATTCCCAGCACTGGTCTCTTTTTCTGGTTTTTCTGTGCATCCATGTCTCAGTTTGTATTTTCGATGTCCTCATTGCAGATTTCATATAATAATAATAATTAAATATTATTATTATGACTTATTTCGGATATATATTTTACTAGCTTTTACCCGCGGCTTCGCACGCGTAAACTATTCGGTGTGGTAGCTGCAATTGAAATTTTCGGGATTTTACAAAAGTCCCCTGGAAATTTCCAAATTTATATCGTGGTCTTCATTGAGGTTGTGATGTGAATAACTGTACAAATTCAAGACTCTAAACCCAGTGCTGAAGTTTCAAAAATTTTCCCTATCCAAATTCAAATGCAAAATTCAAATTCAATCATTTATTCAGTAAATAGGCCGCAATGGGCACTTTTACACGTAATTTTTTATACTAACAGCGCTTTCGGAAAAGACCATCATTGCCAAGAAGAATGCGCCGTAAGAAACTTGGCAGAAGTCATTTTTTCAAAAATAAAATAATTACAAATAAAATACTTAAAAACTACAGTATACAATTAAAAGAAAAAAATACAAAATAATAATAATACAGGGATGTATGGGGTCCCTTAGTTACAAAACTATACCGTGGAATATCGGGATAAAAAGTAGCGTACTTATGTGTTATTCCAGACATACGGCTACCTACATCCAAATTTCATGCCTCTAAGCCTAGCGGTTGTTATTTCGACATTTATTCCTAGGTTTCCCGTGGTAAATATCGGGTCAAAAAGTCGTCTATGTTTTTTTCTAGACATCCAGCTTCCTACATACCAAATTTCATGACTCTAAGCTCAGCGCGTTAATATTTCAAGATTTTATCCCTATCCCGTGGGAATATCGGGGTAAAAAAATAGATTATGTGTTATTCCAAAGGTCCAGCTTACCTACATACCAACTTCATGGCTCTAAGCCCAGTGGTTGTTATTTCGAGATTTATCCTAGGTATCCCGTGGGAATATCGGGTCAAAAAGTCGCTTATATGTTATTCCAGACGTCTAGCTACCTACATACCAAAATTCATGACTCTAAGCCCAGCGGTTATTATTTCAAGATTTATCCCTATCCCGTGGGAATATCGGGATAATAAATTAGCCTGTGTTATTCCAGAGGTTCAGCTACCTACATACCAAATTTCATGGCTCTAAACCCAGTGGTTGTTATTTCGAGATTTTATCCCTAGTTATCCCGTGGGAATATCGAGTCAAAAAGTCCCTTACGTGTTATTCCAGACGTCCAGTTACCTACATACCAAATTTCAGGGCTCTAAGCCCACGGTTATTAGTTCAAGATTTATCCCTATCCCGTGGATATAAAAATTAGCCT
>NC_133496.1:4127008-4246506 GCF_025370935.1 Choristoneura fumiferana | reverse complement strand
CCGATTAAAAACTTCCCTTCATACTTTAAGTATACCGGCTTAGGACTGTCAGCAATTTTTATAAAATTTTTAGTTTAAAAGTTTACATAAATGCTAGTTTTCAAGTTGGCGGAACGTTGTCAGCCGCCGTACTCCTAAATACTCGTTCGCTAAAAGAATCGCGGGCGGGAACGCGTACTCACGCGTCCAAGCCAAAACCTGTTCCAAAAACCTATAACAGTAATACGTCTCACCTCTACAGCTCTCTCCATAGCCCTCTGAGTGACATTGAGCTTCCATACAACGACTTAGCCATACAACACTGCAAGTCCGGCAAAAAAAATGGTCCTTTGCCAGGTGAAAACAACGGAGTCTACGAGTGGCCTTAAGGTGCTGATACACTTAGCATTCACTTGCAATGAGCATAGCAAATGTTATATTATAAAATAAGTTAAAACTCATAATATTATCAAGAGCGTTTGTGCGAGGATGTATTGCGAGGAACATGTTTTTCATTAACCAATAGGAACGCTTCATTTACCTCGCCTCGCTCACTGAGCTGTTTCCTCCAGAGATGTGCTGCGCGAGGATGTGTAAATGAAGATTTACAAATGCCTCGCAAACACATCTTCGCACATTATTGGTCGAAACGCAAGCTTTAGCAAGCATTCTACCCGTAGTGAACGTTCTAGTGAAAGGACGGTAAATTAATTGAATCAAATGTTACTTTGCGAAAGTCCGTATATCAATGAACTAAAACAATTACTTTTGCTCACCCTTATCGTAGCTACATCGATGTACATATTCAACAAACTGCTGGACATCTGGTAGCATGGAAAACAGTTGTGTTGCTCTGGGGATGAGCTCTAGTTGAGTTCGAAACGCGTCAGTGTATGGTAGTTAGTAGTGATGGTTGGGTTTGCGTGATTTGTGTTAACACACATTTCTTGCAATGGTCGCGGGTGAGCAAAGTACCTAATTCGTTTAGTTCGTTGTTATGGACAAAGTAACGCCTGATTCAATAAATTATTTACTCTCATAATATTTCCTTTTCTAAATGTTGTACCGTACAACGGCAAAACCCAATAGACATTGGTAAAATAAAAATTGGACTCTGCAGTCTGTCTGACAGAGACTTTTAAAAATTGATTTTTTAAAAAGCTAACCAAGCTAACTAACTATGTTGTTGTTTCTTTAAAAAAATATGGCTCTGTCCATCGGAGGACAATTTTGCCAGTGTCTAGTAGTTTTTGCCGTTGTACGGTAAAAAAAATCTAGAAAACGAAATATGAGAGGTAATGGTGGATGAACGATGACAGCGCGAAAAAAAAAACTTTTTTCAACTAACTATAATCATTTACACAATTACCATATTTTAAAAATCAGTCAAAACCTTTTGCTTTTCACCAAACGTTTGAAAACCTATTTTGTAACCTGTATTCAAAATAGTACTCGTAAAAGGCTGTAAAAGGCGAGTGGTCGTTTGAGTGCTTGTAAAAGGTTGCGTTATAAGGGTTTGTTGCTCTCTTTTTAACCCCGACGAAAAAGAGGGGTGTTATAAGTTTGACCGCTATGTGTGTGTGTCTGTGTGTCTGTGTGTCTGTGTGTCTGTGTGTCTGTGTGTCTGTGTGTCTGTCTGTGGCACCGTAGCTCTTAAACGGGTGAACCGATTTGAATGCGGTTTTTTTTTATTTGAAAGCTGGTTTTCTAGCGATGGATCTTAGACATGATTTATCAAATCGGTTCAGCCGTTTCAAGATCATCAGCTCTTTTGTTCGCTGCGGTAGGAATCTTAGACGCATAATGGATATTTACTTTACTTTCAAACATATTTGGGACCTAAAATTTGAAACACACCATGTATGCTATATAGCTATGCAAGATTATGGAATTCTCGGCCTGATGCTGCAGCCAGGATATCCAGAACACTAGTAGGTACACTCTTAATAAAACTATAGCAGATATATCGTGTTTGGGTTCGTTTTGATCAGTATTTGATTCTACAAACAATGCAATGGTGGCAACAGGATGAGCTGATGCTGCAGCCAGGATATCCAGCACACTAGTGCACTCTATAAAAAATAATAGCACATATGTCGTGTTTGGATTCGTTTTGATCAGTAATTGATTCTACATACAATGCAGTGGTGGCAACACGACGAGCTGATGCTGCAGCCAGGATATTCAGCACACCAGTATACTCTTGAAAAAATAATAGCAGATATGTCGTGTTTAATTCCTTTTGATCAGTATTTGATTCTACATACAATGCAATGGTGGCAACACGATGAGCTGATGCTGCAGCCAGGATATCCAGCACACTAGTACACTCTATAAAAAATAATAGCACATATGTCGTGTTTGGATTCGTTTTGATCAGTAATTGATTCTACATACAATGCAGTGGTGGCAACACGACGAGCTGATGCTGCAGCCAGGATATTCAGCACACCAGTATACTCTTGAAAAAATAATAGCAGATATGTCGTGTTTAATTTCTTTTGATCAGTAATTGATTCTACATACAATGCAGTGGTGGCAACACGACGAGCTGATGCTGCAGCCAGGATATCCAGCACACTAGTATACTCTTGGAAAAATAATAGCAGATATGTCGTGTTTGATTCCTTTTGATCAGTATTTGATTCTACATACAATGCAATGGTGGCAACAAGATGAGCTGATGCTGCAGCCAGGATATCCGACACACTAGTACAGTTTAAAAAATATATATCAAAGTTTAAAAACATGAAATAAACTTAAATTTAAAATTTAAAAAACCCCGACTTAAAAAACGCCAGCAAAAATAAAAAAAACGCCCGAAAAAAACGCTGCTTGAAAAGACAATTAAAAAGTAAAAAATAATTATGCGCTACCTAGCTGTTGCCCGCGACTTCATCTGCGAAGAATTCGTTTATCTCTATCCGCGGGGACTATGCTGATTTCCCGCAAATTTGCCTAAGTTAATTTAGTATAAAGTATCTAGTAATATTTTTTTATCTAAGCGTTGTCGGTGTCGGGACCGCTAAGGTTAATACTTTAAAAAATACAACATAGTTTCATGTTAACCTTAGCGGTCCCCGACACCGACAACGCTTAGATAAAAAATATTACTAGATACTTTATACTAAATTAACTTAGGCAAATTTTGCGGGAAATCAGCATAGTCCCGCGGGATAGAGATAAACGAATTCTTCGCAGATGAAGTCGCGGGCAACAGCTAGGTAGCGCATAATTATTTTTTACTTTTTAATTGTCTTTTCAAGCAGCGTTTTTTTTCGGTTTTTTTTTTTGTTATTATTAGGGTACGACAATATCAGTACCGTTTTATAGGTGTCAGCTCTTTGTACTCTGTAGTAATATTTATTAACAATACAAAATTATGACTTATTGCCTGAGTTATAAAACGTTAATGAAAAATATTTTTATGTACAGCCTGCCTTGCTTTGAGTAAAGAATTAGGCTAGTGGCCTGAAAATGTTTGAATGTTAGATTATCGTATTAATGTGGCTATAGCAACAAGTCATCGTCATCATCAGCCTACCTACAGCAATCCACTGCGCTGGACATAGGCCTCTTCCATGGCGCACCACAATCGCTTCAGCCCCTCGCATCCAGCGACCCTCTTTAAGGTCGTCCGTCCACCGTGCCTCAGGACGCCCTACACTACGTTTTCCCGTCCGTGGTCTCCATTCGAGGACTCGTCTGCTCCACCGTCACTTCCGCGAACTAATTCTTTGAGCAACGTCTGTGACTTTTGTTCTTTGTCGGATAATGTGATTTCGGATTTTACCCTTCAAAGAAACATTTTTTTACTCTCTCCATAGCTCACTGAGCGATCTCGAATTTGTGTATAGCAACAAATACTAAAAATAAAATAAAGTTTAAAATTAAAGGAGGTCATCATACAAGATAACGTGTTTTTTTTCATCGTTTTTTGGTTTCTAGGCGTTGTTAATCGTTGGTTAGTTGATTCGTCTTGACGAGTACTTTTGTAACTAAGGGCAAAAAGTACAGTCAGCAAAAAAAGGTTGACCTTTTTTAATAAAAAAATTACAGAGGGAACCCTTCATGTACGATTCCTACTCGCACTTGACCGATTTTTTTTCTTTTTTTTTTCTTATTTTTTTTTTTTTTTTGGATAAGAAACATTACCTATTTAAATTAGTTTTTAAAATAATAGCAGTTGAAAAAAAACTCTCGGTAGGTACGGGCGCTAGACAGCCCCGTTCTCGAATTGGTTCCAATACTTACAAAGAATTCAAGATTGGTTCTCAGCCAAGTAATAAGCCAAATCGTCTTTTAATTTATAGGCAAAACTTCGGCTAATTGCATGAAAAATGGCAAAATAAAGTTTCTTTTTCCAGCAAAATGGATCTTACTTATGCCTTCTTTTTGCTAAAAGCTTTTTAAGGTCAAAGCGCAGTCTGGGCCAACATTTTGATCTTTTGATTACTTATATTGTGATTTACTAACGCAATTATGTCCATTTAGGTATACAAGGTGTTACAATACATAATGCGGATTTTTCTAACTGCAGGAAAAAAAATTGGTTTGTGAAATTCGGTCCCTATGAAGGTAAAAGGTAAGTTCTCATCGTGACCCTTTGCACCTACCTTTAGTATGAAGGTCAAGTTATATACTTGAAATTTGCTCAAACAATCCCATTATTACAGTGGCGCGGCGTAGCTAGGTAACCTAGGGCCCTGGGGCAAATAAAAAAATGGGGCCCACTGCTATCAAAACTGGTAAGGTTTTTTGAAGTAAAATCATTATATATACAAATACTTTAAAAATTCTAAGCAACTTTATCATCAGCTATAAAGCAGAATTTCGAGGGCCCCCTGAGCTTGAGGGCCCCGGGCACTGCCCCGCCTAGCCCCTTGGTAGCTACGCCAATGCATTATTATAAATACGAAAGTTTGTAAGTCTGTTTCTTTATTTGTTTGTTACCTCATCACGTTTTTGATGCTTAAAAGTACTATCGTCCAGATTCTTTACTAACAAAACTTGTGTGTTTAGGCCCTGAGCAATCTTGTGGGCTCAATAATCATACAACCAACCCTAGTAAGCTGTCATGTCATACAACTGGAGTTTAGAGCGTTTTCACATTATCCGATTCGACATCGGTATCGGACGACGATACGATATTGGAGCAACAAGTATCTAAACGGTAAAAAGTATCAAAACGGATATAAAACATAAGTCCCGTGATTAAGGAAAACCGAAATTATTACGCCCTAGGGAGTTATAGCGCCGTATTAACTGAGCCAAACTCATCATGAATGTAAAATATTCAGACATTTCCCGCAGGAATTAATTTTTTGACAAAATTCTTATTAGTCTGGCAAGTTTTTTTAGCTGTGGCCTCTCGAGCAGATCGTGGGTTCAAACCCGGGCTCATCTCTGTGTTTATGAAATAAAATTCTTGTACGAAATTACATTCAAAATTTACCAAGAGCTTTACGGTCAAGGAACACAAACCTGCGAAGATATTCAATGGTGTGCCAGTCAAAACTACGGCCCCAGCCCTGGCAATATGGGAGACGCCTGTACCCAGCAGTCGAGCGTTTTATTAAAGACCTGTCTTTAGTTAAACGTTCATCATAATCCCAGGATTATGATGAACACAAATGACAAAGTATTATAGTTCAGGTTTTCAAAATAAACATAATAATATTATACGAGTATATACGTATTTTCAAAGAACATAAAAGTCTCATCGCCCCATTTTTTTCTATTTATAACCGTAATCAATGAATGCATAACACATGTTAAATAACTTTTTCAATTAAAACCCTACTTTTTCCCCCGTGTGTAACTCAAGGGGTTTAATTTAATTAACTCAAAGGTTGCCAGAATCATCTCCGGAAGCTGTCGTATTTGTATGGAAATTTGGGTGGACGAAATGTGAGTTTTATTGCATTATAACGAGAAAAAAAATTGCAAAAATGTGAATCAGAGGCCGCATTGTCTAAAGGTGGGATTAGACCAAAAAAACATTGAGCTAGAGCTAAAACAAGAGAATCAGTTCATGATTTTTTAGTGTAAGTCAAAGTCAAGTCAAAGTCAAAATATCTTTCAGCGTTTACACATCATCATCATCATCATCCCAGCCTATATACGTCCCACTGCTGGGCACAGGCCTCCTCTCAGAACAAGAGGGCATTTACACACTTTACACCAAAATATCAACGAGCAAAAATAAGAATCAAGAACTAGAATTCTTGTACAATAGATGTTTAGATCAGCCGAACAAGTGCTCATTACTCATTCGTGTCAATTCTGTGGTTGGTAGTGTTTCGTTATGTCCGACTTTGACAGAAATATTATAATCGAGTCAATGAACTTTTTAGTATTGTTATTCTGTCACTCATGAGACATCAGTCATGCACTGGCTTAAAAAATATTTGCAAGGAAGGAGTTGCCTGAAAACTGTCACAACTCCTAAATTTAGTGGATTTTTATCCCATATATTTTATCTTAGGCCTCTATGTTGGCAACGCATCTGCTACCCCTGGTGTTGCAGATGTTTATGGGCGGTGGTGATTTCTTACCATCAGGAGACCCACTTGCTCGTTTGCCATCCAGTCGAATAAAAAAAAATGATAATCGATTATTTTTAATAAGTGACCCAGGAGACGTTACCATGGCAACACTACAAAGTTGATTGACCCGATGAGGGCTATCGTTTTTTGTCTCACTAGATGGCGCACTGTAGCGTGAGGTTTTTAAGTATGGCTTTCAAAGTCTTATTACGGGCGTGAAAACAAAGTTTAGATTAAAATCATATTTAATTACACCTTAAAACCGTACCATAAAAATATCGAGCATGCCACAGTGTTGCATAGTCCCCGTTTTGTTCGGAAAAAAGGGAGGACAAAGGTTTCCGAAAGACAAAACTGTCTAAAAACACAGACATTCATTGCCCCGGAACGTATATTTGCTATAATTAATTTCAGATATTGCAAAATATTCACAAATTTATTCTAATTATAAATAAACCCGCGTAGCTCACCCAAAAACTATGAGATTTGACATTTCGGAGACCTCACGCTACACTAGCGCCTCTAGTGGCGAATTCACACGCGATAGCCCCCATTGCAAGTGATGCATTTATTATCATAATTATCATGTCTAAAATTCGTAGGTCTCAAACACTCAAAACTAAAGCTACACACCAAAAAAAAAAGTAATTTCCTTGACCAATAAATTGAAGTTGTTTTTTTTCCGTCTGCACTGTTGCACGCGTACCTACGAGTACACCAAGCCTAGTTAAAGAAACTATACTGAGCGACAAAAATCTGGCCCTCAAATGTATGCAGAAATAGGTTATTTTTATGTAAAGTGGGCCAAATTTTGTGCCACTGAGTATACGAGTATTTGGGCTATGTATAGTCAAACTAAGATTAGAATCTAAGTGGAAGATTATTTTGTAACTTAGTCAAATAAACAGTTTTTTTTAACCATCTGATTCCTGATCCACCGTAGAACGTTCTCACAGTAAGTGTCGCAATCAATTTTCTTGTCAAGCAACGCGATGTCAATATGTTTTTTTCTCCAAAATTTTCCACAATGGGGCAAGACGTAAAATTTTACCTGGCCACACTGTTGTTGGAACATTTCTCATTTTTGCTTTTAATTTTTATTACAAAATGAGTCATGTTACTTAAATAAATGAATTTAATTACTATTTTTTATTATTTGGTCAGAAAAAGAAGCAAGGTTTAAATTCCCATGCAAAACCTCCTTCATGATAGTAAAAACGACAGCTTTTTTTTTTATTTGACTGGATGGCAAACAAGCAAGTGGGTCTCCTGATGGTAAGAGATCAACACCGCCCATAGACACATGGGATACCTCAAGTGCCAGTAATTTCACGGCTGTCTTACTCTCCAAGCCGAAACAACAGTGCAAGCACTGCTGCTTCACGGCAGGATTAGCGAGCAAGGTGGTGGTAGCAATCCGGGTGGACCTTGCACAAGGTCCTACCACCTGCAAAGCCTGCACACTGCACGCAAGCTATACTTGAAAGGTAATTAACTAAATCTAAATAAAACAACTTCAATCGGTGTCTTAAATATTGAAATTCCCCCATTAAACTATCTAAACCTTTACATTTCTGTATTGAAATACAACAATTTAGTTTGTGTTACAATGACAGACAAGCAAAATATTTAAAATCTTTCAACGTGCCAAGTCTGGTAGCTAAAGTTTGTTTACATTTAGTTAATTACCTAAACCTTTCAGATATGGTAGGCATAATAAGTGAAGACAGGTTTATAAAGGACATAAATAATGCAAACGAAAATAAACAATAATCCCAAAAAGTTAAAACAACTGACGCACAGGTGTGAGACATAATAAATCCTTGTTAAGTCGTGGCAAATATTCCGACTCATAAATTATCACAGTAACAGGAGAAAGAATAAAAGACTCTCCTTAATACCGCGCTCCACACAAATTTTCAGATGCGCCAATTTTCCACATGACAAATCTTACTAATACAGTGTGTTACTGGCAGTCGGGCTTTTTTTAAGGGATAATAAAATAAACTTATTTCGGTAACTCAACCGTGACATTAATTTAATTAATAAACTAACATTTAGACTGTGTTAACTTTCTAACAAAATTATGATTGCCAGCAATGTACAGCAAAGTAAATGGACAGGTAATAATCAAAGTATATGTTGGCTGTCATTTACAGTTACTTGTCAGTTTACTTTGCTGTACATTGCTGGCAATTATAATTTTGTTAAAAAGTTAACAGTCTGAATTTTAATTTATTAATTAAATTAATGTCCCTGTATTATTATTATTTTTTATTTATTTAATTGTATACTGTAGTTTTTAAGTAAGTATTTTATTTGTAATTATTTTATGTTGAAAAAACGACTTTCTGCCAAGTTTCTTGCGGCGCATTCTTCTTGGCAATGATGGTCTTTCCGAAAGCGCTGGTAGTTTAAAAAAAAGTACGTGTAAAAGTGCCCATTGCGGCCTATTTACTGAATTAATGATTTGAATTTGAATTTGAATTTGAATTGGAATTTGAATTTTATTTTAACTTATCTTAAAAAGAGCCTGGCTGCCGGTAACACACCGTATACCTCGTGCACCGAGGGTTCCGTACAAATATTTTTATTATAAGATTTAACTAACAATTTATGCTTTTCGCAATTTTGCCATTATCTGTGCTATAAGACGTTGCTACCAAATTTCAAAATTCTGACTTCACGAAAAGTACCCTGTAAGTTTTAATTCCCCTGCGAGTGTCGACAATCTGCAGCATAAACGGGTATCTTTTGATTGCGTTGGCTTAGAAGTTTGATTTTTTCACAGCTCCAAGGGACAGTAGACCTGAGTATTTGATATGAATTTCGGCTTGATACCTCCACGCGTTCCTGAGAAAAACAAAGTGATCCTATAAGGGTTCCTGTGAGAAAGACAACCTTGCTAGTTTTATAGTTTTATCTATCCTGACATTGTCAGTAGAACAAATTTATGTATGAAAAAGTAAAATTCTAAATTTAAACAAATAGGTCGAAAGAGTTTGCGACAGTTCCGTTTTTCTTTTTGAAGTAAGGAACCCTAAAATAGGGCCCACATGAGTTCATTGGTATAACGTAAATACTAATAAGCATTCCAGGCAAATTTCAGGTCAAAAAAGCTTGCAGGTACATTCAACATAACACAATGTACATAATTTTCGTTCAATTAAAAGATAAAAACGCAAATATATTTTTGATTTTATTTTACAGATGAAACTCAAATCAAGTGACCCTTATTCTTTTTGACTAGTTAGCTAGTTTATCATAAAGCTTGAAAACCGTCGTATCGCCTAACATTGTTTGTTCTAATGATTAATTGGCCCAACATCCTAAAGCTGAAAATATTTCAAAACACCTCATGCGTTAGTAACTTAGAATCGTGGTTAAGTTAGGTTTAATTTATAAATTTCCTGAAAGGTCGATAGTTTGACTATAATGAACAAATTAAGACAATCCACAATAGAACAAACATTACATTAGGACAAACAATCATTCGGCGATACGATGTAAACCCCGACTTTGATCGATTTTATTAATTTTTCCTCTCTTTTTTTATAATAACACCCGTGCTAAGCCGAGGCGGGACGCCAGTTATCATATCTTTATTAGAGTGATAACCATTTGCGAGTTTACGATTATATTAAAACATCTTAAAAATTCAACTTATTATTAAAACCGGCCAAGAGCGTGTGGAACACGCCCAAAATAGGGTTCCGTAGCCAGTACGAAAAATTAAATAATATTTTTCGTAGGATTTTGTATTTTATACGGAATCTTCCAAGTTTAGGTATATTTTATACTCTTATTAAACTACTAACAATTCTCAGTAAACTTAGCCGTTATAGTTTTTCTTGTAAGATTGATATACTCACTACCATCCTGATTTTTCAAATTTTTCCACTCACTGGTTAGATTTTAGAGGGGGAGGGACGCTCGTTTTTAATGAAAATTTGCAATTTAAAGTTGAATATGTCGCAAACATATCACTGAATCGAAAAATCATCTTAGCAAACCCTTTGGTTTTAAAACACCTATCCAACGATACTCCACACTATAGGTTGGATGAGAAAAAAAAAACCACCCCCACTTTACGTCTATATATTCGTGCAAAATTACAGCTTTCTAGCATTAATAGAATTGAAGGAAACGAGAGTAGCAGGGGTAAAACGAGTATATTGTGTTAACAGTATGCGACACACGACAGGAGTAATGACAGTAGACAAAGCAGAATAACAGAACAATATTCAAAATACAAAATACACACATATCAAAAATGGCCAGGGTGTTTAATATTAAAAATATAAACAAGAAGGTTTAACACCCCCCGTAATATAAACACCCTGTATATATACAATATATACAAGTAGACATATCAAAAATCTAAACTATACACTAACTTAACACTAACACAAACATAAGAAAAATAACACCCTATATATACAATATATTACACCTACTTAAGACTAACTGTACACACAAAAATAATAAACCTACTATGAAAGCCTAATCTAACTTAAACCTAACTGATTGGCGCACTTGCAGTGCTTGAGCTTTGCCAAAGGTTTAGTAAGAATATCGGCGATCATGTCATTCGTATGAATGTATTTGAGATGTAGGTCGTGGTGTGTCAGTGTGTCTCGTATGAAGTGGTGTTTGATGTCGATATGTTTTGTGCGTGCGTGATAAGTGTTATTGTGTGCAAGTTTAATGGAACTTTGATTGTCTGTGTGTATGATTATGGGATGAGTGATGGCGAATACTTCCGATATGAGTGACTTTAAGTAAATGGCTTCCTTGCAGGCTTCTGCGAGAGCCATGTACTCTGCCTCTGTGGTAGATAGCGCGACAGTGCGCTGTTTTCGCGCTTCCCAGGAGACAGGTGCTCCACTCATGAGGAATAAGTAACCGGTAAAGGATCGCCTATCTAATATGTTGCTCCCATAGTCTGCGTCTACGTAACCTACTGGGTAGTTCTGGCCTTAGAGAAGTGTAGTTTGAGGTCTTTGGTACCTTTGAGGTAACGAAGGACCCTCTTAGCGGCTTTCCAGTGTACCCCCCGTAATGTGCGTTGAATTGTGATAGATACGAGACCGTATGAGCAATGTCGGGTCTCGTACCAATCGAAACGTACATTAACGAGCCGATAAGTTCCGATAAGGCACTTCACTTCATCTTCCTTCTCTGGTAAGGTAAGTTTAAGTCCAGGTTCCATAGGTGTAGTAACGGATATAGCGTCATGCATATTATATTTATCGATTAATTTATCGATATAAGTTGTTTGGTCTAGAGTAAGTGAACCATTCTTTTGGATGACTCTCATACCTAGACAGTCCTTGAGAGGACCTAAGTCTTTTACTGTAAAAAACGTTTTAATTCCGTTTTTAAACTCGGCTTTAAGCCGGTCGTTGTTGCACAGTATGAAAAAATCGTCGACGAATACTGCTACGACTAGTATGTCGTTTCCGTCTCGTCTGTAGTAGAGACAGTGTTCACTCGTGGCTTGTGTCAATGATAAGGCGGACATTGCGTCACATACCTTTTTATTCCACTGACGTGGCGCTTGTTTCAAGCCATAAAGAGACTTTTTGAGTAGACAAACTTTATGTTTAGGGTCAGATGAGAAGCCTTCAGGTTGCTCCATGTAAATTTCCTCCTCTAAATCACCATTTAAAAATGCCGTTTCCACATCCAAGTGGTCAATTTGGCAATTTAATTCAACTGCGAATGCCATCAAAATCCGCACTGAAGACAGTCTTGCAACTGGCGAGAACGTTTCGCCGTAGTCAACTCCTTCAACTTGTGTGAATCCTTTGGCTACAAGCCGTGCTTTGTATTTCACAACTTGTCCGCTTGTGTCCTTTTTAAGTTTGAAGACCCACTTGCACTTTGTGGTCTTGCGATCTTTGGGTCTGTCCACTAATGTCCATGTCCATGTTTCATTAATGAATTATATTCAGCCTGCATGGCTTCAAACCATTGATCCTTTTGCGGATGCTCTGTGACCTCTTTATATGTTTCAGGTTCCTCTGAGGTCATCTGCACTGTACAAACATACCGCGCAGGAGGATGCCTGTCTCTTGACGGGTATCTCCGTTCTGGTGCTTGGTCTGGTTGTATGGCTTCTGGTTCAGGTTCAGGAACAGGTTGAGGTTCTACTTGCACAGGTTCGGGTTCGAGCTGTAATGACACAGGTGGTGTCTGGATGTCAGGCTGCGCATGAACATTTATTGGTGGTACTGGCTGTTCGAAGATCGGTATTTGGACTTGAGTTGATTCTTGCTGGGATTCTGGCATGTTGATTTGAGGTGAATTTTGATTGGACTGCTGTGCTGTGTTGGGTTTTTCTTCAATGAAGACAACATCTCTTGCAATTATTATTACTCGAGGATTTTGGGAATTGACGAGTCGATAGCCTTTGCTCTCGGTTGCGTAGCCAACGAAGATGCACGTTTGCGTCTTTGCGTCAAGTTTCGTACGTTTTTCTTTGGGTACGAGAACGTGAGCTTGGCAGCCGAAGACTCTCAGATGAGACAGGTTAACTTTCGTGCCAGTCCATATCTCTTCTGGAATCTGATTCTTAAGAGCTTGAGTAGGCGTACGATTTTTTAAGTAAATAGCTGTGTTGACAGCTTCTCCCCAATATGCCTTTGGTAACTGCGAGTCCTGGAGCATAGATCTGGCTTTCTCCATTATGGATCGGTTCGCGCGTTCTGAAATTCCATTCTGCTCAGGGGTATACGGAATTGTGGTCTGATGGATAATTCCGTTCTCCTTTAAGAAGGTTGACAGCCCGTGATTAACGTATTCACGGCCGTTGTCCGAACGTAGAATCTTGATCCTATGCCCTGTTTGATTCTCTACTAAATGCTTAAACTCTACAAATTTACTAAAAACTTCGTCTTTTGTTTTTAAAAGATATCCAAAAGTTTTGCGACTAAAGTCGTCTGTAAATGTTAGTAAGTAAAGGGCTCCGCCCCACGAGTGCGTACTCATAGGACCACATAAGTCCGAATGAATAAGCTGCAATACGCAACTCGACTTACTAGTAGAGTTCGGGAAAGGTCTCTTAGAAAGTTTACCTTGTAAACACGGAACACAAGTTTCGTTCAAACTACCTGCGTAGTCTATGCCAACGTTTTTATTTTTTAAAATGTTTAAACATTTGACATTGATATGGCCAAGGCGTCTATGCCACAACATAGCAGACTCTTTACTATTGGTAAGCAAGGCGGTACTCGAACTTACATCTAGTTTGTACATGCTTTATGGTTTGAGCCTGTGGCAATGACATTAGTTGTCACTTGACAACCTCCGCTAGGAAAAATACTCGCGCCTTTCGATGTAAACAAAACATCGAAACCATTTTGATTTAATTTGCTAACAGAAAGCAAATTGGTAGCTAGGCCAGGAATATATAAAACATCGCTTATTTTACTTACACTAGGAGATATATTCATATTTACAGTACCTTTACCATGACTCAGTAATTGTTCTTTATTCGCAACTGTAATAGGGATCGTATGGGATGATAGATCAGAAAACCATTCGCTCCTGTTACTCATATGGGAAGTTGCGCCAGAATCAATGAACCAGTCTTGTTGACCTGTGGGAGGAATATTAGCAAAACAAGATGAAAGTGTGAATTCGGATGTATTGAATGATTTGACCGCCGAAACATTCTTGTTTTTGTTAATTTTGATACTCTTACACTGCGAAACTACGTGCCCTAACTTTTTACAATATTTACAAAATAATTTATTAGATGGCTTGACGTGTAGCGCGGTGTAGTCAGGTCCTTGGGTACTGGATGTGGTGGGTTCAGCTCTAAGGCCTTCCTTGAGAAGAGCTGTCACCACATTCTCCGATGTAAGCTTGATGTTCGCGTGCTCCAGTGTGACGACGAGTGGCTTGAACGACTCTGGGAGTCCCCAGCATTATAATAGCAAGGAACTCGTCTTCAACTGCGGCTCCGATTCCTTGCAGCTCTTGCTGTGTCGCTAGCATACCGTTGACGTAATCTTGCATATTGCCGTCGAACTTTAGTGCTAACAATTTTTTGATAAGGGCAAGACGTCTTGTCAAGCCGTGGTCAGCGTAGGCTTTCTTTAAAGATTCTAGGGTTTCATACGCTGATGTGGCTGACCTGATGATCGGGTAAACCGATTCGTCGCAGGCGAGGCAGATCTTCGCTCGTGCTTTTGCATCCTTCTTCGTCACGATTGGGTCTGACGTCTCGATGGGTTTTGAGGAGACGTCCCAAAGGTCGAGATCGATGAGCATGCACTCTAAGGAAAATATCCACGTGCTGAAGTTCTTGCCGTTGAGCTTTGTTATGCTTGGAGAGCCTGATGACGTTGACGTTGCCATTGGTGCCGACGAATTTTGTATCGCCGATGAATTATTTGAACTCATAGCACTTTTTATACTTAGCACTGTTTCTTCGTTTTATTACGCGACTCTGGGCCCATAACCAATTGAAGGAAACGAGAGTAGCAGGGGTAAAACGAGTATATTGTGTTAACAGTATGCGACACACGACAGGAAGTAATGACAGTAGACCAAAGCAGAATAACAGAACAATATTCAAAATACAAAATACACACATATCAAAAATGGCCAGGGTGTTTAATATTAAAAATATAAACAAGAAGGTTTAACAAATAGTCCCCGAGCAAAGCCGCTTACGGACGGGCAGACAGACAGACAGACAGACATGGCGAAACTATAAGGGTTCCGTTTTTGCGATTTTGGCTCCGGAACCCTAAAAAAAAGATTTATTTGTCAGGCGGCCGGTGTGCGGCGCTCTGTTAAGTTAAATATTCTCGTCAAGTTACATTGTGAAAGCGAACTTGGCAAAAGTTATTCGAAAGCAAAATAAGTAATCACAACGGCAGCATGTAAAATTCAGAGCCATTTACATGCATTATTATGTCGCGAAGTTGTTTGGAAGCGTGTCGTGGCGCAAAGAAAGTCTTACCGTCAAGTTGAGAAACAGTAATAATGATTATACCTAATATCTCGAGACAGTTTAGAGCTAAGTAAAGTTTTTTGAAGAGGTGCTAATAATTTTTTTTTCGACAGTCGTCATCATAAGGATCGAGGAACTGCAACTGTTTTCTTTTTATCTCCCACTATTTATTGGAAATATTTTTTTAAAGTGTACATTTGTGCGATTTTAGGGCTGACAAGCAGTTCGTAACAAGATGGAGCGACGACTTGGTTAAGATCGCGGGATCGCGTTGGATGCGGAAAGCACGAGACCGGTCTGAGTGGAGAGTCTTGGAGGAGGCCTATGTCCAGCAGTGGATGTCTTTCGGCTGACATGATGATGATGATGAAGCAGTTCGTGCTCAGTACTTAGTAGAAATAGAAAAAAAAACGAAGTCAACTAGAATGTAACCTAACCAACCAACCGTTTTATTTGCTTTGCGATTTGGTGCTATCTGTTCAATGTGTAGTTTTTTTATTATTTTTAACGACCTCCGCATATACTCCGGACTTTCGAATTTGCCGCATTTCTCCACGACCTTTGCACGATAATTGGACCACGATTGGACCCTTTCGACGACTATAATCTTCTTGCCTATGGCTTCTTGGACAACTTTATCTTGCATTCTCGACGACCCTTGGGTTAAGTTTAGGACTGCCTTACGAGTAAATTCGAATCACAGTATTCCTACAATGGATTCAGACGACTCCGACAGTATTCGAATAGAAATGGAGCATTACAGAGATGTACTCCAATGCCTTGTACCTTCGTGTATGAAATATGTAGTAAATGCTTTATTTAAATGGGTATTGGAGAATGTAGTGGCTATGTGTGGCTGCTAAACTAAAAATGAGGTTGTATTATTGTTTACAGTAATTATCCTAATAATATTATTAATATTATAAATGTGAAAGAAACTGCTTGACGGATTTGGATGAAATTTGGTATGCAGATAGCTGGACATCTGGAATAAAACAAAGGCTACTTTTTATTCCGATATTCCCACGAGATAGGGATAAAATCTCGAAACAACAACCGCTGGGCTTAGAGTCATGCAATTTGACATGATTGTTTTTTATGTAACGTCAATGAAAACCACGATTTTATTTTCGGGAATCCCACGAGGTATTTTTAAAAATCCCGAAATTTCAATACAGCTGCTGAATCTAATGATTTAACACTAGTACTACATATTAATCAAAGAGATGTGTGTGTATTGTCAATTCAAACTCTTACTTCTTGGTGGTCGTTGGGCATATTACCTATGGACATTTAAATGTTTTTATTTTTATTTTTTATTTTACTTGTATGCGCTAAAAGGGCTAAAAAACTTAGAGTGGGTCATTGGAATATATTAAAATAACTATAACTATCTACACTCCAAACTACCTATTAGTTATGCAGTTCCACTCTTGGCATGTTCAAAAATTTTTTTTTAATATAGAACATCACAAAAGTTTAGTGAAGTTAGATATAATATTTATGTCTCATTGATTTTTGTCCTCTATTGGACATCTGATAGATTACATAATTTTTATATTGGTGTAATTTGAGTTATATTATTATACTAATATGACTAACTCATTGTATTTTTTCAGTTGTAATGAAACTCACAATGATATTGTTATAATCTAAGCATTAATACTAATACAATAACTTAATATTGAACCCACATTATAGATATAGTAAGTAGTGCAGAACTCAAATTTAAAAATTCAAATTTAAATCATTTATTCAGTAAATAGACCGCAATGGGCACTCTTACACGTCCTTTTTTAAACTACCAGCGCTTTCGGAAAGACCATTGTCAAGAAGAATGCGCCGCAAGAAACTTAAGACACAATAACAAAAACTACAGAGCACAGAGATAAATAAAGTAAATTCTCTACGCACTTCAGAACGATCTCAGTCAATGTATATAATGGTAACAACATTTTTTTAATATCGAAAATACAAACTGAGACATGGATGCACAGAATAACCAGAAAAGAGACCAGCGCTGGGAATCGAACCCAGGTCCTCAGCAATCCGTGCTGCGTGCTATAACCCCTACACCACCGCTGGACCACTGTTCCTGGGTTCGATTCCCAGCGCTGGTCTCTTTTCTGGTTATTCTGTGCATCCATGTCTCAGTTTGTACTTTCGATATGGTTTCACGGGATACCCGTAAAAGTAACAAATTTGGAGTTGAAATAAAAAAATACAAAAAGACTCCGAAAAACCAATCATAACATTTTTTAAGATAAAACTGACCCGTGATTGACCTTATTTCACTTAATGGAATGAGCAGATGAGGCCAAAGGCCAAATTTTTAATAATATTTTTTTTTTACTTTTTTATAATAAACTAAATTCCCTTATAATAAATGAAAAAAGTCGAGGTATCCAACGATCTAAGCACCCTTCATTAAAAAACTTAATATAGTGAACAAGAAAAGTTTTTCTTCAGTTACTTCGTAATCAGAGTGTAAGTAGCCATAACTTCAGTCCTAAGAAAAAAGTTACAAAAACTTTAATAACTCACCTTAGAAGCTACAAAATTTTCATAAAACTGTAGTCACTTGAACACACACTAATTTGGCACCAAAAATCACTGCTATTAATTAATTATTTTTCATGGATATTCGTATATATAAGGTTGTTAAGGGGTGGAAACAACCGCCCTCCGTCGCGGCTCGATTGCTACTAACGCAGGGTAGCTGGCACCCTTTACAAGTAGATTGTTTAATCTACACCTTAGAAGTATCGAAGTAACGATAAATTTTTAACTATACACTTAAGGTTTTGCGTATAAACAGGAAGTCTCTGAAATTATTTATTATGAATAAGACAAAAGTAGTAACTCTTTTGTCTCTTTTTAATACGAAATTTTCGGTGCGCGGGACCAAGTCACACTTGGCTGGGTTTATTGTTCATTTACTTTGTACTTATCACTAAAGTACATTCTTTTTAATCAAAAAATATTATAGTTCTAAAGAAAAAACGTTTATGTATGTAGGTATGTATGTATGTAAACTCTTTATTGTACAAAAGAAAATTAACAAAATACAACTGACAAACTTTAAGATACTTGTAAAAAGGCGGACTTATCCCTTTAAAGAATCTCTACCAGTCAACCTTTGAGTGGATGAGAGGAGAGGAGCAATACGTTAGGGTACGACAAAGAGTGAGTTTAATTAAGAGTTAAAATAGTGGAAGCTACTATACAGTGCTTTAAACAATATAATACATAAACTACAATATAAATAATTAAACTACTATATATATGACCATAATACATATAATATATAAGCATATTAAACAAAGGAATGTTCTCAATTATTTAAGGAGAAGGTGTAAGCCGCATTCTTCTCAAGCCTTCCCTAAAAGATCCCACGGCGGGAGATTGCCTGATGGAGGTCGGTAGCCGATTCCACAGCCTGGCAGGTTGCGCTGTAAAGGATTTAGAGTATGTTTTGGATGAGGTAGAAGGACAGGCTAAAAGGAGATTGGTACTCGATCGTAACCGATACTGACTGCCAGCAGCCAAGTAGCTGAAACGCTCGGAAAGGTATACGGGAGCAGAAGGATTAAAAAGAGTGTTGAAAAGTAATGACAGAACCATACCATACCATATTATTCGACTTCGAAATATTTTTTTAATCGCAATACTAAAGATTTCTTTCTTATACATAATAAAAGTTAATGCTGAAATCTCAGCGTTAAAAGAGGGGAGTATTTTTAACAGTGGTAACAATTAAAACTTTTAAATGAGTGCTAAATTGACTTTTGACTTTTGACTAATAATTTACTGTCCCGGACGCTTTCGGCGAAAAATCTTGGCGTTTGGTACGCACTATAGTCATAATTAAGACGGTTGACTTGAAAATTAACTTTTTTTTTATTATGAGAGGGGGCAAACGAGCAAGCGGGTCATCTGATGGGAAATGATCACCACTGCCCATGAGTACCAACTACTCAAGGAGAGTCATTGGTCCGTTGCCGGCCTTTTAAGAAAGTATAAGCCCTTTTCTTGAAAGCCTCGATGTCATAGTTCTCTGGAAACACTGCTGACGGAAGTTGATTTCATAATCAAAACTTTTGTCTTTTTTTAAAATTTCATTTTAATTAAAATGTTCATAATATATTAGGTATGTAAATTTGGGTTAAATTATGCAAGTTAAATTTATCCCATTTGCAGTGGTCAGTTTGATTTAATATTTGGCGTTGATTTGTTTGGCAACTTAACATAATTAGGGAAGGCTTGAGAAGAATGTGGCTTGCACCTTCTCCTTAAATATTTGAGAACATTCCTTTGTTTAATATGCTTATATATTATATGTATTATGGTCATATATATAGTAGTTTATTTATTTATATTGTAGTTTATGTATTATATTGTTTAAAGCACTGTAAACTAGCTTTGTCGGACCCTAACGTATTGCTCCTCTCCTCTCATCCACTCAAAGGTTGACTAGTAGAGATCCCTTAAAGGGATAAGTTCGCCTTTGTACAAGTATCTTAAAGTTTGTCAGTTGTATTTTGTTAATTTTCTTTTGTACAATTAAGAGTTTACATACATACATACATAATTGGTGATTTGGCAGACGTAAGCAAGACTTACCCCACCGGATTTATTTAGTTAGGCTTCATTATTGTATCACTATTAGTGGTATTAACGTTATTTTCTTGAAATATTAATGTTATATTATATAATATTAATACAAACTGAATGTATATCTTAACTCTGCAATTAGAAGTGAGGGTGTTTTACTTAAATATGAATGTGAAGGACATATATTTAAAAGTAAATAAATAATAAATCTCTCTCAATCTCTCTCTGTTTGTTTATTTGTTTGTTAGTTCATCATGTCTAAACCCCTGAATTGATTAAGATGAAATTAGATTTACAGATAGTTTGAGTGTGTTTGATTGGTTGATAGTTTGATGTGTTTTTAATTTGGAAAATTGTTCGTTCTACTTTACAAGCAGCACTGCGGGTCAAAACGCAACTTTGCAACTATAATGAGAGCAGCCATTACGATGCTTATAATTAGTTTTCGTTCATATTCAATGTAAAAGAATAAAATCACATTAATTTTAAATTTTGTATGAGAAATGCAAATTCATTACCTATTGTTTTTTTCGTTACATTTTATTTTAACCAAAACTAATTATAAACATCGTAATGGCTACTCCCATGATACACTCACAACAAATTATATTTTCAAGATAATAAAATGGTTAAAAAGGTACAATTGAAGTTTTGTCCCTGAGGAAGAGTGCCCATAAGGCTGGCTGCATTTCCTGCTGCATTAGAGCAGCCTCAGGCCGAGCACCGCGAGCCGAGCCATATTTTGTCGGTTTTTTGGCCGTGCTCAAAGGAGCCTCACTCTGAGCCGTGCCTTTGGCAGCGTCTCCACTTGCGCGGCCTCGGAGCGAGGCAGCCGCTCGGCCCGAGGCTGCCTCTAGTGGATACGCGGCTTAATACGTTGGGCGAGAAATGCCCCAGCCCTATGGTCATTGATAATTTCGAATATTTTTTTTTTTACTCCCGTTATAGTTGCAAAGTTGCATTTTGATCCGTAGTGCTGTTTGTAAATTAGAACGAAACTACGTTTGTATGGGGACCCGAGCTGGCGGGGGGCTCTTAAATCCGTGACGCGTGGCACTCTCGCCTCGAAAAAGCCAATAAAGGAATAAACAGCCTATTGAAACCCGACGCCTACGACGACGAGGCGTGTCAGTAGGTACTAATCAATCCCATCTATACTAATTATAAAGAGGAAAGTTTTGGATATTTGTATAATTGGATGTTTGTTACGAATTAACTCAAAAACTACTGGACCGATTATAAAAATTCTTTCACTATTAGAATGCTAAATTATTCCAAAGTGCCCTAGGCTATATTTATTACCAGAAAAAATTAGGGTTCCGTACTAAAACTTCAATAATGTGCCTCAAAGTGTGAAAAAGTTGCCATAAAACATCTTTCATCGCATGGAAACTATTGATGATAGAACAAAAAAATGAGCTACAATATAAAAGAATATATCAATATCTACAAAATATTTCGCGATACCATATGTCCAACTATTATAGTTATGTCAATACAACTATTTTTTACATTTTAATAGTTGACTGAAATGACGACTAAAATCAGAACATGGTATCTACGCATGTTATACTCATACCTTTGTATTAATCCTTATCCAAATAAATAGTTTCATATTCAAGACGGTTTCAAAACCTGTAGATTACTTTTGAATTATTCAAATCGGACATTCCATTCTAAAGATATTACGAATTTAAAAATATCAATCTAACCAAAAAAAGCATTTACTCTACGTCGACGCGCCCGGCTTCGCGCGGGTCAGGTGTTGTTTTTGGGAAATAGAGCTGAAAAATGTGTGTGAAGTGCCCTCGATTAGAGACCTTTTTAGAGTTCTGTGCCCAAAGGGTAATAAAAACGGGACCCTATTACTAAGACCCCACTGTCTGTCTGTCTGTCCGTCACCAGGATATTTCTCATGAACCGTGATAGCTAGACAGTTGATTGATATTTTCACTGATGATGTAGGGGTTTCTGTTGCTGCTAGAACAACAAATACTAAAAACAGAATAAAATAAATATTCAAGGGGTGCTCTTTACGACAACAGGTAGTTGCTTAAAATATTCACAGAATATATATATTTTCATTCACTTTAAAAATAAATAATTAAATTAAAATAGAAAAAATAAGGGCTGCTCCCCCCCCCCCCCCCCATTAAGTACGGCTAACGTGTTTTTAGTCGGTTTTTGCTACTGGCACTTGACCGTTTTTTATTTATTTTGCCCGTTCGAAGCCGGGGCGGGTCGCTAGTATTAAATATATGGGCTATGGCCAAGTGGAGGTATACGCCTTCCCACGCGGAAAAATACAATCGATTAGATTAGACTTTGACTTTGACTTTGATTTAGAGACCGAGACACACGCCAACCGATGCTTTTACGCAGTGTGTGGTAACTAAGTACTTATATTATTTATGTATATATATATATATGTCATACTAATTGTTATTTATTAAGTGTTTTATTTATATGTTATATACCTATTCCTTTCTTCTCACTGTGCATAAATTACTGTTCGCCTATCTTAAGTTTTCCTTTTAGGGATAAGTTCGCCTATGTACTCTCTTGTTTTGTTGTTTTCTTTTTGTATTATTTTTGTGTTGTATGTACAATAAAGTATTTACATACATACATGTACATTATGTATTATTTATTATTTTTAAACTTTTTGTATTTTAATACGTACCCGCTTAAGTTTATAAAATGAACAGTAAATCATTAAAAAAACTATTCATTTTTATACATTTACAGTTTTTTTGTATTACAATTTTTGGAATTATTAACCTTGTAACTTATGAAGAGGGGTTACCAACTTCGCGCTACGCCGCGTAGCACTTCACAGCTACGCCGTAGACGCGTCTACGAATTAGTATTTATGAAGCCGAGCTGCGTCGGCTTGAATTTCATTTAGGTATTTGATTTATATACTGTGATATAAATTTAGATTACATTCAATTTATTATAATTTAATTTGACACACTAAGATGTCAAATTTGAATTGTTTGTGTCTGATGAGTACACGCGTGAGTGCAAAATGTGTAAGTAAATGTTATTTTAGTGATAGACTATTAAATTTAAAATTTAAAAACCACTTCGAAAAAAGATTAATATAAAAAAATAACCCTTAAAAAGTAAAGAAATAATTGTCTTTTCAGTGCCTAATTAGAAATCAAAGAAACAAATATTTAGCGACAACTTGTCGATATGTACGACCTTAGTTATATTTTTTGATACAACTTTACAATTAATTCTATAATCAACATAATTGTTTTCAACACTGCAAAGTCGGGACAACGCTAAATTCAGAATGGATAATAAAAGTTTGTTACTTTTTGAGGTTTTGATTTTTAAAATAACAATGTCCCTCGACATTTATTTCAAAATTTACTTTTGAACTTGTCTTACGTATAGTTATTACTATTAGAAAATTGCAGAACATAGGCAAAGCAGGGATAAGAGCCAGTGCTTTATTTCAATCTTGAACTAGTTTATCCCGGCGCACATCGACTCACCCACATTACCATATCACAAGCCTCGCAAAATAACCAATTAGTTACTAATAACTCGTTAACAAACAAACTTCAAACGCGTACCCACAGTCTTTCAAGCCATAATTAACATACGTAATTAATTCTTATATCTGACTAATAATTATTTTAATTAATAGACTTCGCGTCTAGACCTTCGACGAAGAAGTTTGGTGGTAAACAAGTTTGCGTCTTAAAATTACCTATTTGTATTGCAATCAGAATATGAATGAGCTCAAATGTGATATTAAATCACTGATGTTAGTCAAGTAAAAATCATCATCATTAGCCAAAAAACGTCAGAATCAGAATCAGAATCATTTATTATCAATAACTGTTACATAATGAACATATGCATACAGCTATATACATAGGTACAGATGTCAAAAGAACAGGCATGACTCCTCATTGCAACTTAAGCTAAGCTAATAATAATATGTATGCATAGGAAAAATTCATGTCTAGATTCCTGTCCAGCGGTGGTGTAGGGGTTATAGCACGCAGCACGGATTGCTGAGGACCTTAATTCGATTCCCAGCGCTGGTCTCTTTTTCTGGTTTTTCTGTGCATCCATGTCTCAGTTTGTATTTTCGATGTCCTCATTGCAGATTTCATATAATAATAATAATAATTTAAGTAATAATAATGATGACTTATTTCGGATTCCGAGAGGAGGCCTGTGCACAGCAGTGGGACGTATATAGGCTGGGATGATGATGATATTTTATATTTAATACCACTGCCACCACTGCACTGCCACTGCATTTCACTGCTGAACAAATGCCTCCCCCCTAAAAACACCACAATGTAGGTACGACAACTCTTCACGTGCATTCACAGGTTACCCATAACTCTCAGGATGTTGTCAGTCCACCTTTTTGATGACCGGATGGCCAAGTGGTTAGAGAACCTGACTACGAAGCTTGGAGTCCCAGGGTCTATCGATAGAATCCGGAATACGGAAATTCTCATACCCTAAATTTACCGACATAAAGAATATGCAAGTTGAAGTGGCTTAATGGCCAGGCCGCATCGATCGAAGAACAGATAACCGTTAGGGAAGAAAATTCCGCAAGTAGCGACCACGAATTGGAAGACGAAGCGTTGGCACTTCCAATAAATAAAAAAATCGAGCATAGTTCTCTCCATAGCTCGTTCCGTGACTGTGAGCCTCTCCAAGAGACCAATAGCAAGGACATATCTCAGAGCCACAGGTCATCACTGGCAACACACACTGGTCGAAGACTAGTCTTCATGCACGGCGGAATATTAGACGAGAAGATATCACGAAGATTCCTGAACGCTGTCCATCCGAGTTTGAAGTCCGAGTAAAAATATCATTGCTAAGTTTATCTATAACAAGATTTTAGGAACGTCTTGACATCTGTTATCGGTTCAGAAGAAACCGGTAAGAAACTCAACGAGGTTTTTTTTTTCAAATCATTATACTACGTTATTTTCATCACAATTGCTTGTAAGTAGTATCGTAATGCAAGCTAACATAGTCACAACCCCCTAAATAAGGCTGTGATTCCATCAGGAATGTGCGAAGATGCGCTGCGAGGATATTTTGCCTGCCTGGACAGCTGTTACGGAGACACATGTCTATCAAGTGAACCAATAAATCCGGCCAAGAACGTGTCGGACACGCCCAAAATAGGGTTCCGTAGCCATTACGAAAAAATTAAGTAATATTTTTCTAAGGATTTCGTATTTTATACGGAATCTTCCAAGTTTAGGTATATTTTATACCTTAGCCTGCTATTTAGTCTTAAACTACTAATAATTCTCAAGCAAACTTAGCTGTTATAATTTTCCTTGTAAGTTTGATATACTTACTACCATCATGAATTTTTTCTAATTTTTCCACCCACCGGTTTAAATTTTAGAGGGGGGGGAACGCCCGATTTAAATGAAAATTTGCACTTTAAAGTTGAATATTTCGCAAACAAATCACTGAATCCACTAATGTTTTTGAATTTTTTATTGTACCATTTTGTCGGCATAGTATAAACTATACGTACAAATATATACTTTTTTATATTTTTATGTTTTTTTTTGCACGTTTAAATATATACGTGCAAAATTACAGCTTTCTAGCATTGGTAGTCCCTGAGCAAAGCCGTGGACGGACGGACAGACAGACATGGCGAAACTATAAGGGTTCCGTTTTTGCCATTCTGGCTACGGAACCCTAAAAATGCTTCATTTACCTATCCTCGCTCCGTTGAGTTGTTCCCGGTAGAGCTGTATAAGAACCGTTTCTATTTGTTTTTGACAATCATCATCATTATCAGCCGGAAGACGTCCACTGCTGGACAAAGGCCTCCCCCTTGGAATGCCACAATGAATAACAACTCGCCACTTGCATCCACGGGTTTCCCGCTACTCTGACGATGACGTCAGTCCACCTGGTTGGAGGCCTGCCAACGCTTCGTCTTCCGGTTCGTGGTCGCCACTCGAGGACTGTTTATGACAAACGCAGCCTAAAACCCAAGTACTTTTTTTACGTATAAATAGACTTAAAATGACGATGATGATTCTCAAGTAGCATCAATAACAAGTGCTCACGAAAACTGTCTCGCAAAAAAGTAGGTCACAACCCCCCGAGAGTACATTTCAGTGATGTCGATATGAAAAATAGATTGTCGCACTTTCAATATAGGAATATAGGCTAAGTTATTGCTTACCTAGTATTCAGTTGTAGGGTTCCTCACTGTAAAGAACCCTTTAACAGACCTCTGTGCAGTGCAGCCGCTCCTGGTAAGGTTAGATAAGATAAGATAATTTATACAATAATATTTCCAATGTATGTTTATATTTGTATGGAAGTGAGTCTTTGAGTCATTGACAATGAGGGCTATCGCGTATGAATTCGCCACTAGAGGCGCTAGTGTAGCGTAAGGTCTCCGAAATGTCAAATCTCATAGTTTTTGGGTGAGCTACGCGGGTTTTATTTATAAATAGAATAATTTTGTAAATATTTTGCAATATCTAAAATTAGTTATGGCAAATATGCGTTCCGGGGCAATGAATGTCTGTGTTTTGAGACAGTTTTGTCTTTCGGAAACCTTTGTACTCCCTTTCTTCCGAACAAAACGGGGACTATGCAACACTGTGGCATGGTCGATATTTTTATGGTACGGTTTTAAGGTGTATTAAATGTGATATTGATCAAAACGTTGTTTTCACGCCCGTAATAACAGACTTAGAAAGCCATACTTAAAAACCTCACGCAACAGTGCGTCATCTAGTGAGACAAAAAACGATAGCCCTCATTTGTTCGACACGTTGTCTTACTTCCTGTAGAAGTAATTGGAGAAAGTGAAAGTTGGGTGTGGCAGAAAAGGCATCAGAGTAGAATAAATGCAGTAGAAATGAGAGCGTTAAGAAGTATATAGGCCCCTCTTCCCCACTGGGGCACATTGGGCACGTGCCCAGGACCTCGCGATGCGCGGGGCATTGCTTTCCTACTTCATTAGGAACCAAACGATACCCGAATGCTACTCCACTCTCGTCTGAAAATCAGGCTTACCGAATGCAGCATGTTGTGCCCAGGGCCTCTAATAGGTGAAAGACGGCCCTGGAAGTATATGTTAGGTGTAAAATTGAGTGACAGAATTAGAAATAGTGCGATAAGGGAACGCTGTGGTGTAAAGGAAGGTATAGTCACACGTATTGAGAAAGGGATGCTTGAATGGCTTGGTCATGTTGAGATAGTGAATGAAAACAGATTGACTAGGCAGATCTATAAGACGAGCGTGAATGTGAACGTTGGAAGAGGAAGGCCTAGACGAACGTACCACGATCAAATCGAGGACGTTCTGAAGAAAGGTCGGGTCAGGATTACTCTAAGCCGACGTGCATAGAAGAAAAGATTGATGAATGTAGAGGAAGCGAGAGTTGTATGCCGGGATCGTAGCAAGTGGAAGGATGTATTCTCTACTTACCCCATTGAGAGAGAGGCGTGATTTTATATATTTGCAATACCAGAATTAGGTATGCTAAAATTAGGGCTAGTAGGTAAGGAAAATTATAAATTCGACTTTTTGATTTTAGGTCTAGTTGAAGTAGTGGTAGTGAAAATACGATTAAAATTTTTTGGGCTACAATAGGAGAACCATTAATAGGAGTAACACCATTTTTATCACTTTTAGATCTAACAAAACTCACCACCCAATTTAAAATTTACGTCATTTTACACATTTCACTTACAAACGATTATAAGTAAATCAACAAACCAATCAAATTTGAACATTGTTTTGCTCACTACATGTCTCATTTTCAATTGAACCAACGTAAGGTCTTGATTGAAGCGGAAGTAAAACGGCCCACTTAAATTGTTATGTTGAAAATTACGCAACCGCAGTAAATATTATTCTCCGGAATCTTGACTAATAGATAACAACAACAAATTTAGTTCATGGCCCTTTTGCATAATTATACCTATAAGTTACATCGGCGACTGGTGGCAATTTGGTAGCACTAGTGATGAGACAAACTAAAACTACAAAGGTCTTTAGAGATCATTTTTAACCTCCGACGCAAAAAGAGGGGTGTTATAAGTTTGACCGCTATTTGTGTCTGTCTGTGGCACCGTAGCTTTTAAACGAGTGTACCGATACTTTAGAAAATACAACATAATTGTACTTTAGTTTCCTGTTAACCTTAGCGGTCCCCGACACCGACGACGCATAGATAAAAAAAATATTACTAGGTACTTATACTAAATTAACTAATTAACTTAGGCTAATTTTGCGGGAAATCAGCATAGTCCCCGCGGTATAGGGATAAACGAATTCTTCGCAGATGAAGTCGCGGGCAATAGCGTTTTTTGTCGGCGTTTTTTTTTTCAGGCGGTTTTTTTGTGTGACGAAGGTTTTTTTTTTTATTTTTAATTTAAGTTTTTAATATTGATAAGTCACTTTCATTAGGTACTAAGACTAAGACTAAAAGGTAAACGTGTTTTTGAATAGGTAAAAAAGTGATATCAAAAATACAAATAATAAATAAAAATATGAATATTTTATTATTACTAAATAGAGAAATTGAAATTTAAATCAAAAAGAACATTAGCAATAATACGCTGCAACATTACAGAAGAATGCTTCTTTTAACCATCACATCAGTCGAAGTCGAAAGATTATTTTCTTACACCAACTCTACTTTCTAAAATATAATAAGATAACTTCTAAAAAAATATAACAAATATTAATTGTCTAAGTATCACAAATTTCATATATTCAAGCTATCTAAGTATGCCACGAGTCGCCGATGTTATAACACCCCTCTTTTTGCGTCGGGGGTTAATAAGAGGTACCATAGAAGCGATTTGCTTCCACTATTAGATCACATTAGGAGCGTTACGTTTCATTTATCTACAAGTAGTCGCAATATTAGATAGCTCTTATAAATAAATTTAGAAAATTGCTGATATTGATTTCGTATAGAAATTTTCGAACGGATAAAGTAAATTCACAACAAAGTTCTGGTAGTGGTAGTTTTCATCAAAATTGAAATACACTGCTTTTCTTTAGCATAATTTCCAAAGAGGATTAGTAAATAAAATGTGTTTTATAAAGGATGAGCAATTAGATTTGTTGGAAGCTTATTTAAAAAATGACAGAAATTGCTCCCGTGCCCTTATTGGTGCCATTTAAAATATCCGACATTTTTAAACTTGTTTACAACCTGCACTATAAGTTTTATTTTTCAACATTTCTTTAGTTATAAGTAGGTATATATGCGCGTATACCTTTACTTGCCCGAATTTCATTTGCCCGAATTTCACTTTCCATACCAACGTTTGCCATAAAATATATAGAACCGTGCTGTTTTCAGGATTTTTTTAAATGTCCTCATATAGAATGCAGTAGGTTAGGTTAGGTTAGTTTAATATCAACTCTGAAGAAATAACTATTTCAGAAATAAATTGCTTTATGGCAAATGAAAATTCAAAATGAAAATGAAATGAATGATACATTCGAGCATATGAAATTCGGGCAAACGATAGAGAACCATGTATGCGTCATCATCATAATAATCATATCAGCCATAGGAGGTCCACTGTTGGACATAGGCCTCCCCCATAGACCTCCAGTTGCCTCTGTTAGAAGCGGCGTGCACCCACCGTGAACCCGCGACTTATGTACAGTCAAGGGCAAAGATATCGACACGGCCAAAGTTGCAAAAATATATATAAGTACACGGCCTTAATGTTAGGTGCATAAAGTCGTGTATACATATTTTTGTAACTTTGGCCGTGCCGATATCTTTGCCCTTGACTATACGTGTATAAATTACTAACCCTTTCAAGTGTACGTACATACAATCTATCTAATACCTTTAAACGAGGAACTCTTGTATATTATAAATATTGTATTATATACTCGTATATTATTATACAGAACATGATATCTTATAGTTTCAGACTTTCCCATACTGCCCGTTCTGAATGTTACACTCTGTATATTTCCGGGATCTCGAAAACGGCTTCAACGATTTCAGAGAAAATTGATATGTAGGGGTTTTCGGAGATGAGAAATCGATCTAGCTTAGTCTTTTCTCTGAGAAAACGCTTATTACGAGTTTTAGCCCGAGCAAAGCTCGGTCGCCCAGGTACTTATTATTATAATGAAAATAAATGAATTGAATTGAATTACCAGATACATAAGAATGCCAAATTTCCAGTCAAACCGACTCCTGGAAGTGAGTAAAATTTAACTCGTAGGTAGGTGAGATTTGACCTGTAAATGCATATGTATGTTGCAAGTTAAGTAAAAACTTGTAATACTCGTAAGTTTCGACTGACCTTTAAAGAGCCTTGGTCTGGGTGGAAGTCTAGAAACAATAAATCCTACAGCTAACTACGCTTACTTAATCAAATTAATGAACACCATCATTTTATTTATCTCCCCACTTCGACGGTCTTACACTAATTCCACCAAAGTCGAATGTTTCTGGAATAAAACGAGAATTATAGATAATGAACTTAAAATTATATCATTTGAGTCAAATTTCGATATTTACCATCGTTACGTTAGCTTGCTCTTTCCGCCAAAAAAGTTAGGACTTTGTAGATAGAATAAACGGCCACCATTCAAAAAGCATTCTCTCCCAACGTTTATCAGTTCTTCGAGCGACGTGCTTGCCCATTGTTATTTCAACTTGCATATACTTCAAGCAGTGTACCACGTAATTTAGTTTTCACACCTCTCTTTCAGAAAAGTAACTTTTCCTCCCTGACGAGAGGGAGCAAAGTGAAACTTTTCTGTTCAAGGCTTTTCTAAGTATTTTATTGCAAATGCCATTTCTTGAAGTTGATAATTGTAAAACCACGCCATTTTCTCTTCTGGTTGTTCTTTAATAATATTTAGAATTTGTTTTTTTCAAGTTTCTTAATGCTCGGTGTGAAAAGTTGTATGAGTAACTCGAGAGCAAAATTATTTTCATCTTGGGCGTTAACACTTGAATCCCTCATTACGCTCAGGATTCTACTAACTATTGTAGAATCTTTCGCTACATTCTGGATTCAATGTACACCCTCGCCGTAAATACACCATTTTGCTCCCTTGTGACACAATAGTTATTTACACAGGGAGGAAAAGTTACTTTTGTAAAGAAGAGGTGTGAAAATAACTATTTTATTATTAGTTTTAGTGCTTTACTCTTATTACTGTACGGTGGTGGTACTTATAGAACCAAATGAATATTTCTTTCTTTCTTCCATTCAATGTAGGTGTGCGTTCGGAAATTTTCGTGACATCTTCTAGTATATAATTTCGCAATGTCTGACGAAAGTCTTCAACCAGTGAATGTTGCCAGTGTCATGAAATATAGCTTTGAGACGTGGCCCTTGCTTGCAGGAGTCTTCGAGAGGCCCAAAGTCACGCAACGAGCTATAAAGAGAGCTATACTCGAAGTTTCTTTTATAAATAAAATCCAGAATACGGAAATTTACCTACTGAAGATTTAAGTCACTAATTCCGTACTAAACTGCAAATCCTCCAGCCACAGCCTATAGGAAAAAAAAGCAAAGTGAAAAACTTGGTTGGACTATAATAATACATTTTTACCAATTTTGTACATGAAAAACAGTAAGGCGACTTTTATTATAAAATGAATCTAGAATCTAGTTGCTAATTTAAGCTAGGCTGTTGCTTCATCTGTCTGTCGCAGGGGTACACCCCTCTTTCGAATGATAGGTACTATGTACTTAATGACATTTAATACGAGTATGTTCATTTGCTCCAGGAGGACCCCAGCGTTTTGTCGTCTACATTCAGTATAATGAGGAGTTTAGGACAACTACTGTCTTATTGAAATAATCTAAAAAGCCGTGGTGGCCTAGTGGTCTGACCTAGGGCACCTCAAGCAGAGGATCGTGGGTTCAAACCCTGGCTCGCACCTCTGAGTATTTTCGAAATTCATTTGCGATTTCTCATTTGAAATTTACCACGAGCTAATACGGTGAAAGAAAGAAAGAAAGAAAATAATTTATTTATAACAGCAATGACACATAATAAGTAAAAATAACAATAGGAAATGTGAAGGAAAACATCGTGAAGAAACCTGCACAAACCTGCGAACCAATTCAGTGGTGTGTGTGAAGTTCCCAATACGCACTGGGCCCGCGTGGGAACTACGGCCCAAGCCTTCTCATTATGAGAGGAGGCCTGTGCCCAGTAGTGGGACGTATATAGGCTGTGATGATGACTGTCTTATTGGTGCTATTTCTGAATATGAAATTTGGGCTTTAAGCGGAGCGGTCACGCTGCACTCGGTGGTAAGATGAACAATCAACTTTTTTACCGACACTTATCTGTCCGCGACATTTTTCAAACAATTGCAGATTTTTGTAAGTAAAAATGTTTTTTTCTGTAATTTAATAGATGGTGTACATGTATTCATGCCATCCTACGTAAGTTCAACCTATTAAACCGTGAAATATCTTGTTGGAAGTTGGAGTCTTGTTTTTGGTAACGCAGGAGACGCCCAAAGTGTCGGTAAAATAGTTGATTGGCCCAAGAGAATTTTCGAAGTACTATCGATTTGACGTTGATAGCACTGTCTGAAAACTGCGTTTCGTTGCTTTTTTTAAAGCGTTTATTTCATAACTGCGTTCGATTTTGCTATGAACTTACGAGTAGATTGAGAGCTAGAAACCAATGACCGTCTTAGTCTAGCTTAGACGATAAATTGATAGAAATAAGGATCATATCGATATTTTTCGTACCTACCGGTATGAAACCATGCCTACTGTCCGTTGGTGTACTGTGCCCCATGGAGCGACGATTTTAATGATGGAAAAACTTTGCTCGCGGCACTAATGAACCGGAACGAATCCCGATATTGGAAAACATTGTAAAATACTACTCTCTGTCCGTAATTATTTTCTCTCTCTTTTTCACTAGCATGTTTTGATACCTGCTATTTTCCTTTTCTTTCTAACATTTCAAACAGCTGAACTAGTTTTGTTTTGTTAATTCACATGGCGGTTTTTAATAATAATACATAATATTGAATTAACCTTCGCCCGCGGCTTTGCTCGCGTTAACCCCCGGGATGTTGTTTAATTCCCACGCAAATTCCAAAAAGTTCCATCGCTTCTATTGCAATCGTTATTGTTGCCTCCTGAATAGCATTCGTGAGAGATTTTAAACGACTGAAAAAAGCAAGAATAATGTCAAACTGCTCTCTCTATTCCCAGTGCTGGTCTCTTTTTCTGGTTTTTCTGTGCATCCATGTCTCAGTTTGTATTTACGATAAGCCTATCGATCTCTCAAAGAGCCGGCAACGCACCTTTGTTGCGGATGCCCATGGGCAGCGGTGATTGCTTCTCATCAAGTGACCTGCGTGCTCATTGGCCCCCTCTTATATAAAAAAAGCCAAGTGCTAGTCGAACTCGCGCACGAAGGGTTCCGTGCCATTATCTCTACAACATTAGACATTAGCAAAAAACGACAAAAAAAAACAAGTTTGTTGAAACTTAAATATTTGTATTTATTTATTGTTATAGCGGCCACAATACATAATTTTGTGAAAATTTAAAATGTCTAACTATTACGGCTCAAGAGCCTTGTGAGAGACGGACAGAACAGACAGACAGCGGAGTTTCAGTAATAGGGTTTCGTTGGCACCCTAAAAAACCCTAACCCTTGGTACGGAACCCTAAAAAAGACTATAAGAAATTTGGTATTCTGCCAAAAACATCATCAAAACTTCAGCTTCATCTAAATCTCCCGGCTCTCCGATTACCCGTAATATGGGTGCGTATCCAAGCAGAATAATTCCGATCCATCGAGGAGGCGATAAGGTCGCATTTTGCATGCAGCGTTTGTTTCATACACTATGGTGACAGTTTCTTTGGGCGATAAAATAAATACCGCTACTAAGTACCGTTGGTATCACCTTGGATATCTTAGTATCCTTGAGCTTAAGTCTTCAGTTCTTCTTAAGAGAGAGCTCTTTGGTCGGTGCCGTGCTAACCTAATGTAAATTTTTGATACAACCTGCGGAAGTATCATTTAACTTTGTTGTAATATTTATTTAAAGAAAATAAGTACTATGTGTTGAGGAGTATCGTAATTCGATTTGAAGTTCTGTGGTGTTTTGTTTGGCATGATGTGACGTCTGATATGGTGCGCGTCACCTCGTTTAAGTTAAACTATGGCTATCTGTGGGATCCTGTAATTGGCTCTGTGTTGCTATTGCTCCTACATATATTGTGTTTTAGCTGTTGGTTCTCCTTAAATAAATAAATAAATAAATACTTCATGCTAAAACGGCTTGACGGATTTGGGTAAAATTTTGTATGTAGATACTGGATATCTGGAATAACACATAAGCTACTTTTTATCCCAATATTCCGACAGGAAATTTGTAAAATTCCGGAATTTAAATTCAACTGCTGGATGTAATGTTTTACGCGTGCAAAGCCGCGGGTATACACTAGTAGACTATTAATACCGGAAGATGGGCAGCAGCGTCTCCTTGGTTACCTTACATCCCAACTGCGTCATCCCAACCCGCCTGCCAAATGTGGCGAGTAGTCAGCAACGCCCTTCCTCTCAAGAATACTGGAGGTTTATGGGGGAGCGCTATGTTCAACAACGAAGGTCCTGCGACTGATATATTTTCTTTTGGATCGCACTACTACACCCAAGATTACAAGACCCATAAAAATTTATCTAACAGCAATTTAATTATTTATTTATTTTATGCTTATTATTCAATAAATGTTTAAAGAATAAAAACAAAACAGTGAATATACGTACTTGCTTATGATTACACAAAATATTTTCGGAAGTACCGCCAAACCAAAACCCCAGCCTTACCACAATTGCGAGAGCTGGCCCATAACCTATAATCGAGTTTCAATTGCCTGCTATCTCCGAGACAAATACATTTGGTCACATTTCCCGCTCATACATTCTTGTTCTCAGTCTAGCCATTTATTTACCCACAAAAGACAATATTATTGAACTTTACGCAATTATCTTTGCTACGCGATTGTACGTTAAAACAGCTGGGTTTAAGAGACACAAACAATTTAGTTACATACGAGCTTTACGGTGAAGTAAAACATCGTGAGGAAATCTGCACAAAACTGCGAAGCAATTCAATGGTGTGTGTGAAGTTCCCACCGCACTAGGCCCGCGTGGGAACTACGACACAAGCCCTCTCATACTGAGAGGAGGCCTGTGCCGAGCAGTGGGATGTATAAAGGTTGGAATGATAATGATGATACAAGATAGAATATTAGCTTGTATTTTGATGATTAGATGTCCGAGCGGTTAGAGAACCTGACTACAAAGCTTATTATAAGGTCACGGGTTCGATACCCGGTCGGGGCAGATGTATGAAAAGTACGAATATCGAAAATACAAACTGAAATATAGATACATAGAAAGACCAGAAAAATAAGACCAGCGCTGGGAATCGAACCCAGGTCCTCGGTATTCCGTGCAACGTGCTATAGGTACCACTACACCACCACTGGACCTGGTATAGCGCTGGTCTTATTTTTCTGGTTTTTCTATGCATCTATATTTCAGTTTGTATTTTCGATATGGGTTTTAAGGGATGACCGTAAAAGTAAAAAAATAATAATTTGGAATTGACATAAAAAATACAAAAAGATTTAAAAAAAAACAATCTTAAAAATAATGCTTGTTTTCGATTCTTTGGTGTTTATATATATTTGTTTTCTTTATTGTACGAAAAGGTTACACAACAAAGTGCTTATGTACAAATGGATCACTGCCAGTCAGCTTTACCTCTATAGTCTTTAGTTCTAGTTACTCAATTAATATGACTTGTAAAAATACAATAGGAACACAAAGGAAAAATTGCTAAGTACGGAATTGAACCAGAAACTTCGACATCCGTACCAGAAGATTACAGCTTCCACCCCTGCATTGGAGTTTAAAACAAAAAGGTCAATAAAGTTTCAAGAATATTGGAAACAATTTTAATTACTAGATAGGAATCACGGTTGACATTTAAACTTAGTATCGGCATTGTATCTGTGTAGGTGGGCATTGTTTGACTTAATTTGAGTTTAGATGCGTAGGGTATAACACCCTTAAAAAAGAGAGATATTTATTCATCATCATCAAATTAATACAAAACAACAAATATACATCATAATATACAAGTAACCGTTCATATAATACACGTTTGACGGGATAAAACAGCGTCATAAACTATGATAAAGCTAATTGTTAAAAGATAACAGATAGTGCTCCTTAAGCATAGACTCAGTTGCAAAGATTTTGTAAGTTTTATTTTTGGTTTTGAGCAATCTAACACGCAAGACATCTAATAAATTAACTTGTAAAACAGTAAGATTGGTTATTTGGAATCTTTTTGTATTTTTATTTCAATTCCAAATTTTGACCATCAGTGGTGTAGCGGTATAGCACGCGGTACGGATTACCGAGGACCTGGGTTCGATTCCCAGTGATGGTCTTATTTTTCTGTGCATCTATATTTCAGTTTGTATTTTCAATTTTGTAAAACAGTAATAATTTCGAACATTACAATTAATTCATACGCAAACATTGTGTTCTAATGAGGTATTCAATTTGAACAATACTTTATTAAACGTACCGAAGCAGCTAAAATTTATTTCATAATTGTTTGGCGTTTGGTAATAATTTACTTACGAAGTTTCACGTGCGTAAATTTATCGATGGCCCAAACGAATAAACGTGTAATCGAAAAACATCAACTTTACAGGAAAAAATAAAACAACTTTAACAAAGATAACTGTCAATTTTAGTTGCCGATATATATGTATTATATATTATAAGATAGATAATGAAATTACCTACAAAATAGTGTAAATTTTTGACCCTTATTTTTAGCCACTTTCCTGTAAATAAATAAAACCCCTTTATTTTTTTATTCGGATCATAAAATATCTAGACACTTTTTGTAACGACTCGTTGCAACGTTATTCGCGTTAAAAAGGGTAATTGTTAAGGCGCACTGTACCATTATCCTGTATTTTCTATTAAAACTCTGTTCTGTTAAAACTATTTACTAGAATTTGACTAACAATACTGAACGCGAATAAACGTTTAATGCCAACTTATAAGAATCGTGCTTACAAAGTTTACAACGAATAAACGTGCAAACTATTATTACCCACACTGAGTTAACCAAAATTCATGATTAAAAACCGTAAGGCAGCTATTGCCCGTTTATTCGTGTATAGGAACACAACTTTTAAAAAGGCAACACTCTCTTGGAATATTATTCGTGTAAATTTGTATGTAATAATTACCAACGAATAAACAATAAAAATACTATTTCTCAAAAACGGTTAATCAGATCGGTATAAAAAAATTTGATGCCATACCTAAGGTCATGTAAAACCAAAAATGCAATAAATTTTTTTTCGTGTAAAGGCCTTTGCACATTTATTCGTTTGGACCATCTTTATTTGTATTATTAAAACAGTAAAATATTCACACTTGTTAATATTTATAACACTAGTTTGTATCTTCCACATCATCTTCGCAAATTTTTTAGTATTCATCATTATCATCATCAGATGGAAGAAGTTCATGAACAACCACCCAGCGGTTTAGATTTTAATGAAAATTTGCACTTTAAAGTTGAATATTATGCAAACAAATCACTGAATCGAAAAATCGTTTTATCAACCCCCTAAAATGGTTTTAAAAGACCTATCCAACGATACCCCACATTACAAGGTTGAATGAGAAAAAAAAACAACCCCACTTTACGCCTATGAGAGGTAATCTAAAAAAATTTTTTTTCAATTTTTTAATTGTACCATTTTGTCGGTACATAATATATTCGTGCAAAAAGACAGCTTTCTAGCATTGATAGTCCCTGAGCAAAGCCGCGGACGGACAGACAGCAAACAGCGAAACTATAAGGGTTCCGTTTTTGCCATTTTGGCTACGGAACCCTAGAAATGGACGGATGATCAGGTTAAAGCCGCAGGTTCACACCGTTGATGATGATGGAGGCCGCTTCTAACCACTTAGTAGGATGCCTGCCAACGCTACGTCTTCAGGGTTTTTATTGCCACTCATCCACCTTTCTCCCCTGACGGCTTAGGGTTCTCTGCACGGTGTGGCTCGTCCATTGTCAATTCAACTTACGTCCCGAACGGAAGGACCGATGTAATTGCGGAAGTTTTTTCCGCCATTTCAAAGCCTTTATCATCATCATCAAATCAGCCGTAGGACGTCCACTGTTGGACATAGGCCTCCCCCATAGACCTCCAGTTGCTTCGGTTGGCAGCGGCTTGCATCCACCGTGAACCAGGCCTTTATCACCCGCTCCATCAGCCGCATCATCACGGTGTGTGAAATCCATATAATAAAATCCGAAAAGGCAAACTCATTTTCCGAAGCTTAAACCTAGCTTCCGAAGCTGACTTTACGTACTTACCTAAACATTGTTAGGTCCCCTGAAATGACCCGTTAAGTCCCTAAAAAACAGCTATTATAAAAGGTTTTTATTCCAAACACAATACCTCCGCTTGACGACACAATCTGCACATCCGATACAAAAAACATTAGAGCCATAAACAGCGTATACCAAATTTTATCCTGTATCTAAGGAAGCAAGGTCTCAATTTGATGTTGCTCTCGTTGGTAGTTACGTATTTTTGGTTTTTATGAAATATAATAATCTACTTTGATTGATTACCGGTATAGCTTCGTGGAAGGACTCGGTATAACGTATTTTGGAAGATCGTTAAGTTGTTACTGAACATCGTTTGCACGCGACTTACACTGAAGTTAATAAACATTAAACTTTAGTTTGCAAGGCTGCACAGTCGGAATGGCAAAAAAGCTTAGGACTCCTTTTAGTTTCGCCATGTCTACTGCCTGCCAGTTGGACAGTCAGCATCAAAAATAGCTATACACTTTCGTACTTTGACCTTTTAGAGCCACGTACTCAACGCCATGCAATATTGTCAATGTGTCAATTCGACAGAGTAAAAAAGTGGTTACTTCTGATGCTGACTGGACGACGGCCTAATTCAGACTCTTAGAAATAGCAGAAAGCTGTGGTATGGTATGGACGGTATCATCGTACTGAGTTATTACCTAGTGTGGAACCTTTTCACAGAAGAAAGAATGTCACTATTACATCGCATTACCTGAAAAGAAAAAATACTATGAGGACTTAGGGTACGTTCAGATGGCAAGCGCTTAACGCATTAACGTTAACGTTATTAAAACGCTCCTTAGCATGTGCGGCCTGAATAAAATGTACGTAGTTGTAAACGCGCGTTATCAAAACGCGCGATAAGTGTTTATCATCTGAACTTTAGTCATAATCAATCACGCTGACAAAATGGTAGGAAAATTAAAAAATATATTTTTAGTTTTCCTCCCCCAAACGTAAAGGGAAGATGTTGGTTTTGTTAATTTGTAACAATCATTGCAGAGGCCATATTGCACTTGGAATCAAAATCACTTCCACCATTTTTTTCTGTCACACATGGGTAGAAAGGGATGTTGAATGCGGTTGCAAGCCCGAGACTTAGACAGTTTTACGAAAACTTTTGTTAGTGTCCAGTACCCTTGCATGTTTTGGCTTAAAAACAAAAGCTGCGCAAAAAAAAAGTTGATGGTAAGCGAAAATGTGGAGTAAGATGGAGCACGCTTGCGTAATAAATGCCCATTCACCCTAGATTTACGCAAAAAATTCACTCTAAATAGCATTTTTTAATGTGGGTTTTTCAGTAAAAAAACTTTTGTTTTAATTGGTTCGCTTTTCTCGCTATTATGTATATTACTTGCTGCTTTTGTAGTAGCGATAATTTAGAGTAAAAAGAAACATTTATTTTTAAGTTAACTGACACTTACTAAGTCTTGCCGCACACGAGTCGGTTTTGACCCAACTCAATGGCGCTGTAACATCGACCGGTCACGTTATTTCCCCAGTCACATAACATAGCCTTCGATACCTGTACGGATTTAACTGCGTTTATAAATAAAATCAGTTTTCGAAAAATTTCATATTTAAGGCATGTGTTTTGTTTAGCTGACTGTACTTTTATTTACTGTACTTGTACTCATTCAATTAACACTTCAACAATTATGCATACTAAGTTTCACCTTAGTCCGATCACTGAAAGTGGGTTAAATTCTAAAAACTAAACCAATATATTAACAGAGAAAGTTAAAGGGTAAACGAAAGTTTGGCAAAAAAAAGATGCTGGGATCGCCGAGATTCCTTTTTTTTCATAATAAATTAAGAGCCACACGTTTTTTCGCATTTTCAAAGATTTCAGTGAAATAAAGTTAGTACTTACTAAATGAAATGTGATGTAGGTATCTTACCTAATTCAGTTTTAGAGCAACTTGGTACATACTGAATTGGGGAAATTAATATAAGTATAGCTTTGTAGGATTGTGGCCCTGTCACATATATATCTCCTAATATTAGTTCAGTAGTTCATGACTGTGTGTCTGCCTTTTCAAACTGACTTTATAAAAGGAGTTAACAATTCGTTTTATTTTTTAAAATTATGTGCTGTTAAGCTTAAATGCCTCAAAAATATAACGCCATTTCATAAAGTAACAGTCACAGCTCTTGACAGTTATTTTTAGATGCTACAAAAGACGTTGATAAATCTTATTCTCCGCTTAATCTCTGTTAAGACGCGTTCTAATTACTTGAACCGAGATGGGGTAATAATGGATTAACAACCTTATGTTTTATTCAGGCTTCTATCTAGACGAAATTTTGCTGTGTACACTTTTAAGCTTCACTTATGATGTGAGAATTGTAAAAGTTTAGGTACATTGCGGTATTATATAGCCGTGGGTTTACAAATGATTAAGTGAAAACCGCAATGTATCGTTAATCGCATGAGGTTTTCACGCACTACATTCATTACGCAGTACTCTTTATTAGGCAGTATTGGTTAAGTGTTTGAACACGGCTTTAGAATAATTGCTTTGTATTTTATTGTGGAGTTAAAGAAAATGGTGGCAAAAGTAAAAGGCAATAAAAAAACTGTTTATTTCAGTAAAAAAATGCATATTAACTTGATGAACCTTAGCATCTAATCTTAAATTAAACAGTAGATTGTACAACAAGAGCATAAAACGAGCCATTTTATCCGAGCCGGTACGGCGAGGGTGGATAGACAAGTCAAGGGGAAAATGGATTTAATGCTCGAGTTTTACACTGCTTTTCACTTCGATGGCGAGAACATGAAATAGCAACAGTGGAAACAATTGTTCACTTATTATAATTATAAATTTTTAGTTTTATTGGTCTATTTTGATTTATTTGATTGATTTTTAGTTTTATATAAATTAAAAATTATTAAAAAAATATGTAGAAACTTCTTTGTTTGTGGCTGTTTACACCTGATTGCCTTGGTCTTAGACGAAGATTTTACTTTATGCACTAGAGCATAAAAAGTCATTTTATGTTGCCTGGATCCAGCATAAACACGAACTTTACGAGCATGAGAAGTGAAAAAGATTTTTTGAGTTAATGAATTTCTGAAATTTGTTTGTAAGTACAATGTGATCACATTTTAATAATTATAACATTGCTAAATATACCGTGACAAGATCGCACGCGACACCCGTTGGAACCCGTTGGCTGTGCCGTTAGAATAGATTTTATATATAAATTATAATTGAAAAAATACTTAAAAAATCAAAAACCCAACTGTCTTGAAAAATGTATGTATGTAATTAAAAACTAACAATCTGTTATAGTATTTTATGTAACAGTTGTATAACAGGGTTCAAAAAAGGTGAGTGGCGTGAGTTACGATGTGAGATTTAGCGAACATCGTAAGAAAAAGACGCCACGAGCTTTTTTTGACTTACTTATACAACGTTGCACGACCTGCAGATTATTAAGAATAATCTCAAAAATACTCCCATCCAAACCCAACTAATACCTACGTATTCTAACAGCACACACTATTTGGGTAACAATCACAGTCATGCTCCCGTGGGAAATCTGAGCGTCCAATATGTAATAATTCCACTTGAATGGGGTTGAGTGCACGTTGAGATCATGGGTCGATGTCATTACAGTACGGGTACTGTGACTCCTAAGTGATGAACTGTAAAGAATAACAGAATGGCAACACACTTGTGATAGCCCTCGTGTTGCAAGTGTCCATGGGCGGCGGTGATTGCTTCTCATAAGGTGACAGTTTATTATATGATTTAAGTAATAAAGACTATAAAAACCGCGACAAAAAAGTCTTGCACTACTCAGTCTCTTATTATATGTCCTTTTTCTTTCATCCTGTGTTAATCTATCTCTTGTGTTAATTGGGTGCACCCAATACTTCCTTTTCTTTTTAGAAGCTGCTAAGCTCCACAAGAGCAATAATTCTTCATCGGATGACGAACTTTCTAGTGACATGTTTCATGTGCAAAGACCCAAACGAAACTATGTAGAACGCGAGAACTTGCACGCCGCTTGTGTGCGTGGGAACTCTTGGGTGGTCAATGGTCACTAGAACACAGAACTCTGACCGCTCTCTGTGTGCGCAGGCTCTTAGTGTGCGTTGTGAAATTTATTGAAATAAATAAATAAATAAAACGCAACGCAAGCCTATGTATAAAAAAATCTTCAAGTAAGTACATCTTAAAAACGTTCATTTCTCGACAACCTTAACATCTTCAGGATATCAAATAAATATATCACTTGAGAGCGGTTTGGAGAGTTCTTGTGAGATATATAATAACCGACATAGCTTAAAGGATAACCGTGCTTTGAGGGCTCACAGTAATTTATTAAATTACATTCCCGGACAGTGGAAAACAACAGTTTTGTCCATATAAGTAGGGTTTAACCTGATCATCCGTCCATTTCTAGGGTTCCAGAGCCAAAATGGCAAAAACGGAACCCTTATAGTATCGCCATGTGTGTCTGTCTGTCTGGCACTATCAATGCTAGAAAGCTGTAATTTTGCACGAATATATATGTAAACTATGCCGACAAAATGGTACAATAAAAAATGATTAAAAACATTTTTTTAGGGTACCTCCCCTAGACGTAAAGTGGGGGTGATTTTTTTTTCTCTCATCCAACCCTATAGTATGGGGTATCGCTGGATAGGTATTTTAAAACCATTCGGGGTTTGCTAAGACGATTTTTCGATTCATTGATTTGTTTGCGTAATATTCAACTTTAAAGTGCAAATTTTCATGAAAATCGAGCCCCCCCTCTGAAATCTAAACCGGTGGATTTTCCAGGATGATAAAAACTATCTTTTAGTCAGGCCCAGGTTTTATGACGAAGACTTCTTTACATAATTTTTGTACGCTTCTGAATCATCTCTGTACGTATTGACATAGAGTTCCCGCTCTTCCTTCTTCTGTTTTGCAATGGCAGCATAGTAGTATATGCCCATTAATAACACATAAAAACCTGATAGATACATATATAATACAATACATATCTCCAACAAACGTTACACCCCATTTCGCAATATTCTCATCTCATATTTTAATTTTAATATCCGATATGGCGGTGCATAATTAACACAAAACAATAAATAACATTTCCTTCGAGATTGCGGTTTCCTTGAAATTAAGACAAATTAACGGTTTCTCCGAAGAGGCTTAATAACAAGTTGGATCCGTGGATCGCCAACTTCTTGCTTATTAATTAAAACCATTATCCTCTTTGCTGTATTGCTGGTTAAGTGTCTATGATTTTCCTGAATTTGCCGCTATTTTAGATATCCTACCAACAATATTATAAACACTATGGACGCGAAAGTTTGTGTGTTGTGTATTTCTTACATTATGCACGCAAGGCACGTGTTCGCACCAACGTAGTAGCTAACCAAGAGGCGTAACTTTGGGCATTTTTACAAAAAAAGTGAGTACCTTTTTTAAATTTTAGAAAAAATATTGTTTTCCCTATTCAGAATCAAAAGCAAATCAATTCCTAGTTTAAAAAATGTACCAAACAAAAACGTCAGTTTTGTGAAGTTTTTTTCATACAATCGGAACTGAAAAACTGGCTCATAAAGTTTGTATGACAAAATGAAATACCTACATTTTGAAAAAAATGGGTACCTACACTTTTTTTGAAACTCCCATTTGAAGATTTGGCGGCCTATGCCAGTTAACTTTGCCTCCCCATAAGTGACGGTAATGTTTGAAATGTATAATATTTAACAAAAAAAAAATCTGCAATGGGTGGATTCGCTGCACCTCGCAGCCTGCCGGGCCAAGGTCCTCTTGGCTCCACGGTAAATATGCCCCTGTAGATGACGCCGCATCAGATTCGCCTCTATACCGCAGACATTAATTCGTCGCAGAACACTGATGTTGCTAACCCGATTCGACGATTTGATGTTCAATATGCTATACTTGGAGTTTCTTTGCGCGATAGAATCCGGAATACGGAAATTCGTCGAAGGACTAAAGTCACCGACATAGCTGTAAAAATATGCAAGTTGAAGTGGCAATGGGCGGGCCACATCGCTCGAAGATCAGATAAGCATTGGGGAAGAAAAGTTCTCGAGTGGCGACCACGAACCGGAAGACGAAGCGTTGGCAGGCCTCCTACCATGTGGACTGACAACATCGTGAGAATTGCGGGAAACCGGTGGATGCAAGTGGCGAGTTGTCGTTTATTGTAGCTTTCTAAGGGGGAGGCCTTTGTCCAGCACTCATGGACGTCTTTCAGCTGATGATGATAATGATGATGATAATGTACTGAATTTTTCTGACTCAAGCGTGCTATGGAACTTCGGCCAGTGGATTTCCGAAATATAGTATAGCTGATTCGAGCTCCTTTCCGATTGGTGTCGTCGTCATAATATCAGCCTATGAAGTCCACTGTTGGACATGGGCCTCCCCCATAGATCTGCAGTTGCTTCGGTTGGAAGCGATCTGCATCCACTGTGAACTCGCGGCTTAACCAGGTGATCTGTCCATCTCGTTGTGGACGTCCTACGCTGCGCTTGCCGACCCCAGCGGCCATCTGCTTTCCGTACTGTACGGTCTGCCCATTGCCACTTCAACGAGCTAATTCGCTTGGCTATGTCGAGCAGTGAATTTATAATAATAATAATAATAATTTATTTTTCGACCAACTTGGATCATTAAGTTAGTAATACAATTGAATAAACCGTATGCTAGTGTTAGTTAAGACATACAGAAGGACAACTACAAACAATACATAACAAAACATCACTAACACAATATTTAGGTATTGCGCCGCACGTGTAGTTGACAACAGTGGTTAACGTACGGGCAATCCAGTCTGTCTGCTATCATGCGCTGGACACTGTTGGCGCTAGCCCGGACTCTGCTGGCCAGGGATGCGCATCGTTTACGCATTATGACATAAAAACAGTCCACGCGCGCCTCCGCGAACATCTCCGAAGCGCTGCAGAATCGCGGTAGCCCCATCAGCATCCTGAACGCGTTATTATATTGAATACGCAGAGCGTTATACTGCTTCTGCGTGTAGTTTGCCCACAGGCTGCTTGTGTAAAAAGTTGTACAGAGCTTTAAATAAAGTGATCTTTCCGTCGTTCGAGCAGTAAGGAAACCTGTGGGCTATCATATTAGCTCTTACAGACAACGCTCTGCGTTCACGCTCCACATCGGCATCGTCCTTGAGGTCAGATGTAACTAAATGTCCTAGGTATTTGAATTGGTTCACCATACGATACGATTTATGAAATTAGCACACCTAGCTAATTCGAGCTTGTTTCTGATTGGTGTATCGAATACCAATCAACATCACTCCAACAAATGAGCCATATAAAAGTCACGAAATAACATTTTGACGCCAAAACAAAAAATATATGACAGATAATATGTTATTACTCGTCCCTGTCAAACGGGAAAATTGAAATGTCAGAAGCATTCATTGAAGTTGTGATGTTTAGGTGTCCTTGTCTGTCAATAACGCTATTTGGCGCGGCGATCTTGTGTAACGTGTCATATAACGCGTCATTGTTTCCCGAAATATCGTTAGATGATCGGGGTTCAGCTGAAGCTAGTGTTTCAACTACTTAGATACGATACTATTTAGGGTTGGCTGTTAATTTGTTGAAATTTTGATGAAAAATTTACTGTATATAGACAAAGACATAACTTTATTTTGACATCAAACTTAAAATAATACATAGTTTACAGAAAAGAAAAACATTTGATGATGTCGAAACGGAATTGACTCAGCATTATGCTGCAGTACGTATATGCTGCCTACTACAGCGCTGATTTTCGGCGTACACCTTCATATCTTTGCACCTAATGTGTGTGTAATGAGGGCTATCGTTTTTTGTCTCACTAGATGGCGCACTGTTGCGTGAGGTTTTTAAGTATGGGTTTCAAAGTCTTTTATTACGGGCGTGAAAACAAAGTTTACATTAAATACACCTTAAAACAGTACCATAAAAATATCGAGCATGCCACAGTGTTGCATAGTCCCCGTTTCGTTCGGAAAGAAGGGAGGACAAAGGCTTCCGAAAGACAAAACTGTCTCAAAACGCAGACATTCATTACCCCGGAACGCATATTTGCCATAATTAATTTTAGATATTGCAAAATAGTCACAAAATTATTCTAATTATAAATAAACCCGCGTAGCTCACCCAAAAACTATGAGATTTGACATTTCGGAGACCTCACGCTACACTAGCGCCTCTAGCGGCGAATTCATACGCGATAGCCCTCATTGCATCTAAGCTGGGAAAAACCTATGATGAGAATTAATGAGGGTTTTCCGACAGGCGAAATATCGCTAGATGGCGTTAGTATCGTGAGGTCTGTTTGACATTTCTGCCACGCTTGTGATTGGTTAAATAACTAAACGAGCCAATCGCAAGCAAGACTGCAACGTCAAACGGACCTACGATACTAACGCCATCTAGCGATATTTCGCCTGTCGAAATGGTTTACTAATGTTTCGGCGAATAACGTTTGGCAACCTGTTTCATTTCGCAACTTATCATTTCCCAACTGTTTAATATTTCTGAAACTGTAAATATTTCAGGATTTTTATAAAACTAACCTAACCTAACGTAAAGGGTTCTACACGATGGCCCTGTAATAAATCCTGAAATATTTACAGTTTTAGAGTTTGCGAAATGAAACAGGTTGCCAAACGTTACGTTGCGAAAAGGCAGTACTCGGTCGAAATACCCCAATTGGCAATTTATTTTCCCAAAGTGCCTAGATTGTTAAGGGGCTGTTTCACCATCTATTGATTAGTGTTAAGTGACGGTTAAATGTGATGCCGTCTCTATTTGTTTTGTTTGAATAGACGGAGACGGCATCACATTTAACCGTCACTTAACACTAATCAATGGATGGTGAAACAGCCCCTAAGAGTAACTTACCTAATGCTACTTTTAATATTTGTCATCTCTCATTAAACTCAGTAAGGTACTTATTGCTATTTTAAAACTTTAATAAAATCTCTGCAAAGTAACGCCTTAATTATGAAATTATTTGTTTATTTGTATAACTCTTTATTGCACATAAAACACATAAAATAACAGGTTACATTGATTGATTATTAAAACAAGATCAAAATTCGTAGATAAAAAATAACAACAAATCGAAATGGATTCCTACCAAATGAAGACTACAACTTTTCTATCGACAATTCGAAAGCAAATTAGGGAAAGTTCGTGTTTCGGATGAAACCCAAACTTTTATTCGTGTAGCTATACCGGATACGTGAAACGTGAATAATAATAGCCCTCCGTCGTTGGATATCATATTCGCAAAACATGATATACCTAGGAATTTCATGATCTACCTAAACGTCACTCGGCAAATCGTTAAACGGTGAGTTTTTAACGATATGGCGGATATCATTTAGCCAAATTTAATCATGAAATGGCGCCTTTCCGCGATCTGGTGGATTTTGCGATCGGCTGCCGACATAATATATTCGTGTTTTCGAAAATTAATGGCTTAATGAGTGTAGTTAATGTTTCTTTCAAAATCATTAAGGTACGGTAGGCAACAAAGCTTGTTACAGAAATATTTTGCGAAGATCATGTCTTGCTAATAATATTATGTTTTGCGAATATCATGTTGTGCGAATACAACATTTTGCTTTTGTGATGTTTTGCGAATATGATATCCAACGACGGAGGGGCGTTGAGTGAAAATTTTCCTCAAGCAACTTGGAGAGTCAGAGAAGCATGTAGGTTTGTCTTCAGGTGGAACTCCTTGGTAGTTAGTGTAGGTTAAACCGAGTTTAGCTCACGCGAGCAGAGCGGTGGCGCGTAGTGTGCGTGTTGCGGCAGCCACCGAGTCGCGTGCTCCTGAGAAGAAGGGCTACGAAATAGCCCGAAACATGTCGAGCTAAACTCGTTTTAAGACGTGAGTTATCCGTTACAATATCGACGGTTAAAAGGCTAATTGTTTCAAGCGCCATTTTGGGTGATATTGAGTTATATACATCATTGGAATCAGTGATTTTTTCCGCGTCGTTTGAGCCGGGTTTGAGGTAAATCTGAGCAGTTTTTTGGCGCTTGACTCCATTGAAAATTTGTGCATCATTCCGGTTTACGAGGATTCAAGTGTAGCGACTTTGGTTGTTTTTTTCAGAGCATGTATATAGACCCACAAAAAAAAACCGTTCTTTTTACTATTTGTAACTTAAGCCATTTATCCTTGGATGGAAACAAATGGCATCGACATTTGAATTTTTTTTACTTGATCATATAAAATTAAACATAGGATGTTAATTCATTTTGCTTTAACCAGAATTTTTAATACATGTAACTTAAATCAGTTTTCCTTGAACATTTCAACAATATTTCTCCCACTTGAAGCAATCTTACCTGAACTAGTATATGAAACAATTTGACTTGAGCTAATTTTCCTTGACCACTTTTTAGTTTTTTTGTCGCTTGATTCCTTTATATTAGTTTATTGTTTATACTAAATATCGTACTAAAATCGGTTTATTTTAAATTTTATACAAATGAACACAAATCAACACGGGTAGGTATTTGAGATTAAAACAATTTATTATTAATTATTTTAATTTGAGTCATTTTTGCTTGAACAGTTTACAAGTCTAGATGAGGGGTTAACTTATTTATTCATAAACAGTTTACAACTAGGTAGGCGTTTTAAATCACTTATCCATGAACAGTTTCTACTTAGTGAGCGATTTAAATCATTTATCCTTGATCTATTAAAGAAGTGTACATAAAGTTAAACCATTTTGCTTTGAACATATAAATCGTATTTGTGCACTTAGATCTTTCTGCCCTGATCATAGAATTGTGCAAAATGGCTCAAGTTACATCTAACTTCGTAAAAAAACATATTTTATTTATTTTATATCTAACAAAAATTAGCAAAAATTACGCCGCTTTATGATTGGGGTCACTCTTAAATTTTTATTAAGGCGCTGTACGTAGTGAAAACTAAAATTTTAGAAAATATTTAAAATATACTTACACAATACTTACAACTGCAATTTTTTTATATGTATATTTTCAGTCTATTAGCTAGTTTTTTTACTTCATCAAAAACACGATTGCTAACAAAAACCTCGATAGATAATTTTTTTGAAAAAGAGCCTTCATTTACACGTTAAACCAAATATTATGAAAACTATTATGAATATCAACACAAAATTTGCTTTATAAATAGTTTTTAGTAGATTTAGATTTATGCTTCATAGATTTTCAATAGGTTGAGTACATCAATCATACCAATTTATTTCGTCTTTGGCAAAATAAAAGGGTTCTAGCGCGCGGCGGCGGCCAAGTATTTCCCAGTCGCCAGTACACGCGTGTACGTAGTCGACGACGGACCTGTGCACATTTTTCTAACGCGCTAGTACTACTTTTGAGAGCAAATAATATGGGTAATCGCAGTATTAAAAAAGTTAAGCGAAAGAGGAAACGCGTAAGTGAACTCAGAGCACATATGAGAAGCATTAGAGTACCTAAACGGTAAGTACCTACCACACACTAATCGACCGGCCGGAGTCGGGCCGAGTCAGCAGGGCTACTACGAAACTCCAAACTCGAAGTTCGTGTCGTGCGGCCCCTCTCGCTCTCGTACTAAATAGTATAAGTGTCAGAGGGACCGCAACCCACGAACTTCGAGTTTCGTAGTAGCCCTGCTGAGCGGATTTCACATTCGAACTACGACCGCAAGCTGGTTGGCGCGGGCCTTGGCTGCTCATGGAAGCGGACGGCTTCGTCCAGATTCTACCGCGACTGCCATACAAATTGTAGGCACGTTGTATAACCTATACTACTCACGGCGAACATGTGGCGAACCTTGCGGCTACTATGAAACTCGAAACTCGAAGTTCGTATCGTACCGTCCCTCTCGCTCTCGTATTAAATAGTATAAGTGTCAGAGGGACCGCACGACACGAACTTCTAGTTTCGAGTTTCGTAGTAGCCCTGCTTGATCCCTTTGACAGTTTCACTGACATTTCTGATAGTAGATGCAACAGTTTAGATTTTCTCATTTTTTTGCAGGCAAAGGTAATATCTTGCATTCAGCCAAGTTATTTAACATAAATTATTTTAATAAAATAAGATGGTTGCACTTGGTTGCACTAGTAAATTATTGACAAAAACATGTACTCCAACTGCAATCCGGCTGCAAAATGGGAGTTTGGATGCAGTTATTGCGCAGTTAGTACAACTGCACCAGCACGACCCGACTGTCAGAGGACTGCATTCCAACTGCCATTTTAGGCAGTCGGAGTGCGGTTCTTACGCAGTTCTGATGTAGTTCTGCCATTTTACAGCCGGATTGCAATTGGAATGCGGTCCGTGTGTACCAGACCGTACATTACGACGCCTACCGCCTACCTTATCAGCGACTTGTTTATTATAGGAACTTCGATTTGTAATTTACCTTCACGTAAATCAAGATTGGTTTTTTGGAATCTTTTTATATTTTTTATTTCCATTCCAATTTTTTTTTCTCTTACGGTCATCCCGTAAAACCTAAATTGAAAATACAAACTGAAATATAGATGCACAGAAAAACCAGAAAAATAAGACCAGCACTGGAAATCGAACCCAGGTCCTCGGTATTCCGTACCGCGTGCTATACCGCTACACCACTGCCGGTCAACCACCACTGCTGGTCACTGCTGGTGGACCAGCAGTGGTGTAGCGGTATAGCACGCGGTACGGAATACCGAGGACCTGGGTTCGATTTCCAGTGCTGGTCTTATTTTTCTGGTTTTTCTGTGCATCTATATTTCAGTTTGTATTTTCAATTTTGAAATTAGTTTGTCTTTAATTTTTTCTCCCAAAATGTATCATCTTTAAGTAAAAGTGAAATAAAGTGCCCGGTTGAAGTGTAGCCTTTAGAAATGGACTTGAAAAATGTATCAAAGAAAACGAAATTCAGATGTAGGATTATGAAAAGGAAACTAAAACTACTGAAATTAACAAAAATAGTAACTGGTATGACCAGATCCAAGGTCTCCATGTCACGTGTCGAGCACAGTGTATATTTGCTGTGTGGAGTGGTGAAAATCATCACCTCAAAACAGTAATCATACTTATAGATGATACATTTTGGGGAAAAAAATGAAAGACAAACTAATTTAATTTTATATGGACTGGTTACTACCCGAAATTGTTGATTCCCGTCGAGCTCGGGGAATGCCACTAAGGGAAAAAGAATCTTCATCAAAAATAACTGTAGAACCTCCTCTGACTGAAGAAAAGGAACTTTCTTCTACATATCTATACTTTTCAAGCGACAAAAATAGGGAAAACATCGCTTCATGCTCCAGACAATCAACTTTGGAATCTCCTCTGACTGAAGATAAATAACTTTCTCCTACATATCCATACTTCTCAAGTCACGAAAATAAGAAAAGCATCGCTTCATGCTCCAGACAATTTTGGAAGAGCTATAAATTTATTTAAAATTCATTGTTGCCGTCGACTGCGTCCGCGCGGAATCCGATTTAGAGCAATTTTTTATTATATCCAAAAATATTTATTTTCCGTAACATAAAGTATCCTAAATGTTGACCAGACTAATAAGCTATCTAACTAACTAATTTGGCTCAGGGACCCAAAGAGGGTCTTGGCCTCCGAAACAAGAGCATGCCATCTGTCCCGATCGTGCACAGCCTCTTGCCAGTCGTGGTCGTGGAGACGTCGATGATCCGCCAGGACACAATACTCCCAGCGTACGCTCTTTCGGCAGCCCGATCCTCTCCTATTCGTAGTAGGTGGCCGAACCAGCGAAGTCTGTGTGATTTTGTTACGCCGATGATGTTGGGTTCAGCCACCAGCTCCTGGATCTCTCTCTTTTTACGGATCCTCCACGTGCCGTCGTCTCTCTTGACAGGTCCCAGGATCTTACGCAAGACCTTCCTTTCCGCTACAAGGAGTTGATGTTCCTCTTTGTGAGTTAGTGTCCAGGCCTCACAGCCATACATAAGGACAGGTCTTACGACAGTTTTATAGATCCTTAACTTTGTATTCCTGCTGAGAAGCCTGGACAACAACACCAATAAGCTATCACTACACAAAATTTCGTTGATTTCTGTTTAGTAGTTTCTGAGTTATTATGATTAACTCAGGGACTTTATACATCCCCTTGGCCCATAGAGCTTATGGGAACGGAAGCATTACCATGTCCTCGGTACCGCTCTGCTTTCAGAGCATGACATTAGTGCGTGTGAGCTAACTTTGGGGGTGGCAGACGTGAGCTTGCCTTCGGAATCCAAAAGCTTAATGGTTGCTTGACCTGAAATGTATATTTCAGATTTTTATTTTATTTATGACGGTGGAAGCATTCTACACTTCTACTGAACGTAGATATAGTTAGTGTTTAGTTTTGTAACTAAGGGACCCCATACATCCCTGTATTATAATAATATTTTTTTGTAATTTTTTCTTTAATTGTATACTGTACTGTGTTTTTTAGTACCTATTTTATTTGCAATTATTTTATTTTGAAAAAACGACTTTCTGCCAAGTTTCTTGCGGCGCATTCTTCTTGGCAATGAATAATGATGGTCTTTCCGAAAGCACTGGTAGTTTAAAAAATGACGTGTAAAAGTGCCCATTGCGGCCTATTTACTGAATAAATGATTTCATTTCATTTCGTAAAAGTGAACAGACAAATTTTCCTTTACTGTTTTATTATTATATGTATAGATTTGCCTAGCTTGTAATCTAGATTTTCAGATTCAAATTGAAATGTTTTTTTATTTGTATTGACTTACCTTTATATCCTTTTCATCATTTCTATCTATCGACCTATTCAGTCTAAATGTCTATCCATTACCTACGTTACAAATCAAACTGTGGACATGAAGAGGCATAAATAATTTGTTTATTACCAAGACTATTCATTAAACGAAGATTTTCTTTATTAAACCAAAAAGATGTGTAATTATAATTTTAAGGAAAAATCCGGAATTCACATTAACCAGAATACGGATACAAACAGAATAAGGCCGTCAACGGGCTGCAAAACGTAGTGATTATATACTCTTTGCGGGCTGCGTGACAGACGCGCGAGGCGCCCCGCATTCGCCTCCACCGCGTCGTCTGCTTCACCCCCTCAAATACCGAAAATTCTTCTATAAGCGCGCCTTAAGTATTTTTCAAATCTTTAAAATGCTCTCCTGTAAAGTTTTCAAAATGGCGCTTGAATCAAGTAGCCTTTTAACCGTCGATTATCATTTATTAAGAGTGAGTCTCACGGTAGTTTCATGTTCAAAAAAGTCCTATACTTAACAAACTTACCTACAAAAAATAAATAAAACTTACATAAAATAAAAATAGAACCTAAAACTAAAACAAATTACATAAAGAGTACCCCTTAGGCAAGGTCCCGAAATTCAGGAAAGCCGGTGGGAATCTATCTGTTTCGACGCCACTCAATCAATCAATCAATTTTATTTGTCAAAACATAGGTAAATGTACAAAGATCTTACGAGACACGCCACTAGGTCAAAATATACGGTTCTAGGAAAACTTAAGGGCATAGGAAAACTTTGCCCGAGATAAATGGTGCAATTTTTTAACTTGAGTTTCCTCATTATATTATTATTTACTTTAAGGATAAAGATTATCATTTTTAGAATTCATACACACTTTTAAGTAACTAAATCCAATTACTGTAATACTCACAACTGTGCAGAAACTCAATGGTACGTGAGAAGTTCCCAATTCGCACCGGGCTCTCATAGAAACTATACAGCCCAAGCCCTCACATTCTGAGATGAGGCCTGTACCATGCAGTGAGATATATTATACCATGATTATAATCAATAAGTTAACGTTTTAAACTATCGTGATTTTCACTCATAGTCAAAATACCACTAATGGGACTTATCACGCTAAACACACGAGTAATATTTACCTCGAACTTTCGACCACATTACAGTGGCCGTGGTCACGAGTAGACTGCACCCTTAGTGTAAGTTTTCGGTTACAAAATACGTCTCGATCGCGTTCGCGTCAAAATCTCAATTTGTATGGAAACACGAACATCGCAAACGTTCCGTTAGAGGCGCTGTTCATGTTTGCATATAAAGTGAGACTTAAACGCGAACGCGATCGAGACGTATTTTGTAACCGAAAACTTACACTAAGGGCACTGAAGTGTGAGTGTCAAGTCTAAGACATCAACAAGTCTATGACATCAATAAGTTATAAGTGACAAATCATTAATTAGTCTCCGAATTGATCCATTATCACTCTGTTGTTGTCACCATGATAAATTATAATCTCGAATGTTACGTGACCCAGTAACCTTTACCGAAGGTTTGTTTTGCATGGAAGTTCCAAGGGTTTTCATACAGCGTAACATAATGGTGGTTACGTAATACGGGCATGGGGCCGTGTTGTCCAGCAAGTGATTAAATAACGGAAGCTATTGAGTCCGTTGGTCTATACAAATATCTCAAATATTTTTTCGTCAAAAAAACAAGCTTTTTATGCTGACTTCTTAGAGTCGTGCGAACTTCATCTTCAAACAGAGGATCGTGTTTTAAAATCCAGGCTCACACTTCTGATTTTTTCCAAATTTATGTGCAAAATTACATTTTGAAAATTTACCACGCTACTATATCTCTTTTTCAGGCATAACTCTAAGAAGTTTATTGATTGAGTTGCCATATAAATAAGAATTGTGTTTTTTTTTTTATTAATCATTTATTCAAGTAACATAAAAGAATTGTGTTAACTTGTTTTTCATTACATCTGCCCTGATCAGTGATCCAAACTGAGACATTGATCTTCTTAGCCAGAGGGCAGCAGCAGGTTTTGCAGGTGGTAGGACCTTGTGCAAGGTCCGCCCGGATTGCTACCACCATCTTGCTCGCTAATCCTGCCGTGAAGCAGCAGTGCTTGCATTGTTGTGTTTCGGCGTGGAGAGTAAGACAGCCGGTGAAATTACTGGCACGTGAGGTATCCCATCTTAGGCCTCTAGGTTGGCAACGCGTTTGCAATACCCCTGGTGTTGCAGATGTTTATGGGCGGTGGTGACCTCTTACCATCAGGAGACCCACTTGCTCGTTTGCCTTCCAGTCGTATAAAAAAAAAAAAAAAAAGAGGGCTTATTGTTCAACCCGCTCGAAATCACAATCGTTTTCATCGCTGCTTTCTGACACACGGAATGGGATGAAGGTAGAAAGATATTTATGGTGAATGCTATCGAGAACGCCCGCGCGTTGACCGCGAGTCGGGACCCAAATTCGGATTTCGGGTAGTATTAGAAGGGTTGCAAAAATTGCTGCTCAAAAAATTTGTTTTTATTTTTAATATTTTATTGACATACATTTTTGCGGGATTTTTAGTTCACGGGTTTTAAATACAATGTGTACTGAGGTCATCAGGCCACAAGCTTAAGATTCAACCTCAGGTCAATATTGATTTTAACCTATTTGTATGGTAGCCTGAACCAATGGGGATACTTGACAGAAAATTCATTGCGATCTTGGGATAGCCTTACCGTGATTTAGCGTACCCGCCCAATATATTACCGATTTATTTTGGGCACGGAAGGGTAACCATTTAAGGTGTAATATCTTTTTTCAGAAGTGGAAAATCTTGAGATCTGGGGTCGGTAATTTCTGAGCCTTAATGTGTTTTAAGATGACTTTGATTTTTTCCGATTCCCGAAGAAGGGTTATGATTTTTAAGCGTGTATATATGTATGATAATGTACGTATGTAAGTCTATTCCTTTGGTCCTCTCTTTAGCCTAAACGGCTGGATGGTTTTACTATACTTTTATTACTACTTAGTATACTTATCATTAAAAAACGTAAACGTATGTAGTCTGTCGCAGAATGGAGACCACGGACGGGAAAACGTAGTGTAGGGCGTGCTGAGGCACGGTGGACGAATGACCTTAAGAGGGTCGCAGGCGGCGGATGGATGCGAGGGGCTGAAGACAGAGTGTTGTGGCGCGCCATGGAAGAGGCCTATGTCCAGCAGTGAACTGCTGTAGGCTAATGATGATGATGAAACGTATGTAGTGTAGGGCGTCCTGAGGCACGATGAACGGACGATTTTAAGAGGGTCACTGGCGGCGGATGGATGCGAGTGGTGAAGACAGGATTGTGGCGCGCCATGGAAGAGGCCTATGTCGATGACTTATCATTAAATTCGTCAAAGCTGTCGGAGTGACATAGGGTATTATAATAATTCAAAGTGGCGTCCATGAAACAAATGGAGGCTAGGTTATTTTTTTGTTAATTGATCTTAAGCAGATGCGTAAACGTAAACATACGAACGGCTTTGGGTGCACGTTGAGACTGCTCAGTCATACTATACGTTTGCATGTTGTGTACGGTCGGTTCGCTAACTGTATCCACTTTTTCATACTAGTTGTATAGAAAAGTGGATACTTATGAGGCACCGACTGTACATATATTATCATGAACGCAGCACGCCCCACCTTAAACGCCAATATTGAGTAAATACTCATGTTATACATTGACTAAATAGCCAGTAAATCGAAAAGAAGAAACCATATTTAAATTACTAAAAACAATAAAGAACAATCATTATTTTACGGGTGGGCAAAGTAACTGCTTACAGTTCAATAAAGAACAAACATTTAGGTTTCCCATTTAGGACAAATAGTGGAAACTTAACGGGAATAGCGAATCTGGTCCAATGTCTGATGACGCAGGGGCCGAAAATAAAGCAGAATCGACTAACCTGCCCGTGTCCCGTATTAACCGATTTAGACCGGGAGCTGAAACGATTATTTGACCATAATTTTGAGTGCTTACTTCTACGGTAATAACTGTGCTAACGGAATTGCAGGTTCGATGGTTAACTCTTTAGTAGTGGCTTGACCCCGTGACAGCTGGATTCCCTCAAAGTATATTTTTTTTACGTAACATCATTTAAAACTAGTATAGTAGGTAAAGCTTTATGTACCCCAACTGCAAGGTTTTTTTTTATTGGACTGGATGGCAAACGAGCAAGTGGGTCTCCTGATGGTAAGAGATCACCGCCGTCCATAGACACCTGCAACACCAGAGGATTGCAGATGCGTTGCCAACCTAGAGGCCTAAAATGGGATACCTCATGTGCCAGTAATTTCACCGGCTGTCTTACTCTCCACGCCGAAACACAACAATGCAAGCACTGCTGCTTCACGGCAGGATTAGCGAGCAAGATGGTGGTAGCAATCCGGGCGGACCTTGCACAAGGTCCTATCACCTGCAAATTTTGCATCCGAAGATATATCTAAGTCACGCTTCTCTCACTCTCCTAGTTGTTTTATAAAAATGTTTTCTTTTCGCCACTGCTCCTTAGTGTGCACTTTCTATGAAACGGAGCAGCGGACATGCGCAGAATCCCATTAGTTGAAACATATCACTCATTTATTATTCACAAACTTACAATACAATGCAATGACTCTTTATTGTACACCAGAAATAGTAAACGATACGAAAAGCAGGTACACAGAGAGAAAATAAAAAGGTTAAATATAATGACCCGGATAACTCACGTCTTAAATCGAGTCCGAAGACGAAGGGCTACGGATTAGTCCGAAACATGTCGAGCTAAACTCGATTTAAGACGTGAGTTATCCGGGTCATTATATTTAATATGAGTGAGTCTCACGGTAGTTTCATGTTCAAAATAAAAAGGTTAGCAATAGGCGGCCTTATCGCTTAAGAGCGATCTCTTCCAGACAACCTTTTTTGTAGAAAGAAGGAAGGACTAGTTTGTTTGATCACTTAATATAATTACTCGAGAACGGCTGGACCGATTTTCATGATTTTTGATTTGTTGTATTTATGATCGTCCCGAGAGAGAATAACTATTTTTAACATTGAAAAATTGACGAACAAAAATAATAAAATAAAAAACATTTTCCCATAAATAAATGTAAATAAATGTTTATGGGTTTCATAACTGTCAGTTATAGACCACATCCCTACACACTTACAAACAATACGTAAGTTATTTTATATTAGCCTAGAAAAATAATTGTTATAGCAAAACAACGATGTTTGACGGTTTGGAAACGCAATTGGACCCGCTAGATGGCGCTGTTGTTGATATTTTATCATAATTTTATTGTAGCGTTTTTCGGGCAACATCTGCCGGGTCCGTTAGTTTATAATAATTATTATTAGTACCTTCAGTACTTCAGTACAGTAATAGTATTACTTGTATTTTCTCTTCTAAGTCACTACACACTTGAGCCGAACACATCATCCGATGGGGAGTTAATGAGCTTTAACGACGACATTCTTGAAAAAATAGTGTGGCGCTTTTTTCTTGCCTTCCACGGCGAAACGCTGGAGTCTGCTGTTCATAGTTCGCAAGAGAGGCCGCTGCTTCTGCCCACTTTCACATCAGGTCTTTTACCTTTTACGACACCCGCAGGCAAGGTCCACCCGGATTGCTACCACTATCTTGCTCGCTAATCCTGCCGTGAAGCAGCAGTGCTTGCATTGTTGTGTTTTGGCGTGGAGATTAAGACAGCCGGTGAAATTACTGGCACTTGAGGTATCCCATCTTAGGCCTCTAGGTTGGCAACGCGTCTACAATACCCCTGGTGTTGCAGATGTTTATGGGCGGTGGTGATCTCTTACCATCAGGAGACTCACTTGCTCGTTTGCCATCCAGTCGAAAAAAAAAACCCACGGAAACACTGATGGGTCCATCCTATTCCAAAACCGGATACGACACGGAATACACACACACAATATACAAACATCAAGCCTGTTCCCAAATGGGACCCCATTTGGAAATACAGGCAGAGCACACTAAACGTTACCGCTTCGGAGCCACTTTCAGCAATTTTTGATTTAAGCTTTGACGAAAACGGTACAATTCTAACCCGACACCACACGGAATACTAGTACTAACTTTGTAAAGCTTCTATTCTTCTTAGTTCTGTGAAAATAACATTAAAAACACACACTACGCTCCCGGTTTTCTCGACTTCATAACGGCTATTCCGAATAGAAATTGGCCTGAACCCTGACAAGTGCTATATTTGTAAAAGCAATCATATGTTTATGTAAAATAAATATACATATATATTTTTAAATGCTTTGGCATTGGATTCGTTTAACCGAGTTACTGCTGCTGCTGCAGCTGCGAGTTGCTGGAAATTAAAGCCAGCATTTGCTGAGACCGGCACCCATTGTCAAGGTGTAGACCTATTTTGTACTTAATTATAATATGCGTATTTTGTATCCACTTGTTTATACTATGGCAACAAAGAGTTTTATTATTATTACTTTCACAACAGTGCAAGTCGAAATATCTTTATTCAATTCAGACTTTACACTTATGCACTTATACCGGGTGCTTCCTGTAACACGAGCAAATAATGAAAACATAGATCGTACTTTTTAAACTGAACAACATATAAAAGTAGTTCAGCGAATTTAAAAATAATAGAGTCTTTAGATTTTCCCTTTTTCATACAAATTAAATACTGTCATCAATGTAAGCCACCCTAGAACCCAACTGACGTCGCCTGTCACGCTACAAATATCAAACATTTTGATTTACATTGCTTCTTCGAATAAACTTAAAAGTGTACTTAATAAAAATAAAAATAAACTTATTATTTTTAAAAGTCGCTGAACTAATGTTGTTCAGTTTGACGAATAAGATCTATTCTTTATTTATTTTTGCATTTTAGAAAGAAAGAAAATACATTTATTTAACGCCATAAAAAACAAACATAGAACAAATAAAGACATACATGACGCTAAACAGGTCCCCACTCAGCATAATGCCACGGCAAGCCGTGGCGCTGATTTTCAGTGAGGACCTTATGTAAACACTAACTTAAAATAAAAATACCTTACCTTTTACAGGAAACACCTGGTATATATATTAGTTACTATAATTTATTAACGTGAATTGAGATTGAGATTATTTGATAAGTTTTTTTTTTTCAATTTATTGTAGTGGTGCGAGATTTGTTACTAAGAAGCAAGGTAAAAATAATATTCGTAATTTACAGTACTGTACTAACTTACTACACACGATTTTGTCCTCTATAAAGTGGCATGTTTCAGTATTCAGTGGTAAATATTTTGCTGAAATGTAGTTCTTAGTGCGCCATCTTCGCGGTTGGTTTAGGCTGTGTATTGTCTGTCATGTCACAGTAATGTTACTTGTTATTTTTTTTATTATTTGTTGTTCTCTAGCAGCTATCTCTTACAATTCTTGAGATACAGACCTTTTACAGAATAGAGTAGCGACAATAAAGTTTCGTTTTTCACTTTTCGTGTATACGAAAAACGCGCATAAACAGTATAAAAAATAAGATATTTTCTGTATTAACTTACAACTAAAGTGTGGTAAGAATTTTTATCTAAAGACGAGTTAAATCCAAATAAAGTTACTGACACGGGTCCAGTTCGGACCGCACTTGACATATGTGTTCCCGCGCGTTGTATGACAGCTCGCTGGTCATGTCATGTCATTGCATCATCTACTACTCGACAATATTATAATTGCGGTTCTCACATGTATGATTAAACAAATAATAACAAATCGTAGTGTTATTCATTTATACTACAGTTACGAAGGATAAGCTTACAAGTAAGTCCTACTTAAGCCTTTTGGAAAGCCATCTTGTATATTCGCGGGATATTCGGCGGTCTTCGTATGTTGTGTAATTAAATAATAAGAAGCTCGACTAGTGTGAATAAATTTTAAATTGTATTTATGTATTATAAACCTTGTAAATAGTGTTAAATACTAAGTATGTTTTTTTGTGTACGAGTAAAAAGCAATAGGTAAACAAAGTGATTAATACGGTGTGCATTTGGCGAGCGCTTTATCAAAGTTGGCTTCATTGTGGTTTGTGGTTCATAAATTGCTTTATTAATTTTGCACAAAAACGAATAAACCACACAATCAGACAGTCAGTACATTATATTATCGAAGCATTTATAAAACATCATTAAAATCGCAAACTTAAAGGTAAATATTCAAACGACATAGCTACCCGTTGCTAGGCGACTCGGTCGACTAATAACGCCTAGCAATCCAAAAACGCTGAAAAAAACACGTTTCTTGTATGACGACCCCCTTTAGTTTTTAACTTTATTCTTTTTTTAGTATTTCTTGTTATAGCGGCCACAGTAATACAATCTGTGAAAATTTCAAGTGTCAACTTTTACGGCCTCAGAGATAGAGCCCTGTGACAGACGGACGGACGGACAGACAGACAGACAGACAGCGGAGTCTCAGTAATAGGGTCCCTTTGGCACCCTTTGGGTACGGAACCCTAAAAATATCATGGGTCAATTGACCAAAGTCCCAAACTAAGCAAAGCTTGTACAGTGGCAGAATTAAAAGCTTTACCAGTAAATACGTTCATTTACACGTGGCAAGCACAATTAATGTTACCTTTTTGAATGACATTATGACGGCATATGTCATACTCGGTCGATAAAGCAAATACTTACTGATAACTTATACTGAGCAAGCAAAAACAGACGTTAAGGTAGTAGGGTAGATAGGTACTAGGTGGTACTAGCTAACGGATAAACTTACTTATATAGATAAATACATAGGTACTTCAATACATATTAAATGTCCAATACTCGAGAACAAACATTCGTATTATTCATTCAAATGTCTGCCTGCTTTATGTTTTAGTGGTTTACCTAATTCTGCCGTCAATCAACCAGTGCACTTAGTGCCCTTAATATTGTGTGTTTTAATGTTTTAATCATGTACCTATCTCTCAATACTCAAAACTTTATTGCACACACATAATGGTTTTACAGGTGGTTTGACTTAAACTGGGAGATCACATTAGGTACCCTGTTGGGCGCAGCAATTAAGATTACAATTACAAAATTAATATTTTTGTATAAAATATTATTTTATATTAACTAATTATTACATAGATTATTATTTTTATTGGTTATTATTTTATTTTATTACATCGATATATTTGCATTCCATAGATACTATAATTTATCTTCTAAATATTGTTGAACACTGTAATATGATTTTTTAACTAACAGTTTGTTTTAAATTATTTATGAACACTGTATCTTTTTGTTCATCTTTAATTTGTTCTGGTATTTTTTTATATTTTTTTATGGACATTTTAGCCTTGAGGATGGTAGCATTAATTTATTTTTAAATCGTATGGCATATTTTTTAAGTACATTCCCTCGCCTGGTATAGTTTTCGGGATATTTGCGAACAAATTTACAGATTTCCAGAATATATTATACATGGCAGGGAGAGTATGTTGTGTTCTTTGAAATGGGGTTTGCAACTGTCTGTCTGTTTTATATTTGCTAAAATTCGGATCAATTTTTTTTGGAGAGTGAACCGGCTTCGGGCATCTGTACTGTTGCCCCAAGGTATAATTCCATAACTTAGCCAATTATAAGTTTGATCTCGCGTAATTCATACACGAACTTGGATAATTTGATTCTAACTAGTTTAATATGCGGTTTCCAGGAGATATGCTTGTATATTACTACACCGGTATTGAAAAATCCTTTTCGACAAACTCTAAAACCCCTTACCTAAATCCGTACATATAGAACATGCCCATTTCGGTCTGCTACCACAATCCGAGCTTAATGGATTCCGACCACCATTCTGGGTGGGGGATTGTTTCAATATTTGGTTTTGTTGGGCTTTATGCAGTTGAAAGTGTACTAGCCATCTTAAGCTATTGACATGGCTATAGCCTAGATCCTTAAAATGTAATAGTTAGGTATATATAGGTGAATAACTTTAGTAAATGACCTGTTGTATGTAGTAGGGCACAGAATTAATATGGAGCTTAAGTCATTTTTCGAATTTGGAACGTCAATTTGTTTATGGACACGTTACAACTACACACAATAGGTCATTTACTTAAATTTTCACCTATAGTCAGTTCAATTCTGAAAAATATCGGACACGTGTTCTTTCCATTGTCAGTTAAAAAAAAAACCTATGGACATATATTATAATTATTTTTTCACACCTCATTCGGAAAAGTAACTTTTTCGACCCGACGAGAGGGTTCAAAGTGCAACTTTTGTGCTCAAGGCTTTTCTGAGTGTTTTTTCGCAAATACATTTTTTTGAATTTGATAATTGGAAAAAAACAGTATACTGGAGTTTAATAAAAATGGCTAGCCTTAGTATTTAGTCCAGTATATTTTTTTCAGTTGCTTTGTTATAATAGACAAAAAGTTTGGTGTTTAATAAAACAATACAACAATTGTTTTATACTACTTTTAATGACTTTTCCCGCGTCGGGAATATGAATATTAATATAGAATAATCTTACTCGGAGTTTTTCCTGAAAAAAGTTTACCTACAGTATAGTAAGTTATCAACGATACAAATGCAGAAGGTAAGCAATTCCCAACGAGTTCCAGTGATGTTAAAAACCCGCCAAGAGCGTGTCGGACACGCCCAAAATAGGGTTCCGTAGCCATTACGAAAAAAATAAGTAATATTTTTCTAAGGATTTTGTAATTCTATACGGAATCTTCCAAGTTTAGGTATATTTTATACCTTAGGCTGCTATTTACTCATAAACTATTAATAATTCTCAAGCAAACTTAGCCGTTATAGTTTTCCTTGAAAGTTTAATATACTTACTACCATCCTGAATTTTTTAAAATTTTTCCACCTACCGGTTTAGATTTTCAAGGGGGGGGGACGCTCGATTTTAATGAAAATTTGCACTTTAAAGTTGAATATTTCACAAACAAATCACTGAATAGAAAAATCACTATAGGGTTGGATGAGAAAAAAAATCACCCCCACTTTACGTCCATGGGAGGTAACCTAAAATTTATTTATTTTTTAATTTTTAATTGTACTATTTTGTCGGCACAGTTTACATATATATCCGTGCAAAATTAATTGCCGCGGACGGACAGACAGACAGACATGGCGAAACTATAAGGGTTCCGTTTTTGCCATTTTGGCTCCGGAACCCTAAAAACCGGCCAAGTGCGAGGTCATAGTATTTGATATGATACGTGTAAATGGGTAAAGACCTTAAAGTAACTTGTATAACAACTCACGCCACGTACGTTAGTACTATTAGTTATTCTGTGCTCACGCTAAGTATTTTCATCGGGGGCGTCAAACTGTATACTAATTTACTATTGTTATCGTCTGCTTCGTAAATAAAAATCTAAGTTGTGGCCACGTACGATATTAGGAAAGTCTAAGTCGCCGGGACTTAAGTCTGTTAACTCATAAGTATACAATAATTCACAACTACTACAACTAACCAACCATATTGAAGTCGCTGACCTTTATAAATAATATTGTGCACGAGTTGAATTTGTCTAGGTACGGTTGGCGTCTAAATTTTGTTTATATTCTTATTTACTGTTCACGGCTTGTGAACTGCTATTGTAGCCTTTCGCAGATTGTCACACCTGTCAGATAATAAGCTTTTGGAAAGAAAATCATTTTTAATACAAGCTTTTTTGTTGTTGACTTTACTTGTATTGTCACCCAAACTACATTTGCATACCAAATTTCAAGGCGATGCCATTAACCATTGAAGAGTTCCGTCCCGTGGAGACGATCCTGGCCGGACTACCAGGATGTCACTATCAGATTATTGTATTGTCACGCAATTTCCATAAGTATACCAAATTTCAAGTCAATCCAATTGCTGAAAATTGTTCTAATTTAATTTGCAAGATTTGATTACAGACAGACAGACAACGGGACAGATGAAACTAAATAAAAGCTATTGATTGGTTTTTTGGACTATTTTTGTATTTTTTATTTCAACTACAAATTTGTTACTTTTACGGGCTGGATCCAGCAGTGATGTGGGGATTATAGCACGCAGCACGGATTGCTGAGGACCTGGGTTCGATTCCCAGCGCTGGTCTCTTTTTCTGGTTTTTCTGTGCATCCATGTCTCAGTTTGTATTTTCGATAAATAAAAGCTTGTAAAAAAGGCTTTTACAGCTTCTAAACTTACACCTTTCTAACACTGGGGGGCTACTACAAAATTCGAAATTCGACAGCGTCAGCGCAGAACATAAGCGTCAGTGGTACGTTACGATTATGAACTTCGATTTTTGAATTTCGTATTAGCCCTCCTGTACCCTTAGTGTAAGTTTTTGGTTACAAAATACGTTTCGATCGCATTCGCGTTAAAATCTCAATTTGTGTGGAAATACGAATAGCGCCTCTAGCGGAACGTATGCGATGTTCGTGTTTCCATACAAATTGAGATTTTAACGCAAACGCGATCGAGACGTATTTTGTAACCGAAAACTTACACTAAGGGCACTGCTAGTCTTTGAACAAAGACGCAGACATGGTGAAACTATAAGGGTTCCGTTTTTGCCATTTTGGCTACGGAACCCTAAAAAGGATTATTTGCTACATCTGTCTGTACTAAGTACGGCTACCTAGCCTCGTATTTTACCACCCAATGTACTGGCAAAATAACTAAAAGACACTCGGAACACCTCAAAGAAATCTCGTAAGATCGTGTTGCGAATAAAATTGTGGTCCGTTTTCAAAAGGCACTGTACTGCTAAGTATTGTCACAGTACACAGAAGAGAGACATTAAAGTGATGCTTTCAGAACAATTTATACTAATATCCGATGCTATTTTCTGCTGTACTTTTTTAGGGTTCCGGAGCCAAAATGGCAATAACGGAACCCTTATAGTTTCGCCATATCTGTCTGTCTGTCCGTCCGCGGCTTTGCTCAGGGACTATCAATGCTAGAAAGCTGTAATTTTGCACAGATATAAAGGTAAACTATGCCGACTAAATGAAACAATTAAAAATTCAATAAACATTTTTTTTAGGGTACCTCCCATAGACGTAAAGTGAGGGTGATTTTTTTTTCTCATCCAACCCTATAGTGTGGGGTATCGTTGGATAGGTCTTTTAAAACCATTAGGGGTTTACTAAGACGATTTTTCGATTCAGTAGTTTGTTTGCGAAATATTTAACTGTAAATTGCAAATTTTCATTAAAATCGAGCGTCCCCCCGCCCCCCCTCTAAAATCTAAACCGGTGGTTGGAAAAATTTGAAAAAAAATCAGGATGGTAGTAAATATATCAAACTTTCAAGGAAAACTATAACGGCTAAGTTTGTTTGAGAATTATTAGTAGTTTATGAGTAAATAGCAGCCTAAGGTATAAAATATGCCTAAACTTGGAAGATTCCGTATAAAATACGAAATCCTGAGAAAAAGATTACTTAATTTTTTCGTAGTGGCTACGGAACCCTATTTTGGGCGTGTCCGACACGCTCTTGGCCGGTTTTTATCATCTCCGTCCAGATATCTATCAGGCCAAAGGGGGTAAAGACCACGAAGTGCAAAACTTGAACTTCGTATGTTGCCGTCCCGCTGACGCTTATGTCATTTAATACGCGAGTGAAAGGGACGGTGCGATACGAACTTCGATTTGCGAGTTTCGTAGTAGTCCTGCAGATTCTAGTGCTGAGACCCCGATGAACCATTATGGTAAACTTACTAATATTATAAATCTGAAAGTTTGTGTGTGTATGAGTGTGGTGTGTGTATGTTTGTTACTACTTCACGCTAAAACAGCTAAACGGATTTGAGTGAAGTTTGGCGTGTAGATAGCTGGATATCTGGAATAACACGCTACTTTTTATTCAGATATTCCTAAGGGATAGGGATGAAATGGGTCGATCAACTTCTTGATGTGACTCGTTTCCATGGTTACGTCCCCTGGACAACTCTTTAAAACAACGAGTTTCTATATGTTTTCTGTGGTTAAAATTCATCAAGGTTACATTTTTGTCATAGTTACAAGCTTATTATTTTATGGACTATTTCTTAAGCTCATTTATCGCATATATTAAAGCAGTTTTTTAAGAAACTCTGTCTCTATTGTCTTTTGGACAACGGGACAGAATAACAAACAAGAAAAAGTTGATAGACCCAACAACCACTTAAGACTTAGGGATTAAGAGTCATGAAATTCGGCATGGTTATTTTTAATGCAACTTCAATGAAAACTGTTTCGGGAATTCCCAAGGGAATATTTGTTTGTTACTTTCACGCTAGAATGTCTGTCTGTCTGTCTGTCACGATGAAATTTGGAATCTAGATAGTCACGAAAATTAGCACTGTTGTTTATAATGCAACGTTCAGAACGACCACGATATAATTTTTAGGAATTCCCACGGGAATTTTGTAAAATTCCGGATTTTCAATTCAATCCGTTGCCTAGTGTCCATAGTACAAACTTAGCTTAGTTTGGGACTAGGTCAATGGTGCCAAATGTCCCATGATATTTATTATATAATTAACTGCTGGACCTAAATGATTTACGCGCGCGAAGCCGCGGATGAACCCCTAAATCCTTTGATGTCTTTTCTTTTTCTATAATTATGGCGTCGAGACTGTATGCTGTACAGTCACCAGCATTAATATCTGCCACAGCGGAGCGTGCAAAAATATCTGACACGTCTTTCCGGCCCTAGAAATAGAGTAGTATCAGATATTTAAGCACGCTTGTTGTGTCTGATATTGGTGCTGGTGACTGCACTACTGTTCAAAGTCTGTGTGCAATGATTACTTATTGCAATTTCAACGCGCGTCCGTACATGCATCGTTGAACACAAATTTCGTTCACGCCGTATTCTGCGGTTTTTTCAAGCGATGCTTTTTATTTCTGAATGAAATTATATTGTAGGTACAGTCGCAGCGAGGTACTTAATTTTTATCAGCTTAATTGTATAACGGGACGGCAATAACACGGTACTCCCAGCTCAACGACAACCAATTTTAATCCCGACTAAGTAAATCCGGGACACAGACAATTTAGAAATCGTGTGTTTGTTTGTGTGAAGGTATAATCGATTGAACTACTGGACCGATTTTTAACTTATGTTAGTAATTGTGCACTATCTTTAGGCATATCTAAGTGCGAGTAGTTCGAGATTTGGGTGCAGCTACTTAGTTGTATCTAATCAAGTGCGGATAGTTCGAAGGAATCGCGCTGCAAAGCAAATGTGTTACCCTAAAGCTGGGTCCACATTTGTATCATTTAACGGGTATGTATTATAATACGATAAACGAAAGACCGAATTTCACAAGACCTATGGACGGAAGGCCGAATATTAAAACGTCGAATGGATATATGACCGAAAGTTTGAAATCCCGAAAAGTACATTTGACCGGCAGCCTAAAACCCGAAGACTACAATCTCGAAGATCAAAATACCTACACTCGAAAGGTCGAAAACTCATAATGCCGAACAGTCATAATCACTACAAGTAAAATAATCGACAATCAATATATCGAAAATCAAAATACCGAAACTGCCGTTATACCAACGACGAAACAAATATAGCAGGAAAAGATTTGTGCGAGCGAGCGAAGCGAGCGAGCAAGACGGTTCGCAGCAGAAGCGACTCGGATAGGTTAGGTTCAGAAGGCTAAGGCGGGAACGAAGCGGAGCGTAGTTCCCGCCTTAGCCTTCGATGTTAGGTTTTTTTTTATAGCAGGCAAGATACTTAACTGCCACTAAGAAAGTAGGTTGGATAAGATTCAACAGCAAAGATCATTTGTGAAGCAATATTATCCGGGCTGCTATAAAAAAAACCTAACATCGAAGGCTAAGGCGGGAGCTACGCTCCGCTTCGCTCCCGCCTTAGCCTTCTGAACCTAACCTATCCAAGTCGCTTTTGCCTCGAACCGTCTTGCTCGCTCGCTTCGCTCGCTCGCACATATCAAACTTTTTTTTACTTTCGGTATTTTGTACTTTCGGTATTATGAATTTCGATTTGTTAAGTGTCGATATTTCAACTGTAGGTAATATGATTTTTCGGTATTATAATACATACCCCATTTTCGGGATTTTGTACTTTCGGTCATTTAAAAATAGATATTTCGACCTTCGGTGTATCGGTTGTCGGTATTTTGTACATTCGGTATTCTGAATTTCGATGTGTTATGCGTCGACATTTCAACTGTAGGTATTATGATTTGTCGGTCTTATAATACATACCCATTTAGCCGATCACAATCACGCGTATGGTATCGAGCTCGCGTATCCTAAGTATGGACGCACTTTGGGCACACCGTATCACTACTTCACTAGCATCGTCGCGTGAAAAAAATGCGTCCATACTAAACGTAGCGTTGAAACGTATCGTATCATATCATAACACCGTATCATTAAGTGTGGACGCTATCCGTATCCCCTTTCATGATCGGGGAAAAACCGGCTCGAGAGCGATCACGGCGTATCAAATCATAACTTCGTATTGTGATACAGTATCAAAACACGTCCATACTTACCGATGTTGATACGCGTGTCGGACGGATCGCAAGTGTGCGGATATAAAATCGCGTGTCAACATCGATCCCGTGCGATCAGCAGGGCTACTACGAAACTCGAAACTCGAATTCGTGTCGTACCGTCCCTCACGCTCTTGTATTAAATAGTATAAGTGTCAAAGGGACCGAACGACACGAACTTCGAGTTTCGAGTTTCGTAGTAGCCCTGCAGATACAGCGCGCCGCATGATCGCGCTGTTTTTGCGTCCACACTAGCGATCTTGATACACGTCGGTGCAACTTACAACCGTCGGTAAAGTTACACAAATGTGGACCCAGCTTTAACTTCAGTCTACTCAAGACCATGGCCACGACAATGTAGCTGAAACATCCAGATAATTATTACACGTTGTGTTAACGCGATATGTTCAGGGTGTAAGGTAATAGTTATGTTATGACACTCTTGAGATCACGGGCAACCACTAGTGAAATAATACAGTGATTATATAGAACAAACCACTCCTCAAATACAAAATATGCTACCGAAAAAATTATACCAAATAAAAGCCATTACACCGTTCCACTTAATTTAGAACAGTGGTTCTCAAACTAGGCGGCGAACACTGTTTTACGAAACAGTTTAACCAAATTTTTAATAGGCGCACGGCCTATTAGCAAAATCACTGTGCTTGATGATTTAAAGGGAAATCCCAATTTCATACCTAATAACCTTCTTTGGAAACGCTTACTTGTGTTAACTGAATAATAATTATTAATTCAATATCTAAAACAGAGCCTTCCTTATTGATTGATAATGTCAATGTCTTAAGTTGTGTTTAAAATTTTGCAAGCGTACCAAAGTTTTGCTTTTCTTACTACTCACTAAGCAACTTCAGTGACAGCAAGCAAAATGTACCGTCAACAAAACATGTATAAAAAGTATCTTTTTTCTCACTCCGCTACTTCTCTTTCGTGGAAAGGAGTTTTTTTTTAATTTTATTTACACCATAAAAAAATAAAAATACGTTAGTACAAAAGAAATGAAAATACAACTAAAACTAAATTGAAAAATAACGTATGAAATAAAAAACATTCCTCTTTTTGGAGCTGGGTTTAAAAAATACTGTTGTACACGTAATTGCGTAATTCAACCCCTCTTAAAACTATAAGCACCACTGTTTTCCAGTCTCAAAGCGATTTGTTTTGATTTATAGCACTTTTGCATTTAAGCAGCGAAGCATACCAGTGGCGTGCCATAAATACTTTTGTTACACAAATTGAACCACAAACGTCCGTAATTAAATCTAAGGCTATACCTTGAAATTAAAACAGAATCATCCTTATCGGGCGACGTCGATCACGATATCAAGCTGAAAGTCGTTACAATTTGTAACGATTGCTGGTAAAGGGCTTTAAAGCATGTTATTAAACCAAAACTTTGATTAGGGTTCACTGTTTTATCACATGACTGTTCAAGGCGGTGTAGCTTAGAAATTTTTAACCCCCGACGCAAACAGCCTTCACAATCTTTCACATTTATAATATTAGTAGGATAGGATTAATATATGTCGTGCCTAATGTGACGGACTAAATAGAATAACACAGGAAACCTAGGAAACTATCCAAATTACTTCTCGTTGTCCACAGCCGTGTGTTCCTCTAACACTGTGTAAACACATAAATCCATGCCACAGCTGCAAGCAAAGTTAAATGTTTCGAATAAATCAAGCAACGTTTCACACGCGCGTCGATAGGTGTCGCTACTGAATTATGGCAGACTTCCACTCAGAATGAATGGGGTATTTGACCTTACATTATGTTAAAAGGAATAGAAATTAAGTGACAGTCAAGATTAGAAATGTTCTCGAAGCATCAAAGGCAAGAAGTAAGCAATTCCGATTTACACGTGACGATGTGACGATGATATAGGCCCGAGGTTCCCAAAGTGATCCAGATTGACCTCGAGGAGTCCACGGGCGACCACACGGGGCTCACGTTCGCGTGAAAAAAATGGGATCTTGGGAATGTAGAAAAAAATAGGGAACCTATGACATAGACACAATAACATTTTAAGATTTTTTGCCCATGGCGGGACCTTGGCATGGTCCATCTAGATAACTCCCACCATCTTGCTTGTTAACCCTCCTGCCAATCAGCAGTGTGCGAGTTGTGATCTAGGCGTAAGACAGCTGCTAAATTTATGGTACATCTTCTTCTTCTGTAGGGGCCATCTTCTAACGGAGATCGGCTGTCATTAGTGCTAAACTTATCTTTGATACAGCAGCTCGGAACAGGGATCTTGTGTTAAGGTTGAACCATGCCCGGAGATTTTAAGCCACGAAGTACGCCTTCTCCCAGGTGCTCGCTTTCCTTGGATTTTCCCTTGCATGATGAGTTGGAGTAGGTTGTATTTACCATTACGCGTTATGTGACCAAAGTACTGCAGCTTGCGTTTCCTGACACTTCAAGACACACCTTTTTGTTAACCATCTGCAAAACTCTTTCATTTGATACTCTGGACGGATACCACGATATTTTCAGAAATCTTCTGTACATCCAAATTTCAAAAGTGGTTGCTCATATTTTGGGTTAAGGTCCACGGTTCCGTTCCGTACAAAAGAACCGAAAACAAACGGCCACTGGTAGATATCTTCAGTGTTCGATTGCAGAGGAGATGGCTTAGCTTCAGAAAAGAGTTACTGAGTTCTGGAAGATAAGCGATTCTATCTTAGCCTTCTACACTAGTGAGGCAGCCCCATCTCTGATGTTGCAATGTCCATGGGTACTGGTACTTGCCATCAGGTGAATCGCTCAAACTATCCTCATTTCATAAATATGGACACACTCATCTTTCCAGCCTATAGACAACTCACTGCTGGTACAGGCCTCCTCTCAGGATGAGAGAGCCTGAGCCGTAGTTCCCATGCGGCCCCAGTGCAGATTGGGAACTTGACACACACCATTGAATTGCTTCGAAGGTTTGTGCAGGTTTCCTCACGATGTTTTCCTTCACCTTAAAACTGGTGGTAAAGTTCAAATGTAAATGAACACACCAATTATTAAAAAGTGCATTTATATGAACTAATGGTTTTAAACACTTTTAAATTACACTACTACACTACTACTTTGGGCGTCCTTCATTTAGCCTTCACCGCGGCACACGTACGCCGAAACCTGATTCTTTAAAATTATTTTCTCAGAGGGTTTGCAAAAATGAGGGCCAAAGCAAATAGAGGGCGAAAGAAAATATTGCTATGAATCTTACTGCGTAAATATTTGTTCAGCAACAATTTACTTTTCAGACTGTACTCGAGAAATATCGACTCCAGTATTTCCAGTGACTCCATGAAAGGAATGAGCCGGTGAAAGAATAAATTGTGTTAAACTTTTTACATAACTAAGTTCGATTATATTATAAATTATATAAATAAAACATCTCTAACATATGAAAACCATGTAAAATGACTGCGTAGTCTCCCACACTGCGAATATTTTGCTTAGGATGCTCAGAAGTCCCTATACATATTATATTTCTCTTTCTCTCATCGCTGGATATGGATATAAGTACATTTGTAGGGTTAAAAAATTGGAAAACCCCCCCCCCCCTTATAGTTTCACCATCTGTCTGTCTGTCTGTCTGTCCGTCCGCGGCTTTGCTCAACTATCAATGCTAGAAAGCTGTAATTTTGCACGAATATATATATGTAAACTATGCCGACAAAATGGTACCTATACTTATTAAAAAATTCAAAAAAATTTTTTTTTACAATTCCTCCCATAGACGTAAAGTAGGGGTGATTTTTTTTTTCTCATCCAGTCTTGTACTAATCCAATCGTGTAGTATTTTAAAACGATTAGATCTGTTTGCAAAATATTCAATTTTAAAGTGCATATTTTCATTAAAACCGAGCGTGGGGTGGGCAAAATCTAAACCGGTGGGTGGAAATTTAAAAAAAAATCAGGATGGTAGTAAGTATATCAAACTTACAAGGAAAACTACAACGGTTAAGTTTTCTTGAGTTGTTTAAGAGTAAATAGCAGCCTAAGGTATAAAATATACCTAAACTTGGAATATTGCGTACAAAATACGAAATCCTTAGAAAAATATCAATTATTTTTTTCGTAATGGCTACAGAACCCTATTTTGGGCGTGTCCGACATGCTCTTGGCCGGTTTTTTCTAAGTTTTTAGACTCTTGACAGAGCGGTCGAGGTGATCGGTAAGTTGTTGTTGTTTCCCGTCGCACTAAGCCAGTGTTGTAGTCGTTTTTTTATTTTAATATTCAGACATACGAAATTAACGCTTGCAAAATCTTACAAAGTCCCAAATAGTCCCAATAGAATTTCTATGTAAATTTTGTGAAATCAAATCACGGTAAGTACCTACTTCAATTCAACAATCAATACAATACATGACTCTTTACTGTTACACCATAAATAGTAAGCCATGCAGAAATAGGTACATACTCGTAGAGAGAAAGATTACAAGGTAAGCAACAGGTGGCCTTATCACTTAAGAGCCATCTCTTCCAGGCAACCTTCAACTCAACTTTAAGGGTTTAGTTCGCAATTTTTTTTTAATATCATTTTTAAAGGGTATTTTATTTAACTCTAGTTAAGCTTAGTACAACAATGATAAACGAACTGAACGAAATTTTAATAAAAGCTTCCATCAGCAGAGCCACTTTGGTAGAAAGTGTGCAAGCCAACCAAGCGCGACTGTTCTCAACTTTAGGGTTCCGTGATTGAACAAAAACATCGGGGCTTACATACTTTCTTAAAAGGCCGGCAACGGACCAGTGACTCTCCTTAACTAGTTGGTTGGTACATGCTTATGGGTGGTGGTGATTATTTCCTATCAGATGATCCGCTTGTTTGTTTGCCTCCTTTTCATAATAATAAATACAAAAATATTTTTGGTCGGTTCGTCACTATTATTGACCACACTGGTATTCGAAATAAACTGACGCACTATAAAGGCAGTAACGAAACTAAGTGCTTGTTTCACCACTTTCTGATTAACTTTCTGATATTTTATGCAGTGCAAAGAAACAGCTAGAGATAACATCGTAATAAATGATATCACGAATCCAAATCTTTGTTTGGTAAGTAATTAAATATTGCATGGCGATATACGTAGTTTGAGGTCTTATGAAAGGCATAGGTAGTTTTTGATGCCCTAGAAAGTTGTGTATTGGGCGTGTTATAAACAGATTTATTCGCAGACAAAATGGCGGGCAGCAGCTAGTCACGGATATTTCTCGCGTGAAATACCAGGAGCTTATCAGAAAGTTCTGAAACAGGTATCCCACTAATATTAGAAATGTGAAAGTTTGTAAGTCTGTTTGTAAGTCATCCCGAGGAAGGACATAGGATAGTTTTTATCCCGGGAAATTTCATACTTAGTTGCTGCCGGATAGCGACAAACGAATTCTACGCAGACGGAATCGCGGGTAACAGGCTAGTAGTCTAATAAGACTTAACACTTTAACACCTAATAATTCAGTTTTTGTAACTAACCGTGTGTCTGAGAAAAAGAGTCCTGACTGATGAACAGACGTATGAACAGCAAACTGGTCCTATGAGCCTTCCCTTTAGGCCGACTGAGAGTCGAGTGAGAGGGCCGGAGCCCTGAAACTGAACAATGAAATTTAAATTACGGAACCCTAAAATATATTTAGACATTGAATAACTTCGTCCTCTCATCCCCTTTGATTTATGTCGACAAAGCACAAAAACGCATCGTTTGTTACCCCGATAAAGTACCTTTTGACACAACAGTTTTATTTACGCTTGCGGGTCAAATTATCTCTAGATCTCAATTTTATTCATTTATAAAACTATGAAAGCTGTTCGGAAAATATTTATTGACACACAATATTCATGTTAATTACCAAATAGGATAAAACAAAAAAAGCTTGTATTAAAAATTGTAATGTTTTTTTAACAAAAAACTTATTTTCCTACAATGTGTCTAAGTGACACTAATATCGTTCAATCCATACGTGCCAGTTCTTGTGAATCGAGCTGTACATAACGTATCCGCATAAACATGTTTACGTCCCCGGTTACAAAATTAACAGAAGTCTATAGGTACTTACACATCAACTGGTGTATACTACGTAGTAGTGTATTAAAATGTTGTAGGTGGTGCCATAAGGGGATAAGGTTACACGTGTTCCAATTTTCAAGTAAACAGTACCTGGGCGACCGAGCTTTGCTTAGGCTAAGACTCGACAGTAAGCGTTTTCCCCAGAGATAAGATCAAGCTATATCGATTTGTCGTCCCCGAAAACCCAAACCAACTTTCATCGAAATCGGAGCCGTTTCCGAGATTCAGATTATGATATATACAAGAATTGCTCGTTAAAAGGTATTATTATAAATATAGATAGAATAACTAAAGTGGCAGTGGGCGGGGCACATTGCTCGCAGGACTGATGGCCGATGGGGTCAGAAGGTTCTCGAATGGCGTCCGCGGACCGGGAGACGAGCTGTCGGTTAGGCCTCCAACAAGATGGAGCGACGACTTGGTTAAGATCGCGGGATCGCGGTGGATGCGGAAAGCACAAGACCGGTCTGAGTGGAGAGCCTTAAGAGAGGCCTATGTCCAGCAGTGGACGTCTTTCGTCTGACATGATGAGATAGAATAAAGGCCCAAGGCGGTAGTCACACTGCCGCTGCATTCCCTTGCAGAGTACGATACAAGGAATTCGCGTGTGGTGACGACGCAGGACGCACCACCGTACGGATTTGTTCCCCATCTCCATCCGGAACTACGTTGCAGGACGAATCGCATTTATTTGCTATGAGAAGAAGGATTACTAACGTATGAGCAAAAAACTTTTCCCAAAGTATCACATCCCAAAATATTTTACTCAAATTATCATTTGGCAAAAAAACATTTGCTAAAATAACTTATCGCAATTTTACATTTTACAGCAAATTATTGTTTGGAAAATAATTAATTAGTCATGTTTCATATTACCAAGTATTATTTAGTCAAATGTATCGTTTGGCATAAAGCACTCTTCTCAAAATATTGCACGGCATAATAACTCTTGTGAATAATTAATGATAAATGATATGAATTATAGATAGCGTTAAAGCTTGAATTACTTTTCTGGTAGCAATTCGTTTCTGTGGGGGGCGCAGTTCTAACCTAACCTAACCTACTTTTCTGGTAGCAGTGGTTGCTGTGGTTGGTTCGTGTTCGGAGTGTTATTTTGAACAATCAATTTTTAGAATATTATATAAGCTAAAAGAAAACATTTGGTTAATAATCGTTTGTCATAATAAAACTTGACATTGTAAAATTATGCCAAATGATAATTTGACCAAATGAATAAAATGCGAAATGTTAATATACTAAATATTCGTTTAGAAAATGAAACTATTGCGATAAGTTTTTTGGGAAGTGAAATTTGGCGAAACATATTTTGCCCAAACGGCAGTACACCGCTTCTTATATTCATTTTCATGGCGCTCTATGTGACAGACATGCCCCGGGAGTGCGAACCGTCGTGCGATTTCTACCTCAGTACGGAGAGATTGAAGCCAGTATGTTGACACCATGCAGTTCTTGTATACAAATCAATATTCTACAGCACAAATTTAAAAATCGCAGCACCGGACGCCGCTGCGATATGCGGAACAGTGTGACAACCGCCTAACCCTATTGTGGTATAAATTTTACTGTGTTGTCTACTTAATTATAAATGGTCTTATACTTTTCTAGGTAGGACTCGCCTGGTCCTCATAATAACTTGTTTATAATGTATTTACAGTCGCCATTAGATATTTCAGAGCAGCCGAGGCCATTAAAACTATTTAAATCGCATGCACTTTCTTAAAGTATTAGAATTCACGTTTCGATATTTTTGATCACCTTGGCGGCCCCTCCAAGATATCGGATGGCAACTGTACCAAATTAGCGTATAATGCATAAACACATTCAATACGTCGCACAGCACTGAAAAAACGGTCAAGTGCGAGTCAGCCTCGCGCATCAGTGGTCCGAAAAAAAAGTGTGTTTTTAAGCAAATATCCAGAGTTACCAGAGCCGGGCTCCTACGCAAAATGTACGCAGTGTGGGATCATTTAAAATTGATTAGTGGCACAGACAGACAGACATAAAAAAAGAAAGAAAGAAAATATTTATTCGTGATAAAAAGAATAATAAAATAGAAAGGTGCATGTCACTAGTAGGTCCCAAATCAACAAACTGCTGGTCATGTACACGACGCTGATCTTCCATTGAAACAATCTGGTTCAATTTTCAGACATTTTTATTGATAGATCTACACAAAAATAAGTACAGTCAACTACTAAGATATGGACACGGCCAAAGTTACACAAATATGTAGGTAAGCAGAATTAGATGAGCAGTTATGGTGGTCAAAATGATCTAAACACTCTTGACAGATAGATAGAGTCGATAGAGTAGAGTCGTGTAGACGTGTAGAGTAGTAACGTAGTGTAACTGCCCATCCACTTCTGCTGCTGACTGTACATATTTTTATAACTCTGGCAGAACGGATATTTTGTAGTTGACTGTACAACATTATTCTCTTGAAAATCTTCCAACCAGCACATCTCGTACTTTCAAAAACCCAGTATTCCATATTCCATTCATTCTTTAAAATTTCAATATTTTGCATTCATAAATGCATCAGCACTCGACACGAGTGTGCAAAGGAAAGCACTCATGCATTCAACCCGTTAAAGCGCATGAGTGCATAGAAAAAGCTAGTGCGAATGTTACGGGATGAAATAAAATGTTCAGATGCAGAGCGGTTTAGTGGGAACAAAATTGTCATCATCACCCTAGCCTATATACGTCTCACTGCTGGGCACGCCTCCTCTCAGAATAAGAGGGCTTGGGCCGTAGTTCCCAAGCGGGCCCAGTGCGGATTGGGAACTTCACACACACCGTTGAGGCGTCGCAGGTGTTTGCATGTTTTCCTTCACCGTAAAGGGGGTGGGAAATTTCGAATGTAATTTCGCACATGAATTTTGAAAACCTCAGAGGTGCGGGCCGGGGTTTGAACCCACGATCCTCTGCTTGAGAGGCGATAGATCAAACCACTAGGCCACTACGGCTTTTTTACGAACAAATTGTACGAGTAGTCTATACTACTATTATAAAGAGGTAGTTTGTGTGTTTTTGAGGTTGAAGGGGGTAAGTTCTGGATTTACTGAACCGATTTGGATGGAATTCGGTATGGAAGGACATAAGATATATAGTTTATCCCGGAAAATTGCATAGTTCCCGCGAGATAGCGAAAACCGGCCAAGAGCGTGTCGGACACGCCCAAAATAGGGTTCCGTAGCCATTACGAAAAAGTTAAGCAATATTTTTCTAAGGATTTCGTATTTTATACGGAATCTTCCAGGTTTAGGTATGTTTTATACCTTAGGCTGCTATTTACTCATATAAACTACTAATATATGAATGATGTCAACTACTTAGAATCTTTTGATAAAAACTAGGGCGTCCTTATTGTTAGCATGTGCTGCATGTATCAAAAAATAATATTTGCATGACTTATATAGTCTAAATGTATGAAACAAAAATCCTATAACATCATATACCTAACTACATAATTATAGTGTACTACATTTACCGCAAATAAATTTCATTTTATTTCATTTTATTTAATAATTCTCAAGCAAACTTAGCCGTTTTATTTTTTCTTGAAAATTTGATATACTTACTACCATCCTGAATTTTTTTTTAATTTTTCCTCCCACCGCTTTAGATTTTAGAGGGGACGCTCGATTTTAATGAAAATTTGCACTTTAAAGTTAAATATTTCGCAAACACCTCACTGAATAGAAAAATGGTCTTAGCAAACCTCTAATGGTTTTAAAAGACCTATCCAACGATACTCCACATTATAAGGTTAGTCGAGATTTTTTTATTTTTATTTTACTAGTACTTTGTCGGCGTGCCTGATATGTATACGAGTATTTATGCCAAGTTACAGCTTTCTAGTATTAACGGTCTCTGAGCTTAGTCGCGGACGGACAGACAGACAGACAGACGGGCAGACATGGCGAACCTATAAGGGTTTCTAGTTGACTACGGAACTCTAAAAAATTAAAACTCAAATGAACATGATATTTTTTGCAAAATTACTGCTGATATCGCCTTGTAGGAGAAGATGTTTCCCTTAAATATTTCTGGGTCCAAATAATCTAATCGTAAGGGATGTGCTCATTTATGCCAGCCTTACACGTGGGAGTTTAATAAGGGCGGCCATTCATTACGATGTGTCACAAACACGTGATTATGATGTATTAACATAGCCTAATTTATTAAATAACAGTACAGGGAATATGATGGAAAAGGCCGAGAAAGTAGGCCAGCGTAGAGAAAGATGGCAAGCGATCACCGCCTGAATTTCAGGCGCTTCACAATTTAATTGAGGTGGTTTTTTTGATTTTTGAAACTATAAGGGTTCCGTTTTTGCCATTTTGGCTCCGGAACCCTAAAAACGAGCCTGTCAGTCTCTCAAAGGGCCGCACCTGCGATATCCCTCGTGTTGGCAGGTGATGGGCGGCGGTGATTGCTTCCCATCAGGTGCTTGCTTGTTTGCCCCCTCTTATATATAAATAAGTTTGGTGAAAAAAAAATACAAGCTTTTTTGCCGACTGTATTTTGTGACTGTACTTGCATTGTAATACTACATTTTCATACTAAATTTCAAGTCTTTCTTTCATTCTCACCGCTCAGAAGCCCCCGTCTTACTCCCGAAGCCAGGAGAAACTCGTCGTCGTTATTTTGGCCGCCCGTCGTAATTAGCAACCGCCGTAAGGCCGGAGTCGCACTACGGCTAAAACGCCGCGGTTTTTAACCGCGTGACTTTTTTATACCTACAAGTAAATATGGAACACGTTAAAAAAACAAATGTAAACAGATAACACACCTAGCGCATAGGCGCACCCGATCAAAACTCAAATCTCTTTTACTCTATCGCTCGTCTCATTCACTCCTCCGTAGTCTTCAGTCATTCGGTCGCTCGTTTACATCAAATCATTCGTATAAAAATCCACCCTGATTCCCACATAGGGTGAAACTCTTTCCCGGCCCGGATAATACCGATATGGAAATACCGACCCTGTTTTTCGTATACCCATAGAAACTGACATGAGCTTCTATGGGCATGTACACGAAACACAGGGTCAGTATTTCCATGTCGGTATTATCAATTATAGTTACGCGAGGTCCGACACGCTCTTGTCCACCTTTTCTTTATATCTACGACTACGACGAAGCACGTTTACAAAAATCTCTGTACAAAAACACTTTTCAAATAGTTTAGCCCAAGTGCTTGAAAAATTTTAGTGTTCACGATAATACCTACTATAAATCAAGGGGGATGAAGACTTCACAGGATCGTTTGTTCTGATAAAAACCTCGAGTATATTCTCATTTCAGCTTTAATATAATACTATGATAACAACTGGGAGAAGTTTTTTGTTTCTACGTAGAAGAAAATTTGGGCTATCTGGTAGCGCTACCTCAGAGTCGTGGTTATTATAACAGGGATTTGAATTATCAGCATCATCATCACAATAAAGTATCAGCCTTAGGACGTCCACAGTTGGACATAGACCCCCGCTCCCCTCTATAGACCTCGAGCCGGGTCGGTATCAAAACGACTGAATCTACAAAATGACCTGTTCCGCATAAGGACTAGATCGCAAAACGACCACAGATGCAGATAGTCTATAATATCAAAATGACATGATCAACATATTTTGCTCCACAATAGCATGCAAAGTAATCTTAAAACTAGACTAATTAGATTAAACACAGGCATCATAGTAAGCAGAATACGTGAAATAGGAATAGGACTCTGGACTTCGATCCCGCCCGAGGCATAAAATCTGACTGGAGTGAGATCTCTCTATTTTGGCCACTCCCACAATGGGCTCTATAGTTACCAAAAATGTTAACATAACAATATTGTTCTTATAGTTTTGAACAGAGATACTCGTATTAACCCTACCTATTTTTTTCCAGTCAAAAACAGATCACTTGCTATTTAGATCAGCTTTTTAGACCAGTTGCTACATAGACCAGCTGCTTTTTAGACGAAATGATACTCACCCGAGTTACTCCTATGATTTGTATAAGTGCGTCTTTCAGATTAGTCCAAAGTTCCATTAGTCCAACATATATCGTAATAAAAAAAAGTCCAATTGGGTTCAATAATTTGAAGTCGCACAAAAATTCAGAGGCAAAAATTAATAATCTTGGTACTAATATATTCTGAAGCTTTAGTTCAGTAATAAAATGTTTAATAACCGCAGTGGCTTCAGATTGACTACGGAATTATGTAAATTTCCATATTTTTATGCGCGTGGGAAACTTAATTTATTTTCTTAATAAAAAGTACCACGTGACGAAAATTTATTCCTAATCTCTTTCTGAATCAGTATTCCGATATATTTACATAAACTTGACTGTGATTCCTTAAAAATTAAAACACAAAAAGCCGTCAGTCTAACAGAAGAAGTGTACTCGTAGGTACGAGTACACTTCTTCTTCTTCTTCTTCTTCTTTTGTGTAGGTACACAAATACAGATGACTGTAGTAAGTACAATGTTTTGCCATCGTATTTTGTCGGAAAAGTTCGTATTTGTCTTGCTCTCTCAACTAGCTTACTGAAGTTTACTGGAGCTTATTGAGATACAAGATAAATAAGAACATATCCGACAAAATACAATGGAAAAATATTAGATCTTTACCCATCTTTACAAAATAAATAATCATCTCATCAGCATCTTTGTTTCGTTTTTCATACTCGTAATGTGGACCGCTAAGACGGAATTAACATTTTCTGCGTGCTGAAGACTAAAGACTTCAACAAAAGTGTGTTGCCAGTTTTGATCTATGACTCTGAGACTTGGTCTTTTGATCTATTGGAGAGACTCAGAATCACGCAACATGCTATGGAGAGAGCTATGCTCGAAGTTTCTTTGCGCGATAGAGTCCGGAATACGGAAACTCGACAAAGAACTAAGTAAAGTTCTAAGAATATGCAAGTTGAAGTGGAGTGGCAACGAGCTCACATTACCAGAAAAACAGAAACTGTTGGAGGAGAAAGGTCAGGAATACGCCAGGAGCGGCAATCACGAAACGAAAGATGAACCGGTGCCGGGCTTCCCACTAGATGGAGTGACAACATCGCGAGAGTTGCGGGCCGGTGGATGCAAATGGTGAGTCGTCAATATATAATTTGCAATACCTGAAATTAATTATGGCAAATATGCGTTACGGGGCAAAGAATGTCTGTGTTTTGAGACAGCTTTGTCTTTCGGAAACCTTTGTCCTCCCTTTTTTCCGAACAAAACGGGACTACGGAACAATGTGGCAAGCTCGATATTTTTATGGCACGGTTTTAAGGTATTAAATATGATTTAAATGTAAATTTTGTTTTCGCGTCCGTAATAACTAACCACTATACCAACTTCAGGCAGTACCTTTGTCTAAAGTGGCGCTAACTGGTGAGCGCGAAAACGGTAGCCCTCATTGTAGCGTTCTAAGGGGGAGTTTGTTCAACAGCGGACGTCTTTGGGCTAATAATGTAATTATGATGAAAATAATAGAATTATATTTTTAATCCATGTTACTAATTGTTTTTTTTTTTACAAAATTACAAACCTGCATGACCCATTTGTAAATATAAAGCGTATCGTACGTAAGGAATAAGGTAACCCGTAAGTTTAACGAAAAATGGTGACGAAATACACATCTGGACAGACTGGTGAAGAAAGAAACGTTATTCAATAAAATTTGCACAATAAGGATACAACAATGGAGAAGGAGTTACCCCTGAAATATTATCAGGAAAATAAGTTAGGGCGATTCTAAGGGTTTTGCAAAGAGTAGTATATTATTGTAGACACGACATTCAGATGTTATGAATCCTTTGCCCGCTACGGTCGGCAAAACGCGACAGCTGAAAATCGTGCCCTAGGTGCCATGTCGGCATTACGTGGCGCCTATGGAGCGATTTTCCGAATTTTTTTTTCTTCTTTGGCCGACCGTGGCGTTCAAAAGGTGAAAAGCATCCTATATTTTTAGTTTATTTTAAATCTACAAAGAAAATATCGAGTTTTCTTTTAAGTAAAAATTAGGTAAACCAGTACATTTGCCGAACCAATTACCACACTCCTGAACTTTAACGCGCTTCTTCTTCTTTGTAAGTTTTTATTTGATTAACAAAAGAAAAATACGTATCCAATATTCTGATAATCTTACTGACGGACTAAATCTCACTAATGCGAAAGCTTGTAAGTCTGTTTGTTTGTTTGTTACCTTATCACGTCTTAACCGCTGAACCGATTTAGATGAAATTAGGTATACAGAGAGTTTGTGCCCCGCGAAAGAACATAGAATAGTTCCCGCAGGATAGCGATAAACAAATTCTACGCAGACGGCGCCGCGGCCAACCGCTAGTAGAGTATTTTTTTTCACCCAGGAAACAATCCAATCGTCAAATTTCGAGCCAATACTATAATAAGAAGTGAGTGAATTCTAGTTAGTTCAAAGATTCTGTTACATGTATACATAGATACAGGTGAAGCTAAGAAGCGTGATAAAAGTGTAGTAATCATGAACAATCTATAATTTTAAAAATACGTCACTTCTTACCACTTCAAAGTTACGTATCTACAAGCTACATAATCTCGAGGGTCGCGTACCCACTACAATTTAAATAGACCCTAGCTTTTATAGATGCAATAAACCTCTGCAGGATAAGTGTTTTCTTTCGTGAATAACAAGCAGACCTCAGCCTAGGGTCCAAATTAACTAACCCTATTTAAACCATAAATCTCAGCGCATTCAGTCTGTATCCTTAAGGAAAAAACAGTGAATGTGCCAAACTTGGGATGACGAAAATAAAGGGTCGAAAAATTCTTATGGAAATTTCTGGAAAGCTCATGTCATGTTAATTTACAAGCTTTCATGAGTTGGGGTTTTGTATGTGATTAATTTCTTTGTTAATTTAGTTTTGACGTCCTCAATATGGTTGTTGACGACAGTCAAATTAATTACAATTTTGTAGGATGAAAAAAACAATGTTATTATTTTTAAATGTTTGTTTATTAGTTTATAACTTCGTGGCGTTTTTCTATCTTCTTCGCACGTCATACGATCTATACAGAAATAATTGCAATCCTAAAGACCTATTCAAATCCAAACAATAGGTAGCTTTGCCATACGTCAGGATTTGTCCAGACATGTCAGGATATTTGACTCTTTGTCAGGATTGCGGCCTGACTTGGCAAGTGTCAGGATTTTTGACTCTTTGCCAGGAATGAGGCCGGACTTGGCAAGTGTCAGGATTTTTGACGCTTTGCCAGGATTGCGGCCGGACTTGGCAAGTGTCAGGATTTTTGACGCTTTGCCAGGATTGCAGCCGAACTTGGAAGTGTCAGGGTTTTTAGAAATGACCTCACTATATAATAACGCCTTGCAACCAAAAAAACGCTGAAAAAACCCGTTTCTTGTATGACGAACCCCTTTAATTTGTAAGTTTATTTTATTTTTAGTATTTTATGTTATAGCGGCCACAGTAATACATAATCTGTGAAAATTTCAAGTGTCTAACTTTTACGGCTTCAGAGATAGAGCCCTGTGACAGACGGATGGACAGACAGACAGACAGCGGAGTCTCAGTAATAGGGTCTCGTTGGCACCCTATGGGTGCCCTTGGAACCCTAAAAATTAAAGAATGAAATGTTAAATTAAGTAAGCTTGCCTTTCGGAATCCAAAAGCCCATTCCAAAAACCATTAGGTTACTTGACCTGAAATGGAGGTAGGTAGTACCGGTTATGGGTGTTGGTAGCGATATCTCAATAGTTATAAGAATAACCCACTATTCGTATCACAGTAATGTTTATTACAGGAGCTGGGCTGGTTGCAGTCTTCCGATGACTCACTGTTTAATATCTAGATTCCTAATAAATTCAGGTGGTAGGACCTTGTGCAAGGTCCGCCCGGATTGCTACCTCCATCTTGCTCGTTAATCCTGCCGTGAAGCAGAAGTGCTTGCACTGTTGTGTTTCGGCGTGGAGAGTACGACAGCCGGTGAAATTACTGACACTGTGTGGTGTTGCAGGTTTCTATTGGCGGTGGTGATCTCTTACCATCAGGACACCCAGTTGCCCGTTTGCCATCCAGTCTAATAAAATAAAAATATATAATTACTTAGTCCGACAGTGCAGTGGCGTAGCGTGGGTATCAGCCACCCGGGGCGGAAGAAAATTTTGCCGCCCTCTTGTTTAGTTTTAAAAAAACCATAGTACCTACCTATACAAGATGTCAATACATTATTGTACCATTCAATTATAGAAAAGGGATTCCCTGATTTCACAGCATAAGTAATGGAAAATTTCGTGCTCATTCTGTTCATGGTCCGAATCGTAGGTGCGAAAAATTATGAAAAATGATTATTATATAATGTTATTCATTAAGTATTATTTATTATGGAATTTTGCCGCCTCCCTCAAAATTTCCGCCTGGGGCGAACCGCCCTCGCCCCCCACGCACCCACTACGCTACGGAAAAATCATAGAAAAGTTCCGAGTGACGTCACACCTTCGTATACTTTTACTTTTATTAAGGAGTGATGTCAGAGCTCCCCACTTCCCAACTTTGACGCGCTTTATCCTTGTACTTTTTGTTTGATTGATAAAAGAAAAAAAAACGTGTCCAATATTTTTGGTTAATCTTCTGACGGACTTATACAATATTATTTTTTTACATAGGAATCTATCCAATTAAGTTTCCAGCGGTACATATCGCGTACCACTCTGGTACCGGTTCTGGAACCGCTGCAACAGCTGCAAAAATGCCATGCAACATATTCTACGGGATGTCGCTGGAGTATACAAACACGGCTGAGATTCGAATAGGTATTTATTTATAGAGATCCGTGATGTGATTGTTTAATGTTTTTGTGACCATTTTGTGCAAGGTTATAAATTTAATATAGCTAACTATTTACGAGTAGGTAGTTCAGTTGTTAAAATCATAATTTACAAAATAAGTTCACAACTGTATCATGTATCACCATTACGACCAATATAGGTACCTAATTTTCTTTACAATCCAATGCATCTTTCCAGCAATTCACTGAAAACTTCCTTATTACCCGTTAAACGATATTTCTCAGCAATTACCACCCTTTACGTCACTCACATCTCTCGATCCTAGCTCCGCTTGTATTTCGGCTATACTCTTCCCTTTAGTCTCTGGTACACAGAAACATATGAACAAACACATGAGGACACAGTTAACACTGAAGATGCCGTAAGTGGTGGCATAACCGATGGTGGTGGTGATCATAGCAAAGTACTTGACGGTGAGGAACATGAAAATGATGGAGATGTTCATGCTGATGGTGACACCGATGGCGCGACCGCGGCCGTCGAAGAGCTCGGCTAGAAGGCACCAGGTGAGAGAGCCGAGACCTGAAGGACAAGGACAAAACAGTTCAGTAAAATGGTATCTAGTAATTGTGCACCACACAAAGATATCAAATCAACCCTAAACTTAGCAATTTCAGACAAGTTTACTCAATTCAAGTCTCGTTGGATTCTTGCAGAGCTAACAAAATTAAATTTTGTATCTTATTAGATACGCTGCCAAGTTTAGGGTTCAAAATAGAGGTACTTAGTGAAAATAACTTTTAAGGGCAAAGTAACAATGAACATTATAATTGAATAATGTGAGTGAGAGTGAATACGGTATTTGACTATTTTGTATATGTTTTATAAATTAAAGCTACACAATGCCTGTTATCGAGTAGAGAAACCATTTTTAAGCTACCTTTACAAATAACAAAGTTATAAAGGTTTGAAATTCAAGATTAGACAGAGAAAGACATACTGGCATGTGACGTCACACGCCAGTAGCGCCATACTTGCTGTATAGAGAAAAGCGTTTGAGAAAGAGACAGGTATATAGATTTTCAAAAAATCACTATAAATCCAATTTTCAACCGATTTACGTTTTCTCATCGCTAAACATTGTCTGTATATCTATATTTTCATAATAATATTAAGATATGGCAAATTCAGGAGTTGTCAAATACTGTATTGTAAAGCATACTTACAGCATAGTTAGAAACACAAGGAAAATAACTTAAGTATACTTACTTAATAAACTCATTAATCTTCAATCGATAAGGGTGGGACCTGATGCAATAAAAGTTTCCAAAAGACATACACAATGTTGATAACAATTTTTACCTGCACTGAAGCTGTATACAACAATAATGAGCGATATCAGAGGCACATAGTTCATGTACCCCGTGATTTCTCCCGTACTGTCTTCTTTCAATTTGTAGAATACTCCAAGACCAATCTGAAAAACAACAAACGAGAATATTTTTTCATACTAGTACAGCCTTTGTTTCTATTTTCTATGTCAGACCAGAGGCCGTATTCTCTAACGTTTCTAACGCTCGCGATCGCAATTAAATTACAGATTTCGCATTCAAAAACTGTAATTTGATGCGATCGCGAGTGACAGAAGCGTTAGGCAATACAGGCTCTGACTGTTGATAATTTTTTTATACACATTTCTAATGAAATCCTCAGGTTAATCCCTGCAAACCCTGAGGCCATATTGTCTTACGCAATTCAAATTTGCAATCGTGGTCATCGCTTCTTTCTGTCAAACGGTAAAAGATGAGGGTATAAAGTCATGGTGAATGCGATCGAAAATGTCAGCACGTTACGGCAATACGGTCTCTGTTCTAGGTGTACCTACAGTCAAGTGTAAAAATATGAACTTATTCAAAGTTTTAAAAATAAGTACCACAGACTCTTCCGACGCAATTAGTACGCAGTTCTAATTTATACTTATTTTTACACTTGACTGTATAATTATACATGTATGTTATACATACATTGAACATTGAACGAAAGTCACTGACATTGCTCAGAGAATTAGTTCGTTGAAGTGGCGTTGGGCTGGCCACGTCTGTCGCAGGACCGATGAACGGTGGAGCAGACGAGTCCTCGAATGGAGACCACGGACGGGAAAACGTAGAGTAGGGCGTCCTGAGGCATGGTGGACAGATGACCTTAAGAGGATCGCTGGCGGCGGATGGATGCGAGGGGCTGAAGACAGAGTGTTGTGGCGCGCCATGGAAGAGGCCTATGTCCAGCAGTGGACTGCTGTAGGCTGATGATGATGATGATGATACATACATTGGGGATTTTGGAGATTTCTAATTCATCAAACAGATTTCAGTCACCGCTCATACTCGTAATGCTAATAATATTTACGCTCTACCAGCTCTATCAATTACGTTGCCAAATAAAAATATGAGTCTTACCATCCCCACAGCTTGTCCGACTAAAGTTGACGCCAGTATAGGTTTCCTTCCAAACCGATCCGTAATTAGTGTAGTTGAAAACGCAGCTAATAGCTGTATACACCCTATAACTCCTGATGCTATTTCAGAGCTCACATTGGTCTGTGTGGATTCTAAGACAGTCTGCAAATAGAAAGATACAGCGTTGAATCCGATCAGTTGTGAGCCTATGCCAATTATAATAGCAATACTGGCGCTTTTTATGAACGTCTTGTTTCTGAACAACTCTCTTTTGCTTATTTTGGCGTCTTTCTCTGTTAAGGAAAATTCTTTTAGTTCATCTTTTGCTGCAGTTTCTGTGTCTCTTACTGACAATAATACTTTTAAAGCTTCTTCTTTTCGACCTAAAAATTAAAACTGAAATTAGCTCCTTATCTTTAGTTCGGACAATTATGTAAAACAGAACATTAGAGATTATTTCGGTAATGATAACTTAGGCAATACAATTTGGTTTTCGAAAAAATACTTCATAAAAATCTTCGTACCTCATAGAATGTGCGACCACAAGCTTTTGCATATAAATTTTCAAAAGATATAAGTATGTAATAATATTTTAAAAGAGGAGTCTTGGTCATTAAAGTACACAAATCGCTATGTTATTAAATTTATTAAGTACAACTTATAACAAATACTCTAACTGATGATTAGACGGTAATAAATCAAACAATCAGAAATAATGATAACTTCTTACCTTTAGAATATAAGAAGTAAGGACTCTCAGGCAAGAAAAACAGCGGTATTAAAGTGACGATAGAAAAACATAGGACCATGATGTTTACTGATAAGTACTCCATGAACGGTCCAGAACATAACATGATGAGAATCCCAATAGACGCTAATATTTGAAGAAAGGTGCCCAAAGAACCGCGCACTTCTTTCTGTAATATAAAGGTGATGTTTATTAATAAGGTATACTATAGAAAATGTATACTATAAATCATCCTAATTCCTAATTTAATCAAGCCATTTAATCTTTAGACTTAAGTCATGTATCGTCTTCCTCTCTCATACTTGATACTTTATATTGTATCCGTTATTTATTTAATTGTCACAATTATTTGCATATTTAATTTTTGCGCAAGTGGATTTTTCTTAGAGTTCTAGTTAATCACTATCATTATCGCAGCCTATATTCATCCCATTGCTGGGCACAGGCCTCCTCTCAGAATACGAGGGCTTGGGCCGCAGTTCCCAAGCGGACTCAGCGCGAATTGTAAACTCCACAAGCACCATTGAAATGCTTCGTAGGTTGTGCAGGTTTCCTCGCGATGTTTTCTTTCGACGTAAAGCTTGTGTTTAACGTAATTTTGAATGTTCTGAGCAGTACCTACTTTGTTTAATTACATACTAGGTACATGTTCGCTAGAAGAACAGATAGTCGTTGGGGGAGAAAAGTCCTCTAATGGCGACCGCGAACCGGAAGACAAGGCGTGCAGGCCTCCCACTAGATATAGACAGACGACATCGTGAAAGTTGTAAGCATCCCGAGGATATATTGTGCAAGTTGGTGTTCATTGTGGCGTTTTAAGGGAGAACCCTTTGTTCAGCAGTACAGGTGGTAGGACCTTGTGCAAGGTCAACCCGGATTGCTACCACCATCTTGCTCGCTAATCCTGCCGTGAAGCAGCAGTGCTTGCACTGTTGTGTTTTGGCGTGGAGAGTAAGACAGCCGGTGAAATTACTGGCACGTGAGGTATCGCATCTCAGGCATCTAGGTTGGCAACGCATCTGCAATACCCCTGGTGTTGCAGATGTTTATGGGCGGTGGTGATCTCTTACCATCAGGAGACCCACTTGCTCGTTTTGCCATCCAGTCGAATAAAAAAAAAAAATTGAACGTATTCCGGCTGATGGTGATGATAAGTTAATTAAAAATAAATTCAAATCTTACACTGGCAATTTCAGAAGCGTACATGGGAACTACAGTGAAGATGAAAGTATCAGCGACGCCGCAGAGGGCCCTGCCGACCAGGATCATCCAGACTTCAGAGGCGAAGACCATGATAACACACATGACGAGCCGAGGCAGGTAGCTGATGATGACGGTGTATTTGCGACCGACACGGTCCACCAAGTAGCATGTTAGGAAGCTTGCTAGAAGTAAAGCAAATAAAGCGTATTTATATACTAACACAAAGTAATAATAATAATATAAAGAATACAAAATAATACTAATAATAACTTCGGATTCTAGTTCAGTGCCGTTTACTACTCGTATACTGACATTGTTGATATGTTCAAGTAATTAAGTATCTAATCAAAGACCTTAATCTATGTTCTGTGTAAGTATTAGCCTGTTACGCTACAAAATATCAAACATTTTGCTTTACATTGCTTCTTCGAACAAACTTTAAAGTGTAATAGAAAAAAAAACGAATCATTTTTAAAAGTCGCTGAACTAATATATCGTTCAGTTTGACGAACAAACAAACTTTGTTTGTTAATGAATAATGATTAAGCGTGTCCAATATTAAGTTTGTTTATCATTATTAAATGCGGTTCTTTGTTCAAACACACGTGTGTACGATTACAAGCAAATTTCGTGACGGTTTAAACGAACAGTCACTTGCACTATCTGATATAACAAAGCGTGTATAATCTGATACGACTCTATTCTTGTGGCAGATATTTACGCAGATGACTGTACTTTATGCGCATTTTCACATTTAAAACAGTCATCGTCATTTTTTTCAACTTAATAGAGTGTCACTAAATTACCTAATCGTACTAATCCACTATATATAAATGCGAAAGTTTGTGAGTGAGTGAGTGTGTTTGTAACTCCTTCACGCTGAAACGGCTGGACAGATTTGGATCATCATCATCATGATCATCGGCCTATCTTAGTCACTGCTGGACATAGGCCTCTCCAGTTTGCAACGCCACTGAGCACGATCCACGCCAGTCTCATCCAGTTCTTGCCAGCTAACCTGCGAAGATCATCGCTTACCTAGTCTGAGGCCGTCCTACGCCACGGACGGATTTGGATGAGATTTGGCAAAAAAATTGTTTATAACCTGGACTAAAACAAAGATACTTTTTATCCCGATATTCCCACGGGATAGGGATAAAAATCTCGAATTAACAACAGCTGGGCTTATATAGAGCCATGAAATTTGGTATGTAGGTAGTTGAACGTCTGGAATAACACATAGGCTACTTTTATTCCGATATTTTCACGGGATAGGGATAAATAAAGGGTTATAAGTTTGACCGCTATGTTAGTCTGTCTGTGGTACCGTAGCTCTTAAACGGGGTAACCGATTTGAATGCGTCTTTTTTTATTTGAAAGCAGGGTACCTAGCGATGATTATAAATAAATAAAAAGAAAAAACATTTATTCGTGACAATTACACAAAAAAAATACAGAAGAAAACTAAAAAATACGTATCACTGTCACGAAATGGCCGCAAATCAGCATAATACCGTCCTGCGAACGTGCGTAGTTCTTAGACATGTTTGATCAAAATCGTTTGAGGTGACAATGTCGGGGGTTTTTCTACTGTTTGTTGGTGTTTATAAAGGTAATACATGTTATGACAAAAAAAAGTCTCTAAGAAAAGCTGCAGGTAGCCGGATGGACTTTGAGTTTAGTTTTTTGTGAATTTAACCGCGGAAGGACCGCTAGAAATAACGATAAAATAAACGATCAGCACGATAAAAACTTAATTATGAGAATGACGTTGTACGCGCTCAAGCAAGTGACTTCACCCAGACCGCCGCCCGCGCAACGAAAAGGACCCGGAACCAGTCGAGCTAAGAGAACGACACAAGACACACGCAAATATGTTTATCTTTCTTAATATAAAATCGTTATCTAAATTCATCGTTTTGTTTGCTACTAATATCACAAACAAAAGTGACAACCACGAGCAATATAAGCAAAAACTGATATTTACGTCTGTCAAAAGTCTGTGGTTACACCCGACTACACGTGGAGGTGGAGACTTGATGCAAAAGTTGGCGCAAAAACTGTGTAGCGTCCAAATGCCATTTGTATTTGCCGTCTTAACGCACATGTTTGCTTGTACAATTTGGTATTTGCGCAAGTATGAATGAGCGAGTAGCCGAACCCTTACATCTAATTAAAATTAGACAGGGTACACCTTTACCACTACCATGAGTTTACAGTGACCGTACTCAATAGCGACGGCGTAAATTATTTGTATGGATAATTGTACAGCGCCTCTACAAATGATTTACGCCGTCGCTATCGAGTACGGTCACTGTAAACTCATGGTAGTGGTACTTGTCTTGTTTGCCAATGGTTAATTGCATTGGAAAACGTCCAAGCTATACGCTAAGCTTTTAATAAATAAACATAACAACCCTACAAATATTATAATGCGAAAGTTTGTGTGAGTGAGTGAGTGAGTGAGTTGAGTATGTTTGTTACTCCTTCACGCTGGACATCTGGAATAAAACATTAGGCTACTTTTTAATCCGATATTCCCACGGGATAGGGATAAAATCTCGAAACAACAACCACTGGGCTTAGAGTCATGATACTTGACATGATTGTTTTTAATGTAACATCAATGAAAATGACGAATTAATTTTCAGGAATTCCGACGGGAATTTTTAAAAAACCTAAAATTTTAATTCAGCCGCTAGATCCAATAATTTACGTGTGCGGAGCCGCGGGTATACACTAGTAAATAAATAAATAAATACGAATGGCTTAAATATACATATAAATGTTTTTGCGTTTTTATCGCGGATTGTAACAAGCATATAGATATTTTATTACTTACTTCTTTCTTTTGTATGGAGCTGTGTTTTCTGTACTGCTATCTTATTATTATCTTATGGTGTTCATAAAGTCATTGTATTACTATTTTTTTTTAATACATTATGTATATTCTGTTGTCTTACAAAAACATCATAAAATATAGTACTAATGGTAGGTACTTAACCATTACGTACGTACGTGTGTGTACGGTCGGCATCAAAAGTAGCTGGTTGCTTTTTTACTCTGTCAAATTAACACTTTGTCAAACTTGTATGGCGCTACGAATAAGGCCTGCCGTTGCCCGCGACTTCGTCCGCGTAGAATTCGGTTAACGCTATCCCGCCGGAACTATGCAATTTCCCGGGATAAAAACTATCCTATGTTCTTCCCCGGGACTCAAATCGTCTGTATACCGAATTTCATCTAAACTGGTTCAGCGGTTTAGACGTTAAAAGGTAACAAACAAACAGACTTACATTAGTGGGATAACTTAACTTACCAGCGATTCCAGTCAAGGATCCGATGGATACAATCCATGAACCTTCCTCTTCCGTGATGGGTCGGCTAAGAGTGCTGAGGGTCTCATTTCTCAGCTTCACCAGCACTGGTGATGGCCAGGCTATGGTCAGACCAGAACAGAGGATGCTGAGGTTTACTGTGAAAAAGTTATACATGAACTACAAACACTGTAACATACTACCTTACTATCTATATTAAGGTCTCTATCCATTACATCGTAACATCATAGTAAAAGAGGAGCAGTAGGTTCACTACAAACAAAAGTACATCGCGCGGCTTAAATGTGTGCGCGCCAGTTGGCGCCGGTACGCACGCACCCGCTGCACGCACACACTGATAATTTAAGAAGGATTAAGTTTTTTGTAGTCAAGCAAGGCTGCGCTGCCGTCGGTGCCATACGTTTTGATTTTAGCTCGCTGGTCTTGCGCTCGCTTCGCGAGATTATCACCTACGTTCGCGTTCTCGTACTTACGTATTTTTTTTGTATTAGGTATAATTGTAAATTAGTAGTATATAAATGTAGTGTAATAGTTTCGTTCAGGGAAACCATGAAAAAATAATAGATACCTACTTATAAACAATATAATAATAATAATAATAAATTCATTTATTTCGGGCAACTTGGCCCATACAATAAATACCTTACAGACTAACATACATATTTATAATCAATAATATTTAAAACAAATTTGCTGACAAAACGGCGGCGGCGTATATAGTTATAGTATTTTATGTGTAGGCAAACATGAGTAGTATGTACACAGTCGCCATCTCACCACTCCGGCGAATTCATAAATAATATGTATTTTTAAATTTAGTATAATAAAAATAATGAAAGCGGCATAGATTCTTGTTTGTCTAGACACAGACATAAGACAATTTTAAGTTAACTTTCGTACTAAAATTATTTGCCGGCAGGTAATTCATCTAAAATAGACATCGACAACCCTAAGCGTCCGCGCCGGAGTAGCCAGGAAATTCTCCTTAAGGGTCGGAGTGTGATTACGTCTCCTCTTTTACTATGGTATCATACTATGACCGTAATAGCAACGTGGCAGGCAAAAATTTATTCTTTGTATTGAATAGTATTACTTTAGAGGTATGCCCACTTGCACGTTTCCAACCGAAACCGTCGCCGTCGCGTCGCATGTCATGTATGCGCTTGACATTCCGTTCCTGAGGCATTTGTCTCACCGCCATCTTCTCGCTCAAGAAACGAACAAAAGATATAAGATCCTGTGTGAGTAAAAGAGACATATATATTAATAGTTGATCGCTGGCGGTTCACACTGCCGGCGAGAACTCGCTTTACATCTTTTGTCGTAGCGACAAGAGCTATAGAACTCGCTGAGCTATAAAACTAGCTCAGCGATACTCGCTCAGCGATGTTAGCTTGGCGGCCGCCCGGCTCGAGCGAGTGGAGCGAGTAATCGCTCGTCGTGCTCGAACACTCGCTTTTCACTGCTCGCCCACTCGTTTCTAGTTACTCGCTCTGCTCGCTTCTCGCTCATCGTCGGCGGTGGGACAAGTGCCTAACACGTTCTTATTATGATACGGTGTGTAATGAGTAGAGTAGAGACCTTCATGGTACTAAATAATATTCCTGTGTCTTGTATTGTGAATAGAATAAACCTCAGCAATGTAACGCCTGATTCAATAAATTATTGTGAATGGACGTATTTTCTTTTTTTATTTCTAACTTAGAACCTAATTAACTCATAAAAGTTGAAAAATCCCCAACATTTTCATTTCAAAGTTCAATATAAGGCTAAGGCTACAAATCCACCAGAGATGTGCGATGCATCTACCGCTATACATCTACTCTAAATAAATAAATAATACTGAAAAGAGCGTTGCGGCTTGCCGTATCATTATACTCAGGAGGGCCCACTTTATACTATTCGATGTTATTTTCTTATTCTTTCCATCTAATGTATTTTTATGTAATAATAATAATATCATGGGACACTTGACACCAGTTGACCTAGTCCCAAACTAAGCAAAGCTTGTACTATGGATACTAGGCAACGGATAAACATAATTATATAGATAAATACATACTTAAATGCATATTAAACATCCAAGACCCGAGAACAAACATTCGTATTATTCATACAAATATCTGCCCCGGCTGGGAATAGAACCCGAGACCTCAAGCTTTGTAGTCAGGTTCTCTAACCACTAGGCCATCCGGTCGTCGATGTGTATCGAATATGTGTAAATAAATGTTTCTCTCTCTCTCTTCATTTACCTATGCTCGCAGTCGCACCGCACCGCTCTGGTGGAAACGCAGCCTAAACTCTTTGTTCTAAGAAAAGGTATGTATCCATCAATAGGACGTATATAGATAGGCCCGAAGTATCCATTGTGCTATACAAGGATCTGACAGAATATAATGTGTATATTTACAGTTTCTAAGCGTGTCTTGGTATATGGGTGAAGACCAGAGAGAGAAGACAGCAAATGCTTACAAATGTATGATTAATTTTCGTGTCACAATGTAAAAAGTTAGAAAGAGATTTGACATTTCGGAGACCTCACGCTACACTAGCGCCTCTAGCGGCGAATCCATACGCGATAGCCCTCATTGCTATAGCCTCAATAGCGAGGAAGTCTCCAATAAGGTCCACTTCGTTATAATCGTCTTAGGTACAATGACCATTCATGTGTTTAACTAGTAAATTGTTATGACTGGTTTCCAGTGACATTAACAAATCAGGTAGCAGTTAAATTTAATGAAACACGCGGTGTTAGGGAATTTATGTAGAATTTTATGCAAGAATAGTTCATTTTTAACCGACTTCAAAAAGGAAGTTCTGTTTTCGAGTGTATAATAGTGTTAACTCGAATTAATCAAACTGTAATGATGTATCGAATTAATAAATAAACTAAAACTAACTAAATAATTGACGGAGTAATCGGTGAACTTATATACATTCGAGTTAACACTTGACAGATGGGCGTGCCTTCAGTCTAGTCTGGATGGGATTCCACAAAAACACACATATATCTGATATATCTCTAATGTACAAACGCGGCAAAAGTAAAATATTTATTTTTTTAAATAGTGTGATACAACTATCATTCTTCCAAGCATTACAATAATATACGAAATGTACATATTTGGGTTCGTCTTTGACGCACGTCTTTGTACACAAAAGAAATGGTCAGAAAACCAGTTTTTTGGGCTAAAATTGTTCAACTTTGATACCAAATATCTCGAAAACAATGAACTTTGAAGTAAATTTAGGATACTGCTTAAAGCCGTTGTTGGTAATATAATAAGCTACAAAAAAACATTAGAAAACTAAGGAATTCAGATCGAAGGTCATTAGGGCATGGGATCCCCTTAATAACTAATAGTCAGTGATTAAAACTTCGTCGATTGTTTTGACTGTCACGAGCATGTCACGAGTAATAGAGTAATAGATAAAAAAATGACAAAGTCACATAATTCTTACTAATAGTTTTCCCGCCAATCGTTGACGTTTATGTTATGACAAATGACGGGTTCTTTTGACAGAAAGTGTTAAATATTGTCGCTCAAATACACAGGTTGATTATGTTTGGGCGGAAAGACAATTCATTTATTTTGTCCAATATCGTATGAAAAGTTTTCTTCGTTTATATTTAAACTTAATCGTTTTGATCCAATTTAACCACTTAAAATACCTGTCAAAATCCATTTCCTAATGACAGAGCGGAAATATTTAACTGAAATTTTAAAAAAAGATACCACATCTTTTTAAAGTTTGTTTTCAAACAAAAAACCGCCTAAATGAAAATCCATAACTACTTAATAAAAAGTACTTCCCTTAACAAAGTACTATGACATTTTGCAAAAAGTAAGACTGTAATACAAATAATTACCTTATCTAAAAGAACAACCTAAACACCACGGATTTCTTAAAAAATACTCAGTTATCCATAACACTATGAAGTAAGTACTAACTATCTTTACGCTTCTGAATTTGTATAAATCCCTCAGTGCGCGAGTCATTTCCTTCTAATTTTATCCATAATACTTACTATTAAAGTACAAATAATATATATTTCGATACCAGTCAACACGATTAACGTCAACAAACAAAACAAGCAAAAGGGACGATAGCAACAAAATTAACAGCGGCCGAAACCAACGTAGATTCCTGATTAAATTGTCTTACTCTACAAGTTTCTGAATATTATCTTAATTAAAATCTAACCTGTAATAACCACTGCGTACTGGCGTATCAAGGACCCGTTTATTTTAATCATTTTCAATTATCAAATCATATCACTTCACAATTTTTTAATCACATTTTTAGACACACGACCACCATTGCTGTTAAAACTTGGATTCTGCGGCACATCGAACAGTTCTTGAATAACGCTAGTAAATTATAAGGTTCCCTAACAACATGCAACTTCATTGCAATGGTATAAAATCCATAGTAGACTGTCACATCTGAGGTTGGCACTACGTACTAAAGTTACAAAAAGCTACACAAAACATTGTTATCTATTGCATTGTACCAAAACCATTGCGCGGTCTACTTGAATTTATCATGCCTGCTTGGATTTCCGCAACCAATGTATGTAGATATGTGTTGACACTGTGCAACAGTCGCACTTTCACTTATGTTTCATGCATACCTGTTTCGGTTGCGAAATCATCATTTGGTACCAATGGGTAATGTTTATGTTTACTATATGTAACTACGATAAGGCTAGCAAATTCATTAAATTTGTAAAGTAATAGATTACTCATTGTTTTCTGAGACAGACTTTGATATCGCATTGATAGTTTGTACTTTTATGTATTATTTTTTTAATCAAATACGGAGAATAGTAATTATGAAATTGTAATTGTAACCTAAGTTGAGTAGTATATACAGGGTGTATCTGACTGACCATGGGACTTTAAATTGAAGGTTCGATTCTGCTCCCTACTTGAATTTAGATCATTTATTGATCCTCAAAGATTAATTGTTAAATTCAATCAGTGTATCGGACATGGCGGTGTCATCGCTGTCTCTTGGTACGGGGGCCTGCAAATAATTTTAACGTTTATTTGACGTATCTAAAATAATCATAATTTATCAATGCGTCAATTTATCACTTGTTTCACCGTCCATTGATTAAATTCATTTGACGGATAAATGTGATGCCATCTCTGTTTGTTTTGTTTGAATAGTCAGAGACGGCATCACATTTATCCGTCAAATAAAATTAATCAATGGGTGGTGAAACAACCAGTGGTCATGTTTGAAAAAAAGTTGCAGAACAAAAGTAGCTCAGTTACACGAGTAGAATCGAACCTTGGATTTTAAGTCCCCGTGGTCAGAGACGCTCTATAAAAATGTAGGGACCAGTGCGATGAACCGGAGACCTTGTAAAGTTGGCCATACACACTACGGTTTGCCGGAGAGGTTACCTGCTTGTAGGTCAACCAGTGTGAGGGCCGTCTCAGGCCATGCGAGGCCCTGGGGCACACAAGAACTTGGAGCCATTTTGGAAAGTTTTTTTTATGCTATGAATGAGCTATTTTATGTATTACACACATCGAATTATAATGTAAGTACTTTTGGTTAAGATACGGGATTTATTTTGAACTAGCCGGTACCCGCGATTCCATCCGCCTAGCATTCGATTACCGCTATCCAGCGGAACTTTGCAATTTTCCGGGATAAAAACCATCCTATGTCTTTCCCCGGGACCCAAACTAGTCAGTTCTACGGTAAAAATGGTTCAACTTTTTGAACTCCACATATTTTATTAACGTTTATCTAGTAATTTATAGTAAATTATATTAGTAAATTATTCTACTGCTGACTCTACTCATGGTGGCCGTGAACTACTAAGAGTCTTCCGTGACTTCGCTCAGATTTAGGAATTATGACTGCTTATTATAAATACCATATACCTACCATATAACATGACGTGTATGTATAGCTACACGCTTAGGGAGTATCCGACATCTTTGGCATACTTACTTGTTGTACCTATTATTATGATTGTGTATTTCATGATTTCATGTACTTATTGTTTGTTTTAGTTAATAATTTTTGTTATTGTGTCACCTGCTAAATTCTATTCCGTACTTCTTTACGGCTAAATAATGTGCGTGCATGCGTGTGCAGTGCATGCTTGTGTGCGTGTGCGTGTTTGTGTTTTTTTTTTCAGTTTGTAATATACGTTTAGACGACCAGGGGCCTATAGCATAATAAAGTACAAGCTAATACTATTAGTGATTTTGGTTGTAACTTGTAACTTGTACTTTTCTGTTGCATAATAAAACATGAGTGATAAATATACAAGTGAATAAGTACAAGCTAATAATATTAGTGATTTTTGTTGTAATTAAAGGACAGGATCAACTTCAGGAAAAACATTTTTTTTTTTTACTTTTATTAATAAAGAAATTTAAACAATTTCATGAAATTCTTTTATGTTACTACTAATGTATACCTTGTGAATATTTTGCAATAACTGAAATTTTTTCCATAAAATTATTATTTATAAAGTTCGTATAGATCTAATTAAAACAAATTATTTACATACATAACAATAAATACTATCTAACATCCAAGACTAAAACTATTTATAAACTAAACTATGTTACAAAATAAAAACGTCATCCAAATTTTCTGCCCCAGGCATTGACCCCAAGACACTGGCAGCATTACCTCTCTGAACTGTTATTCCTAATCTTTGCGAGAGGTAAGTGCCAGCCCTGGGGTCACCTGAGGCCAAAACCAGACGAGTAGATAAGTCCTTGATAATTTTTTTTGTGTCTTCCGACCATGGACCCATTGTCTCGAAAGCAAGCGCCGCAAACTCATGATAGTTTGTTAAAGCTGAGTATTTGCGGCGCTTGTTTATCTGAGCCTGTTCAGCAGCCGCCCCAGCTCTGAGCGCGGTTCTCTGGATGTGAGACGCGGCTAGAGTGTCGACACACGTCGCGTCCCACACCAAAGTTCGTCCCAAAGTCCAAGGCACTAAGGTGGCACCATCCGGCCTTTTTCCGTCGTCCCTCAACAAACCGCACGGCTCTAGAGTTGCTGGAATTGATGCGGTAGTGAGGGCCCGACGGATGAGGTCATTTAGCGCACCATGTCGATATAAGCGGCCAGCACTTCTTACACATGACAAACCGTGGCGGCCTAGATGATCCACTTCCTTACCACACTGGCATCGGTGGGGCTCACAAACTCTGTCCCTCAAGCGCAAGCAGACAGCTATGCGCAAATGCGCTGGATCTAGCATAGTGCCCAAGTTTGTAGACGGTAAGGCATGCAGCCAATGACCTGACTCCCTTTCCGAAACAGCAAGAATTCTTGCTCGGTCGGCGGCATCTGGGGACTGAAGAATTAACCGATTGTGAACTAGCTTTACCGTTGGTAGATCCCATAATCGTTGCATACACGCTTTGGAGCCTGTCGGGGCATCTTCTTCAGGGCACAAGGCGCGCCAAACCTCTGTAGCCTCCATCAAGTACGGGCCACCAACATCAACAGAGTTGGAAACGTTTAGAATCTGTCTGATGAGTGGCACCGAACTGTTAACGGAGGATAAGAAGGCTGGAAGCGCTGTGCTTGAAGTTGTTCTTAAGCCAAGCCCGCCCAATTTTATTGGAAGTGAAGCTTGGGCCCAACAGCGATCGTCAAAGATACTGTTTAGTATTTTCGACACGGTTTCTCGCAGGAGGGCGTCAATGTCTTTAGTAAGGTGCGGATGTTTCCATAAGGGACAACAACGGAGTAAATATGTAAATTTAGGAGTAAAAAGGCACATTCGCAAAATGAAAATGGCCGCATGAGGGTGAATTTCTAAAAGCCTGTATACTTAAATAAATTATAAGAATCATCATTATTCTTATTATTCCTGATTTGCATACGCGGTATCCGTATTGTTTTGATTATCGGATGTAGTTTCTAGAATAAACACACAAACTCAAACAAACTCAAACTCACAACATTTATTGACAAGAAAAACGCACTACATCACAACAAAAACACAGTAAAAACATAAATAGGAGAACACCTAGTGTAAATTGATCCAAATTACTTCACAGACCATTTCCGCAGTTAGAAACTTCGAAAAAAGTTTTACGTTGACGTTACTGTTCCCGCCAAGATGTATAATATTTTATTGCAAAGTTCACAGGTTGCCAAATGTCACTCAGCCAACTTGGTTACATGTAATTTTGTGTTTTTCTAATAATATTAGTACGCTTATTACAAGTTAGCAAAAATATGTCATGCAACGAAATTTATTAGTACTTGTAAATAATGATGAATTTGCTTGTAACTTTCAAGATATTATTAGTAATTTATGCAACACAATTTTCTAATATAATTAGTGAAAACACAAAATAATTATGCAACACGAAATAGGACAACTTGTAAATTGCTAACTAGTAACTTGTATTATTTTCTAATATTATTAGTCTAATTATGCAATAGGCCCCCTGGCCTAGTGGTTAGAGAACCTGACTACGAAGCTTGAGGTCTCGCGTTCGATTCCCTTGTCGGGGCAGATATTTGTATGGAAAATACGAATGTGTGTTCTCGGGTCTTGGGTGTTTAATATGTATTTAAGTACCTGTTTATCTATGTATGTATGTTTATCCGTTGCCTAGTTAGTATACATATTACAAGTATATATCTATGTCTATATAATTATATTTATCCGTTGCTTAGTACCCATAACACAAGCTTTGCTAAGCTTGCTTTGGGACTAGGTCGATTGGTGTGAATTGTCCCGTGATATTTATTTATTTTATTCTTTTACGTCTGCAATGCCCCTGGTGTTGCAGATGTTTATGGGCGGTGGTGATATCTCTTACCATCAGGAGACCCACTTACTCGTTTTCCATCCAGTCGAATAAAAATAAAAAAAAAGCGTACTAACCTATCCTCAGCCACTCAGTGCCACTAAGTGTCCTACAATTTTGTCCAAAAAGTGCCCTACTGGTTAAGGAACAGCCTATTCACACTAGCCTTAAATAGTCCTAATGAGGGCTATCGCGAATGAATTCGCCGCTAGAGGCGCTAGTGTAGCGTGAGGTTTCCGAAATGTCAAATCTCATAGTTTTTGGGTGAGCTACGCGGGTTTATTTATAATTAGAATTTTTTTGTGAATATTTTGCATTACCTGAAATTAATTATGGCAATTATGCGTTACGGGGCAATGAATGTCTGTGTTTTGAGACAGTTTTGTCTTTTGGAAACTTTTGTCCTCCCTTTTTTTGCCGAACAAAACGAGACTAAGCAACACTGTGGTTGCTGGATATTTTTATGGTACGGTTTTAAGGTGTTTTAAATATGATTTTAATCTAAACTTTCTTTTAAGGCCCGTAACCCGTGGCTTTCAGAGTTACTCTGAAAGCCACACTTAAAAACCTCACGCAACAGTGCGCCATCTAGTGAGACAAAAAACGATAGCCCTCATTTGTCAATTGTTTGAGAGATCCAACTGTTTTCGTAGCAGCTGTTGACTCCTACCCCTTTTTAATTAAACCGCTAGAGTTGATTGACCAATGTCAAAAGTTGGTTCAATTGTTTTGCACAAGTTCCGCAACACAAAACGGTCACGTGTGTTGAGCACGTGACACTGACACGCGCTTTCACGCTACATAGTCAATCTAATAGGTCAATTGGACATGTGTCAATTAACTTCAAACCTATGTACTTAACCCGTCGCGCGACCAACGACTTTCTTGGGTAATTTTGGACTAGTACCCTATGTTAAAGGGTGATCGAAACTAGTAACAAAACCGGCAAAGAGCGTGTCAAGTACGCTCGAAATAGGGTTCCGTAGACATTACGCAAAGTTTATTAGTATTTTTCTAAGGATTTCGTATTTTGTACGGAAAATTCCAAGTTTAGGTATATTTTATACCTTAGGCTGCTATTTACTCTTAAACTACTAATAATTCTCTAATGATTTAAACTCCCTAATGATTTAAAAGACCTTTCCAAAAATATCCCACACTACAAGGTTGGATAAGAAAAAAAAAAAATAAAATTGTTTTTGAATTTTTAATTGTACTATTTTGTAGGCATTGCTTATATATATTCGTGCAAAATTACAGCTTTCTAGCATTGATAGTCTCTGAGCAAACCCCCGGAAGGACAGACAGACAGACAGACATGGCGAAACTATAAGGGTTCCGTTTTTGCCATTTTAGCTACGGAACCCTAAAAATTGTCTAATCACTTAGATACGCGCCACTGTGGCGCGCAGGGCGTTCGATGGGTTAAATGGCAGCAAAATGGCTTTATTATTGCTGAAACTCTTCTGAAACTGCACGGAATTTTGACTTATATAAATGGCATTCACAAAATGAGATCATTACGTCAATTGGGTAGTTTCGCATTTTTTATCTGGAGGCCCGAGCTATCTTGTGCCCCCGCCAAGTCGAGCAAAACAAAACAAAGGCACGGCCGTACCATACTTTTCTCGAAGTCATTCAGGCTATTTTCAACCTTCAGGGTTTTCATGACTTAAATTTGATATTTGAATCTTGTACCTACTTAGTATCTAGACTAAAATTTCGATACACAAAATAAAATAACGGCGACTTGAATTTTATCAGATCAAATAAAATGAAAAATATTTAAGTATTATTTACATTTTTATCTTAATATTGGAAAATTTAATAAAAAGTATTGTATTTGTATTATTATAATAATAAAAGCATTTTTAGAAAAGGAATGTAATAAATAATTAGTCGCTAACTCGTTAACTACTCGCTTCTCATTCATCGTCAGCGCTGGACAAGTGCCTAAGGCACCAGAAGGGCTACTACGAAATTCGAAGTTCGTATCGTACCATCTCTCTCACTCACGTGTTAAATATTATAAGTTTCGGCGGAATGTTAGGTACGATACAAACTTCAATTTTCGTAGTAGCACCTACGAACTTCAATTTTCGTAGTAGCCCTTCAATCCCAGCGCCGGCGAGTAGTGATCGAGAAGTGTTTTAAGTATGAAAAATTTGTCGCTCTTGTCGTTCAGCAAATTTTTCATAGTTAAACAAGTATTTTGTAAAAAAAAACATACTTGTAATACATTTTTTAATACAAGCTTTTTGCTGACTGTACTTTTTGTTGACTGTACTTGCATTGTCATCCAATTTACGTTTCCGTGCCAAATTTCAAGTCGATGCGATTTATTAACCGTTGAGGAGTTCCGTCCTGCGGAGACGATCCTAGCTGGACCACCAGGATGTTAGTAAGTACAAGATTATTGTATTGTCACCAGATTTCCATAAGTAGGTATGCCAAATTTCAAGTCAACCCGACCGCTGGAAGTCGGTCAGATTAGGTAAACTCGCAAGATTTGACCTGCACATACATAGATATTCCTTTCGGCACCGACCTACGCGACAACACTTCCATCCTCACCATTTAGATGGTTGGCGGTCCTCTACTGTGCGTTTTTCCAGAAATTTCCTGCCTTGCACAGCAAAACTCTGGAATGAGCTATCGCCTGCGGTATTCCCGGACCGCTATGACCTTCAAGTTTTCAAGAAAACCTTAAAGGCTGGCAACGCACTTGTGACTCTTCTAGTGTTGCAGGTGTCCATGGGCGGCGGTAATCGCTTACCATCAGGCGATCCGCCTGCTCCTTTGCCCCCTATACCATAAAAAAAAAAAAAAAAGATATACATACATTGCAAGTTAAATAAAAGCTTGTGACTCGTAAAAACATTCTCCTCTCGCTACGTTCTGGCGGTAGGACGAGTGCCTAATGTAGTAGAAAATTAAAATGGCATTTTCAGCTTTGATAAGACACCTCTGTGTCACCAAAGGATCATGACGTCTCGATCGTCGTCACAGACGACGCTGGTAATCTAATCGGGTGTCTCCGGATTAGGAGCCGGGTTTGGGTTCGTTAACAGACTTTGCTGATTGCCTACTGTAGCCCGCCAAAGAGTGCTGACGTAGATAGGCAATGTAGTTGGATATTTTCATTTAAAGTGTGTAGGTATCCCCCATTTTTCTATAAAAAAATTATGTGCTGATTTTATAACGACCCATATAGAAATACAAACTGTATTTTTTTTCTTCATTCAAATCAATAGCGCTAATGATTGCAGACTAAGAAAACCCGACCTAATCGTCGCTTGCTAACCAAGTCAGGTTGGTAAATGAATTAAGGAGAGACAAAAAAATGATACTTTCCAATTCTGTTATAGTTTATTTTGACGATTTTCCCGTTACATTTTTTTTTAATTCCTGATTTAAGACTTAAGACAAAATGTAAAATTCCGTCATTCAAATCAATAGTGCTAATGATTCAGAGTAAGACGAACCCAGTTACCTAATTTTGAAAAGAAAAGTATAGAGTAGGTGAGACACTAAAAATTATAGAGCTCAGTTATACTCGTATAGTCGCTACTAAGTATCAAGTCAGATTTTATTACATTATTAAGGAGAGACAAAAAATATATATACATCCCAAAATTGACGTTATTATGCACTAGCGCGCGGTCCTCCTAATGCACCAGCTCGAATTATTCCCTGTGAGGAAATTATTGTAAACCCTGCAGCATTTATATTTCTGTGAAATTCCCAATACGCGCCAGGAATGTTACGGATGTAACATTTTTAATTGGATATTTTATAAACGGATATATGTCAAACATAATACCAATTTCGGTTACAGTTACGGATTAAATTATTAAGGATTACCCGGCAGTTTAAAACTGTTAGGATATTGCATTTTTAATTAAGACTGTGCAAGAGTAAAATACAAATAGGAACATACCTAAATGATTTGACTTTAATTGTTATAGCTACGAGTCGTAAATTCCGACTTAGCAATAGAAATAATAAACAATAGAGGCGTAGATGCAGAAGACTGCATCTGAAGTGGTTCTGTCGGCTCGGCCGAGCAAAACCAAAAACCTGTCACAACTTGCCGCATTTAGGCACCGTCCTCGTCCCTGTCCGAAACTATCCGAATTTTTATATCGGATTCGGTTACGGATAGTTTTTTCCTCGGGATATCCGATATTTTCGCTTAGGTACGGATACGGAGTTCACATCCCTGATCTGCACTGGGCCGAAAAGTGGCCTGTGCGTGTAAGAGCCGTGGTGACCTATTTAGACGGAGCCTAACAAACTTTTCTGGGTTCGAACTACGCCGTTAAGAGATTTGCTTTTACGTATCTATGTTTTACACAAATATTCTGTGTAGCGTCATTGCGGTATACCAATTCGGCTAACGAATGCTACGAATTCTATACACGAGGCGGGCAAAATCATGTTTTGATTGAAACATTGAACTGCAGCGGAAGTTTGTAATTGTTCTGTCGATCCTAGTCGATTCAGACAGCTTTTGTTTTTATTTCTCGAAAGTTGGGCTTAAAATGGAATTTCTGGAGGGTATAAATTTTTTGATGATGCAATTCAGTGGCTTGGAAACACATTAATCACTATATGAACGCTAATAAATATGCTTATGTAAAGGTTCTGGGTGAAAGTTAAGTGAACGCTTGTATGCTGAGTGAAATCCTGGCCGAATTCCAAAAAAAATGCAGCAGTGAATGCTTTAAAAATGATCTTTTCTTTTTCTTTGTCGGATACTCTTGTCACGCCAATGTGAGTCACGTAGCACGTCTAACAATCCTACGCCAGTTGTCGCTTCTCTGGCGCAAATTGTTGAGAGGAATATTTTGTAAGGACTTTTATCTGGTCAGGGGATCAAGGTCCTCTTGATCTTTTCCCATTGAACCTTCCCTGCACTACAAGTCGCTCTATAGAGTGCTTCCCACGTCGAGTCACGGAGGATACGAGACATCAGTATGGTATAGCCTCTCCTTCACCTGTTCCATGACCTACTTATGTCTAAAAGCATGGAGTAGATAGTAGAAGTAGAAAAGAAGTAGCCAGGTCCAACTTCAAAAACGTCAGCCGAAGAATTCAAGTCGGATGGGCAGCGTTTGGGCATGTAGCGTGTGACACCAGGTGATGGCCTATGGCTCTGAAACGCGGTCCTTGACTGTTATAATAACCTCTTTGAAAGGCTCTAATTCAACGAGCTACAGAGGGAGCTATGCTTGGAGTTTCTTTGCGCGATAGAATTTAGTATATGGAAATTCGCCAAAAAACTAAAATCAGCGACATAGCTATAGGGGAGAAAATTCCTCAAGTGACGACAACGAATGTAATCGAAGCGTTGGCAGGCCTCTCTCTAGGGGGGCTGGGGTCATCGTGGGAGTTTCGAGCAACAGGTGGATGCAAGTGGTGTTCATTGTGGCGTTCTAAGAGCGAGGCCTTTGTTCAGCAGTGCCACTGCTGAATTATGGCCTCAATAGATATTAATGCTGGCAACTGTCTCTTTCCCCCTCCCCCCGCAAGTATCGGTGAGGTCATAATACAGCAGTGGATCTTCCATTAGCTGGAAGATGCTGGAAGGTGCTGGCAGATGCCATATCTGACACGTCCTTCCGGCCCTAGAAATAGAGTCGTATCAGATATTTATGCACGCTTGTTGTGTTTCTTACTCTTTTTGTATACTCTTTGTTAAATACAACTGACAGACAAAAGGTAAACAATTCAAACATGACATTAGTTTGATACAATTTAAATTTTTGTGTGTTTAAAAGGCAAAATTTCGTATGAAAATTGATTTGTAGTAAATAACCCATGCCAAAATCTTCGGTGAAATATGAAGCTTTTCAGCCATTTGACAAAATGCTACCCGGTTTTGTATCATATCAAAAATCAATCAAATTGTTGTTACCCGTAAGTTTTACATTTTATTTAGAAAATAGAAATCTTTGAGAGTGAAACCTTTTGTTCTGATGGTTCACCTCCTTTCTTCCACTCCGTCCCTGAGCACAGGCCTCCTCACAGAATAAGACTGATTAGGCTATGCCACGCGGGACTAGTGCAGCTTATGAACATTAAATACACCATAGAACTGCTTCGTCTCTCGTTTCGCTTCCTCTTGATATTTTCCTTCTTTGAAAAGCTAGGTAATAAAAGTACCTAAAATTCAAATGTAATTTCGCACAAACAAAATATTAAATGGGGTCCGGGCTTAACGTTTCATCATTCTGAGACTTTAAATTTGGCGTACTTATGTAAATCTGGTGACAATACTAATAATCTGGTAATCCGGCCAGGATCGGTTCCACAAGACGGAACTCTTCAACGGTTAACGGCATCGATTTATAATAGTTAAGATGGCAATACAAGCACTGTAAGCAATAACCTAGCAGGTGGCTTTGCAGGTGGTAGGACCGTGTGCAAGGTCCGCCCGGATTGCTAACACCATCTTGCTCGCTAATCCTACCTAGCAGTGCTTGCACTGTTGTATTTCGGCGTGGAGAGTAAGACAACCATCTTAGGCCTCTAGGTTGCCAACGCATCTGCAATCCCCCAGGTGTTGGAGGTGTCTATGGGCGCTGGTAATCTGTTACCATCAGGAGACCCACTTGCTCGTTTGCCATCCAGTCGAATAATAATAAAAAACCTAACCAGCAAAAAGTTGGAAAACCCCGACTTTGTCACTTCAAAGTTTAATATCTCAAAACCACTGAACCGATTTTGATGAAACATATATAAGAACCATCGCTAGAAAACCAAGCAGGTTAATAAAAAAACCGCATTCAAATAGGTCTACCCGTTTAAGAGCTATGGTGCCACAGATAGACACACACACAGACATACAGACACACATAGCGGCCAAACTTATAAATAACACCCCTCTTTTTGCGTCGGGGGTTAAAAAAAGGTTGTACTAAAAAATTCAATTTTAACAAACTTATTTATACTTTTTTTTTTGTGTGTCTGTGAATGTGAATAAATGCCTTCTTTCTTTCTTTTCTTTATTTATTTCCAGATCTAGACCCCGTCATCTGATATGTTTCAAGCAGTGGACCGCAGATATGGTGATGGGTATTATAAACAGTGCGATAAATCTCAAATGTTGCTTCCGAGACACGCATTGTAAGAGAATGGTTTGTACAAATCGTTCGCTATCTATTTTTTTAGCATTAGAAAGACGGTAAGCGATCTTGACGTGTCTTTTTATTGGAAAACACATTTTTTTTTTTTTATTTGAAACGGGCTACGTACAAATTTGTCACATTAGCCCATAGGGGGAAAACACATTTGAAAAATAAGTCTTAACAAATATGTAACAATTAGCAAGGGCAATGATCAATTATTTTGGTATCGTAAGTAATAGATACTGTTTTTTTTAAAACGTTTTTCAAAAAGACTCGTCAAGATTGTTTTACTTATTTCTAATGCTAAAAAACGAAGTTATACCTGCGTAATGAGGGCTATCGCGTATGAATACGCCGCTAGAGGCGCTAGTGTAGCGTGGGTCTCAGAAATGTCGAATCTCTTAGTTTTTGGGTGAGCTACGCGGGTTTATTTAAAATTAGAATAATTTTGCGAACATTTTGCATTACCTGTTATTATTTATGGCAATTAGGCGATAAGGGATAATGAATGTCTGTTTTTTGAGACAGATTCTAAAACTTTGTCCTCCCTTTTTTCCGAACAAAACGGGACTACGCAAGACTGTTGTTGCTCGATATTTTTATGGTACGGTTTTAAGATGTATTAAATATTATTTTAATCTAAACTTTGTTTTCACGCCCGTAATAACAGACTTTGAAAGCCACACCTAAAAACCTCACGCAGCAGTGGCGCCATCTAGTAAGACAAAAAACGATAGCCCTCATTGCTAAAGTTGGTGTAAGAGCAACCACGCATTATGAAGTTAGATTGCTCAGATTGTTTTGAATATAGAAACTAACATAATAGGATGACAATACTGCAATAAGTACAAAGAATCTTAATTGAATATCAAGTCAGTACCTAATACCACAAGTTAACGTATAGAGGTAGAAAAGTAAATATTTACGGTAGGTACAACTGAGGTATTCTTTGTAATTAAACCACCGTCTAGTTCAATAGCTAGTTTATTACTGGGTTTTGCATCGGCGCGCGTACCTTATAACTATACGTACATATCATTCCTTCACCACTATTTGAAAACAATCTCTTCGTAAATAATTTAATACCTATAGCTAACTTTCTTTCTGGGGCGTAATTGATGTCGCCCTACCAGCTGATCAGCTGTGATCGTCAGCTGATCAGCAGCTGTGGCCGGTTCCGGCGGCGCGGCTGCGCTCGGCGGCAGCGCCGGCGCATCCGGCGCAGCGGCGGGCTCGTGCGCAGACGGCCCCCGCTCACCCGCTTCCCCCTCACAATCTATCCAAATTTCATCCCCAGCCTGCTCCGCAACACTGCATCCCTCTTCAGGGCAAGCTTCCTCCGTGGTTGTTTCCGTAGGTGACACATTTTCACCAACAGTTCCGTTAGGTATATTGGATATACTACTTGAAACAGGCAGAGAAGGAAATGAGGGCAATCGATCATCGGAAGGGGCATTGTTTTGTTTGGGAGTGTCTACAGAAGCAATACCCTTGTATTTCAATAGGTGATCCACATGTCTAATACAATGAGTCTCATATTTGTTTACAAATATTTTAAACATTTTGTTGCCTATTTTTTCTACGATTTTACCTAACTCCCAATTTTCCTTCCTTGCACTGTACCACCGGGCCCACACGTCATCACCAACTTGAAATAAACGGCGATTCACACACGCGTCGGTTGCCGCGTCAATGTTAATTTTTCTGTCTGAGGGTAATATTAAATCTAGGCGGGTTCTCAACTCTCTTCCGAACATGAGTTTAGCTGGTGATTCACCGGTTGTACAATGCATTGAATTTCTATATTCAAACAAATAACTTAACAATTGTTCATGTACTACTTGTGGAGATAAATTGTCTTTTAAAATATGTTTTAACATTCGTTTACAATTACGGACTGAATTTTCTGCTTGCCCGTTACTGTTGGCATGATATACAGGAGAATTCATATATTTGATACCATTGTTAGCACAAAATAAATTAAACTCTGCACAATTTATTTTAACATCGTTGTCAGATACCAAAACCTTAGGTATACCGAATATTGAAAATAAATATTTTAATTTCGTTATTAAATATCGAGTTTGGGTACCCTGCTCCATGTGTAAGCATTCTACCCATTTACTATGTGAGTCCACAACAATCAGATATACCCTTTGCCCTATCGACATGTAATCGATGTGCACGCGGTGCCAGGGCGCGGGCGCGGGCGGCTCGCGCGGCGGCGCCGGCGCAGCGCCGCGCACGCGCCGCACGCGCCCGCGCAGCGCGCGATGTCGCCGTCAATGCCGGGCCACCACATCCTACCACGCGCGTTGGACTTCATTTTGACTATGCCTAGGTGTGTGCTATGGAGCTCGCCTAACATTCGCTGTCTGAGAGACGTTGGAATTACGACTTTGTGCCCACGCAATAGGGATCCATTTTCAAATTGTAAGTCGGTTCTGCAATAAAAATAAGGTGCGATCTCCTTACAATTTATTTTCCGCGGCCAGCCTCGATTCATGTATCTAATGACCGTTTGCAAAGTTTTATCATTTTCAGTGGCCTGCTTGATGTCATGTGACGTGACCGCCGCTGACACCGTATCTAAAAAATTTAGTGCACACAACGAATCGAATTCCATGTCACTATCACTGGATGTGACAGGCAGAGGCGCGCGGGAGAAATAGTCCGCCACTAGATTGTTTTCACTCGACGTGTACTGTACAGAGTAATTGTATGCCGACAGTATAATGGCGTACCTCTGTAACCGTAAGGCCGTAGTGGCCGAAATTCCATTTTGGGTGTTAAAAATTGAAACTAACGGACGATGGTCCGTCTTAAGAATAAATGGATCACTACGACCGTACAGGTATTGGTGAAAACGTTTCACAGCGAATATAATAGCAGTCGCCTCCTTTTGGATTTGACTATAGTTACGCTCGCTCGAAGTGAGGGAGCGGGACGCGAACGCCAGCGGCCGCTCGCTGCCGTCGGGCGCGCGCTGGCCAGCAGGGCGCCCAGCCCTCCGGCCCGCGTCCGCGCTCAGCACGAGTTGCGCGCTGGGCTCGAAGTGCGCCAGCACGCGCTCCGAGGCCAGCTCGCGGCGCACGGCGCACACGGCGCGGCGCTGCCGCTCGCCCCACTCCCACTCAGCGCCTGCGCGTAATAACTCATGTAGTGGGCTCAACAATGATGACGCGTTCGGTATGAAGTTTCTGTAGTAGTTTACTACACCTAGGAACCGTTTGACTTCCGTCACATTAGTGGGCTCGGGAGCATTTAAAATTGCCTGAACCTTGTTAGGGCACGTCTGTAAGCCGTCCTTACTGATCACGTAACCTAAATAAGTAATACTGGTTTTGAAAAATTCACATTTGTCTTTTTGTAAACGAAGTCCGGCTTCGTTTAATCTGCTTAAGACTTCTTTTAGCCTCTTTAAATGTGAACTTTTGTTAGGGCCAGTAACACAAATATCATCAAGCCAGCAGCTCACGCCCTCAATGCCCGAGAGGAGGGTTTCCATTGATTTTTGGAAAATCGCTGGTGCGTTAGCGAGACCGTACACTAAGCGTGTATATTTAAATAGACCTCTCGATGTATTGATGGTTGTGAGCTCCTGCGATGAGTCATCTAAAATAAACTGGTTGTAGGCATTTTTTAAATCTATTTTGCTATAATGTTCGCCTCCACCTAATTTAGCAAAAACTTCCTCTATTCGAGGCAGCGGGTACTTGTCCACTATGAGGTCTTTATTAAGGGTTACAGAAAAATCGCCAGCAATCCTGACCGTGCCATTGTCTTTAAGAACAGGCACTATAGGCGTAGCGTAATTAGAGTAATTTACGGGGCGTAAAATACCTAACTTTACCAACCTGTCCAATTCGTCATTGACCTTGTCTTTTAAGGCAAAGGGTACAGAGCGCGGTTTAAAAAATTTCGGAAATGCATTTTCTTTTAGATGTAAGTTAACCTTGAACTTGTTAAACGAGCCAAGCTCGTCGCGCCAAAGGTTTGGGTATCGTTCTAACAATTGGTTCACGTCGTTGTCACCGCTAATTTTATTGATGCTTGTAGTCAATACCAGATTAAAAGCAGACATAAAATCACGACCAAGCAAAGGCGGCCCAGCTTATTTAAAACAAAAATATTTATGCTTTTCGTTAAACCATTATAAGTAGCTTGAATGGTAAAAAATCCAAGTGGTGAGACTTTATGTCCGTCGTACAAACACATCTTTACTTTACAAGCATTCAATTTATACTTTCCAAACATCTGTGTATATAATTTTTCTGAAATGACACACACACCTGAACCAGAATCTAATTCCATAGAAATATTTCTACCATCTAAAATTACATCTAAGACAATCGGTTTATTTGAGACGTACCTTAGATTAAAATTTTGGCATTCTTCACAACACTGGTCACCTTCGTCAGTCAAGTTCTCTTCAAGTTCACTTGCAATGCAGTTCACACGCGATGACTGGCTTTTACACACTTTTTTTTAAGTGCCCTATAACACCACACTTCTGGCATCGATACCGCTTGTAGCGACAACTGTCTCCGCCATGGTTTTTCATACCGCAAATGTTACACCGGAAATCATTTTGCTGGCGCTGGTCTTGGGCAATGGGCGGCGCGCCGCCGAAGTCGTTGCCGCCGCCGCCGCGGCCACCGCCACGGCGCGCCTTGCCCCAGCCGCTCCGGCCTGATCCACTCGCCTTTGCCACGTAGAAGACTGGTTCTTGCTTAATGCTGCTGGCCATCTCAGTCTTGGCTTCTCTTGCGACCGCCGCTTTCTCTGCGATCTCTAGTGCCGCCGCCAAAGACAAATTTGCCTTGTTTTCGAATAACTTATCCCGTTCAGGACCAGAGCCCAAACCTAGGACGAAACGATCAGCTAAATTCGCTTCCAGAGCCGCGCCGAAGTCGCAAAAAGTTGCTAGACCTCTCAATCGCGCCGCCCAGTCTCCTAATGGCTCGCCTGGACCCCTTGTCGCCGCGTAAAATCTGGCTTTGTCCGCGTATGTGCACTGCTTCTTCTTGAAATGGCCGTTGAGTAATGCGATCAGCTCCTCGAATCCAAGCGTCTCCGCGTCTTTTGGATGTGCTAGATTCCGAACAAGGCGGTAGGTTTCGTCCGTTAGATGCGTGAACAAAAGAGCGCGTTTATAATTTACCTCCGTCACCTTGTTCACCACAAAAAACTGGTTCAATTTACTGTAGAATATTTGCCACTCACTGGTTTTGTGATCAAAATTCGATAAATTTCCGAGAAACGACATCTTTTAATTTTTTTTATTTTTATTTTAAGCGCGGGTACTTTTATCCTCGATCGACACTGAGGTATTCTTTGTAATTAAACCACCGTCTAGTTCAATAGCTAGTTTATTACTGGGTTTTGCATCGGCGCGCGTACCTTATAACTATACGTACATATCAACAACACAAGATTAACCCAATGAGCTATATAGTTTTCGAGTCACCCTGTTATTATTTTTTATGAAAATTGAGCAGTATTGCCTTGACAGCTATCATTATAATGTTCTTTATTGAGAACACTGAGCAAGACGAAGGAAGAATAATTACAATATCTTTGATAATTTATAACCAAATTATTATGATTATGTTTTGTATATATACAATTCTTATATTATATATATATATATATATATATATGACGAATAGTAACAGCTTGCTGTCATTCTCGTCTCCGAGATAAGTAACGGTAAATAGATAGACTTTACTCAAGAACTGAGACGTCTTTAAATCGTAAACTGAAAATTTATAGTAACACTGATAATAAAAGCTGTTACCGAGTGCGTTACTAGAGTACTAAAACGTAACGCATAAAATAAGACGATAATATACCTATTTATTTCATCTCACTGTTTGCACTGCTTTTAAATAATAAAAAAGTAAAACAAACCCAAATAAAGAAAACAAGTCTAGTGGTCTAGAACTCTGTTGATTAGCTAAAGTTTAGCAATCGGGGCCCATTCAAAATCGTGACCAGCTCGAAAATTCTCAATAATCGGTCCAGATCCAGACTGCTCAACTTTAAGGGCATATAATAATAGTACCTATAATCTGAGCACCTACTTCACGTGGTTCTGGAATTCTGGATACTCGTAGAATTAAAATTGACGAACCATACAGTAAAATATTTCAAAGAAAACATAAATTTGATGACTATTTCTTTATGCCCGCAAGAATGAAAACTTTATATCTTTTTTTATGTACATCTATCCCAGCATCGTTGTCTAAAAAGCATATCAGCCAATCAGTATCCGTTATTGTTATGCATCACTCAAAAAGTTTTACAGAAAATACCGAACATATCTTGGAATGCGATACGCCTCCGAGACACCCTTTTTATTTGTTACAATTTGTCAGCTTCCATTATGTACTTGTGGTATTTAGAGCAGTGAGGTAGGTAAGGTACCTTTTACCTATTCGTATTTGAAAGAATACTTTTCTTATAAAATATTACTTATGAGGTGCATTAAAATGTGAATAATTACATTATATTGCAATTTGTAGTAAATTTGTAGTAAATAACATACGAATACAGACTCAGACTAGGTGGAGCGATGATCTTCGCAGGTTAGCTGGTAAGAACTGGATGAGACTGGCCGAGGATTGTGCTCAGTGGCGTGCAACTGGAGAGGCCTATGTCCAGCAGTGGACTAAGATAGGCCGATGATGATGATGATGAACATACAAATCATAAATCACTAATACCGGGATCCCGGTATTAGACTTTTCAATACCGGTATTGAAAAAAAGCGAAAAATTTCCGAGATCCCGGTATTGGCTAATACTATTGGGTATTGGAAGCCCTAATTGTGTGGCAAAAACGGAATTACTGCGCACCTAAAGGTAATCGCACGCATTCAGCTCGGTAAATAATGAGACTATCGCGTAAGAATTAACCGCTAGAGGCGCTAGTGTTGCGAGAGGTCTCCGAAATGTCAAATGTCGTGTTTTTGGGTGAGCTACACGGGTTTATTTATAATTAGAATAATTTTGTGAATATTTTGCAATAACTAAGATTAATTATGGCAAATATGCGTTACGGGGAAATTATTGTCTGTTTTGAGACAGTTTTGTGTTTCGGAGACTTGTCCTCCCTCTTTTCCGAACAAAACGGAACTACACAACACTGTGGCATGCTCGATATTTTTTGGTACGGTTTTAATGTATTAAATAATAATATGATTTAATTGTAAATTTTGTTTTCACGCTCGTAATAACAAACTAACCACTAGGTAAACTTCAGGCAGAACCTCTGTCTACAGTGGCGCCAACTGGTGATTAATAAAATAATCATTCGTTTTAATTATCAGACAGCATAACTAACTAGTCAGGTTGAACGAACTGAAGCTTGCACTGTTGTGTTTCGGCGTGGAGAGTAAGACAGCCGGTGAAATTACTGGCACTTGAGGTATCCCATCTTAGGCCTCTAGGTTGGCAACGCATCTGCAATCCCCCATGGGCGTGGGTGGTGATCTCTTGCCATCAGGAGACCCACTTGCTCGTTTGCCATCTAGTCGAATAAAAAATAACAATTCAAATAATTTATTGAATCAGGCGTTACTTTGCGGAGGTCCATATCAACCAGACCCCCAGAACCCCTGTTGTTGGGGTCTAACAACTGGTAGCATGGTGTACGGTTGTGTCACTCTGAAGATGAGCTCTGGTTGAGTTCGAAACGCGTCAGTGTAGTGTGGTGGTGGTGATAGATGGGTTTGTGTGATTTGTGTGTGTTCTTACAGTGTGGAGTGGAGGAACTGCATGAACACGCATATTTTGCATAAGCTTAGCTATCGTAAGGTCGCGGGTGAGCAAGGAAATTATTTTAGTTCATTAATAACAATTCAGTACTTTGCTCACTCGCGACTTTACGATAGCTACGTTTATGCAACAAATGTGTGTTCATGCGTTCTTCCACCTCCATTCTGTAAGAACACAGACAAATCACACAATGCCATCTATCACCACCAACACATTACACAGACGCGTTTCTAACACTCGCGAATCGCGAACATTTCCTCGCGCTTTCTGAGTCTATATAACATCTGGTAGATTCTAACTTTTGTGTTGTTCTGAACATGAGCTCTGGTTGAGTTCGAAACGCGTCAGTGTAGTGTGAGTTTGTATGATTTGTGTGTGTTCTTACAGTGTAGAGCTGGAGGAACTGCATACATATTTCTTGCTTAGGCGTGGTAGGTAATATCTATCAGGTCCATATCGACTCGCATACTTATTAAAGTCCGAATGATTTGTAATGTTTGTCAGAACGATCGCTTGTCATAACTTTTTTTCTCTGAATCCAATGATTGTTCAGAATTGTTATAAAACAAACCTAACATAACCTATAGTTTTCTATAGGATGACCATTTAAAATTTGCTGAAAAATTAAGGTTTCAGTGGGAAAATAATTATGACAAACGATAATTCGGACAAAAATTACGGTATGACTTGCAAAGAGTATGCGAACTTTGGCGCTCCCATAGCTATCATAAGGTCGGGGGTGAGCAAAGTAATTGTTTTAGTTCAAAATACGAGCTGTAGTATATTCAATTCGCTACAATATATAATATATATTATGTAGGCCGTCAAATATGTAAGCGCTCTAACTTACCCAATCGATCATGTTATATTCCTTCCGGAAAGTTCGACTACCTACAAAGTACTCGCCCCCAACACGTGGGTATATACCCATATACGTCGGCGGCCGATCGTAAAATCCGCCAGATCACGAAATTCCTAGGCATATCGTGAAATGGCGCCATTTCATGAATTAAATAATAAATAATAATAATAATAAATATCAGGGGACAATTCACACCAATTTACCTAGTCCCAAAGTAAGCTTAGCAAAGCTTGTGTTATGGGTACTAAGCAACGGATAAATATATTATATAGATAGATACATACTTAAATACATATTAAACACCCAAGACCGAGAACAAAATTCGTATTTTCATACAAATATCTGCCCCGACACGGGAATCGAACCCGGGCCTCAAGCTTCGTAGTCAGGTT
>NC_133496.1:4086914-4115129 GCF_025370935.1 Choristoneura fumiferana | reverse complement strand
TACAGTCACCAGCATTAATATCTGCCACAGCGGAGGCGTCCAAAAATATCTGACACGTCCTTCCGGCCCTAGATATAGAGTCGTATCAGATATTTATGCACGCTTGTTGTGTCAGATATTGGTGCTGCAAGCTGGTGCCTGTACGACTATACAAACTTTCGCATTTAGTATTAGTAGTAACTGTTACTTATGTATTATTAGAAGGATTGTTAATGTACTCATAACATCATTGTTACGAAGTTAGGTAGTTCAAAGTGACGTTCACCGTGTTCCTTTGTAATGTGATTTGAATTATTCACGTGTTCTTGCTTCGCTCAAATTCAATGGAAGCATATCCTTAGCCTTATCCTTCTTAGAAAATCTAAGTTCATTATCGTACCGACTCACTCACGCGTACTATAAATATTATTAGCGTGAGCGGGACGGCAGATCCAGTTTTTGAATTTTGAAGCACGAGGCCAGGGCCGGATTTAGAGGAAGCCTTAAAATTGTGGCAACGAAGGATTGGACGATCCTAAGGCAAAAAACTGGGACAGGACAAATTTGTGTAATCTGTTCTGCGACAGTTTAAAAAAAAAGCAGTAATCAGTTAATCGGAATAATTTTTCCGGATAAAGACAATGATTTAGTAAAAAAAAATGTCAAGTCCGACTCGCATTTAGTCGGTTTCTTACAATGCAACGCGGAAACAAGCTCAATCGATACTTCATGCGACAATAGATATTTGTGCAACAAGAGAGCAAAGTTGTTTTTTGTTGCGAGTGTTGATTTTTGAATCCCGAGTAAGCGAAGGATTCTATAATTGAATCACGAGAGCGTTAGCGAGTGATTCTAGGTTAAATCCTGAGATCAGAAGGATTGAAATACACGAGATGCGAAAAAACTTGGTCTCGTGTGACACATACACATTTTCACCTCAGCAGCGAGAACATAATTTAAATGTAACATAAGAATAAAACTACATATACCTACCTGTTTTCAAAACAAACACATTTTTTTAAATAGAATCCGATTTATTATCAAATATAATAATTACATTTAAAACTATAATAAAGAGTCCAGTAGCTACAATACAAATCGCATACTCATTAACATGCAATCTTAACTTCTTGTACTAATGTCACACTTATTTTTTTAATAACTGCAAAAAGCCTCATCTCGGGGTAATTGAAAAGGTTGAACAATTAAACTTTAAATATGATTTTTATTTAAGATTTTCTATTACAAACATAAATAGATTGTTAAAAAAATCATTCAATTTAACAAATAATAATTATTTTACTGTAGAGGCAGTACACGGAATTCTTTTATTTTAAAAAAAAAACAAGAGAAGCGGCTTTCGTGCAACGAGGTTGCATACTTTATTAAAAGATCGGGAAAATTTAATTTTCAAAATTCGATATATTTTAATACGCGTACTATAAATATTAATTAGCGTGAGCGACAAAGATCCAGTTTTTGTTTTTTGAGAGGAAGTAAAATGGACAGGATTGGACGTAAAGGCAAAAAATTTGGAATTAAGCGAGTGTAATCTGTTCTCACAGTTTAAAAAAAAATAATTAATCGGAATAATTTTTCCGGATAAAGACAATGATTTAGTAAAAAAAAATGTCAAGTCCGACTCGCATTTAGTCGGTTTCTTACAATGCAACGCGGAAACAAGCTCAATCGATACTTCGTGCGACCAAAAAATTAAATACACTATCGCGGTTAAATAGTACTTGAAATAATAGCTACAACGAATTTATGAATCACGATTGCGAGGCGCACGACTTAGGTATACATACATTGTAGATCTGCATATAGTTCAGGCGTTCGCAATACGACTTTATTTAAAAAAAAATAGACTCAGAAAATGTTTGATGTACCATCCAGTGCTTTAGTTCGGCAGTATGCTGTGGTATTTGCTTGTAAGTAATTTGTCTTTTAACTAGTCAAGGTTCCAAGATGGCACTCGTTTATTATTTTGTTTATTGTAGCCGTTTCTCCAACTAATATTGTAAATCTGAAAGTTTGTGAGTAAGTATGTGTGGGTATTCAAAATGTTTGTTTCTTCACGCTAAAATAGCTGGTTGGATTTCGATGAAATTTCGTATGAAAAACAATTAGGCTACTTTTTATCCCGATATCCTCATGGGATCAGAATAAAAAAAAACTATTAGAATGAAGACATGAAATGTGGCCAAGGTATTTTTTATATGCAACGTTGATGCAGGGCCGTATCTGGCGTATCAATTATACGATGTGCGTGAAAATTGTAAAAAATTTAGAAAAAGTGACAGATAGATAATTATGATGAATAAATATTTCTTTTAATTTTATGCAAACATTTTTTTCTTTTGTGATAAATCTTTACCTTTAAGGGCCCCCAAACAAATTTTCGCCAAGGCACGCTACGGCACTGCGTTGATGAAATCCAAAACGTAATTTTTGGAAAATCCCTTGCGAATTAATAAATACCCCTAATTTCAATTCAACAGCTAAATTTAATGATTTACGCGTAGGTACAAAGCCACGGGTAAAATCTAGTATTCCATAAATAATTGATTCAGGCATTGATTATTTTGCGGACGACACGTTCATATCTAGCTGTTGCTACATACGCCATGGGATCGTTTTGGTGTTATGCTCATCTTAGCTTTGATAATTACCTGAAGATGAGCTCGAAATGCATTTACACTAACGCATTAGTATTTTGTGTTTGTGATAGTTTTTGGGTTGTCTGCACGAAAAATATTATGTGTCTCACAGACGTAGCTGTCTTGCACGTATGGTAGCGGAGTAGTGAGGTAGAAGCTAGTGGTTCATTAATTGGAACAGTTAGGGGCTGTTTCACCACCCATTGATTAATTTTATTTGACGGATAAATTTAATCAATGGATGGTGAAACAGGGGGAGAGTATAATAACTTTTTTACTTTTAATCCTCACAAAAGTTCTCTGTGGGTCGAAGAGTATCCATAAGAATCAGAAGCCGTCGTATTGAATAAGATAAATAAATATAATACCAAACAATTAATATCTGTAATTAATATTAAGGGGCTGTTTCACCATCCATTGATTAGTGTTAACTGACGGTTAAATGTGATGCCGTCTCTATTTGTTTTGTTCGAATAGACGGAGACGGCATCACATTTAACCGTCACTTAACACTAATCAATGGATGGTGAAACAGCCCCTAAAAGTTTAGAATATTCATCACCCTCACCAAATTTTCAGTAAACCTAAATTGCCTAGGCTTTGGTCTTGGTAATACATGGCCGTCTCCCGTCATGGTGAAACTGACTAACAGCACGCAGATTGTTCTGGATCGACCGTTAACACAAGATGAAGCATCCTGGATAGTGTCTGTCTTATTCTTGAGTGGAGGATTAGGTAAGTTTATTTATACCTTGACAGGTTTGTACATGACACTTGGTAGAACCCTGTTGTATTTAGCATTTGCCGCACGTGTCAAAATTATTTTTGATATAGGCAGCAACGGCTCCCTGCGACAGAGTTCTACCAAATGTCACAACTAGTCGAGGAATAGTGTTATTATAATTCACGGAGAACAGATGGCCGTTGGGGCTGAAAAGTTCTCGAGTGGAGACCGCAGATCCGCAAGCGCAGCGTAGGACGTCCAACGAGATGGACGGATGACCTGATTAAAGCCGCGGATTTACGGTGGATGCAGGCTGCTTTCAACCGAAGCAGCTGGGGTCTATGAGGGAGGCCTGTGTCTAAAACTGGGTCTACGCTAGACGAACCGAGCACGAGCGAAGCACGAGCGGAGCCGTTCCCAGCTTCGTCGTTCGCGGCGTCAAGTGTGGACACGTCCACGAGCGCACTGCGAGCGCGAAGCAAATCCCTTTGTGTTCGTCAAAAAACCGACAACTGGCGGAACGCAGCCGTGCACGAACGAAACGCTCGCAGCGCGCTCGTTCGAGGCTTGTAAGTCGGTCCACATTAGACGACTTGTGTTCGGCTCGTGCTCGGTTCGCCTAGCGTAGACGCACCTTAACGTCCTGCGACTGATTGTTGGGAGGGTTGGATGACCACGCGAATATTATCTTACTAGAGGTTACCCGCGGCATCGCACGCGTAAACTATTCGATCTGGTGGTTACAATTGAATTTCCGGGATTTCACAAATTTCCTCTGGGAATTCGCAAAATTTATATTATGGTTAGAATAACTGACAAAAATTTCAAAACTCTAAACCCAGCGGTTAAAATTTCAAAATGATATCCCTATCCCGTGGGAATATCGGGATAATAAATAGCCTATGTGTTATTCCACAGGTCCAGCTAACTACATACCAGATTCCATGACTAAGCCGAGCGATTGTTATTTCGAAGTTTTATCCCTATCCCGTAGGGATATCGGGATAAAAGTAGCCTATGTGTTATTCCAGACGTCCAGCAACCTACATTACCAAACATGACTCAAAGCCCAACGGTTGTTATTTCGAGATTTTATCCCTATCCCGTGAGAATATCGAGATAAAAAGTAGCCTATGTGTTATTCCAGGTTATAAACTAACTATTTCCCAAATTTCATCCAAATCCATCCAGCCGTTTCAGCGTGAGGAAGTAACAAACTCACTTATTCACATACTTTCACATTTATAATATTAGTAGGATATATTGTAATGACCACTGTTTATTTGTCACAAAATAATGGTGACAATCTGCCTTAATGATTATAAGAATATCTGGATGTTCTATCATAACAACAGACCGAGATCAGATAGGTGGTTGCAGCCATTGCAGCGGAAGGAAGAAGGGAAGAGAAGAGCAGCGTTGTCACAGATAACAGTTGTCAAACATAAATGAGTGTTGCATGCATACAAATTCCAATAGATATGGCGATGATGATAATACCCTTCCAGGTTTCATCCTATCGAGCTACCTCGTCGACTCTATCGGCAGTAAGTACTGCGTGATCTTCTCAGGCGTGACAAGATTGGTGTCAGCGCTCCTGTTCATCTTTGCCAGAGAAGTGTGGATGCTGCTGCTTGGCCGATGCATAAATGGTCTGTCAGAAGGTCTCTTGGTGGCTGCAGTGCCGGTCTACTCTTCTGAAATAGCGAGTGTAAGTGATTTTAGTTCCTTTTTTTTTATACGACTTGATGGCAAACGAGCAAGTGGGTCTCCTGATGGTAAGAGATCACCACCGCCCATAAACATCTGCAACACCAGGGGTATTGCAGACGCGTTGCCAACCTAGAGGCCTAAGATAGGATACCTCACGTACAGTCACCAGCACCAGTATCTGACACAACAAGCGTGCATAAATATCTGATAAGACTCTATTTCTAGGGCCGGAAGGACGTGTCAGATATTTTTGCACGCTCAACTGTGGCAGATGTGCTGGTGACTGTACGTGCCAGTAATTTCACCGGCTGTCTTATTCTCCACGCCGAAACACAACAGTGCAAGCACTGCTGCTTCCCGGCAGGATTAACGAGCAAGATGGTGGTAGCAATCCGGGCGGACCTTGCACAAGGTCCTACCACCTGCCTTGCCTGCTTTTTTGTCCATCTGTCCGTCTGTCTCTTTAATGAACTACAGAAACTGCTTTATTGAATCAGGCGTTACTTTGCGGAGGTCCATATCAATAAACTAAAACAATTACTTTGCTCACCCGCGACCTTATAATATGATAGCTACGTTTATGCAAGATATGCGTGTTCGTGCAGTTCCTCCACTTCCACACTGTAAGAACACACACTTGTCACACAAAACCATCTATCATCACCACCACATTTGACTGACGTGTTTTGAACTCAACGAGAGCTCAACTTCAGAGCAACACAACCGTGCACCATGCTACTAGATGTTAGATGTTGTTAGATGATACACGCATAACTTGCATAAACGTAGCCATCGTAAGGTCGCGGGTGAGCAAAGTACCTTAATGTTTTAGTTCATTACATTGCAAAAACTACGATCTTTTGCTTTGGAATCCGCTACCATGTGTGCTAGACGCATAAGTGTTCTCATAGAAAAAACGTGTTATATAGACAGCCACCTGCATTAATATCTGCCACAGCGGAGCATCAAAAATATCTGACCCGTTCTAACGGTCCTAGAAATAAAGTCGTATCATTATGCACGCTGTTTTGGTACTGGTAACTGGACCTCCGCAAAATAACGCCTAAATTTTAATAAGTTACTTAAGTAAATGCATCACATGTGACTACATATTTTGAAGTTATCTGTGGTGGTGGTTCATCATTTGTGATCGTCCTACTCCTTATTCATTACGACAATAACTGGAAGTTAGACTAACTGCAAAATTTTCTTTTCCAGAAAGAGATCCGCGGAGCTCTCGGCACGATGCTGCAGATCTTCGCTTCAATTGGTTCTGTTATCATGCTGAGTGTTGGCCCCTTCGTGTCCTACTTTTACTTAAATCTCATGTATATCATCTTAATAGTCTTTATCAGCATCCCTACAGTATTTCTCCCAGATAGCCCACAATTTTTGTATTCGAAAGGTAAGTACGTTAAACTCTGACGGACCAATAAAATTACTAATGCCATTCCGTGTGAACAGCATTACATTAATAATTTGCCCCGCATTGTAATGTAGTCACACCACAGAAATCTCAAGTCATCTACGAGTACGTATTTTTTAAGAACTGTATAAATAGTTCATAATTTAGCTGAGTCATAGGTTCATACTCGTAGTTATAAAAGTCAAGTCAAGTTACACCGCCAAATTACGAACAATGCAATGGGAAAGATACGAAAGATGGACACTTGATCAGTGCGAGTTTGGAGCACGTTTGGAGAAATCAGAGATCAGTGTAATAGGCATTTGTTCGGGTTTTTCAAATGAGATTTTCTAAGCACATTTTACCCCACTTAAGTATTTAACTACCTCTATTCAGTAGACACCGAACGCTAAGCGTAGATCAAAAGTAACTAAACTTTATGTCCCATAGACCATTTGCCATGTTTTCAGTTTTGGTAAACCTCTACTACTACTCTACTTTGGTACTCTTTTTTTTTAAATCTCAGATACCTTGCACGTAGACAGTAATTGCGAGATCACTTTGAATGTATAATAATAATGAACATGTTTTATTGCACCTATTCGTTCAGTCATGTGCCTTTTCGACTACTTTGACAAGTTTGTGGATCCACTTATACCGATCACCAACAATCTTGCTCTTGACCGATCTTAATCCTATTTATTTGCAGGTAAACATGAAGAATCTCGAAAAGTGCTAATTTACCTACGAGGCTCAGAATTTCTAGCTGACGAAGAATTAAAATTATTATCTGCAAACAACAACGTAAAGCTTAACCTGATATCAACTTTCACCAACAAAACCTTTTTAAGCAGCATCATGATAGCAGCATTTGTTGTAGTCTCAATACATTTTTCTGGGTTCAATTGTGTGTTGACATATTTGCAAACGATATTGAATTTAACTCATACAAATTTGAAGTCAGAAATGGGGTCGGTGGTGATAGGAGTTATACAGGTTACAGCTGCTTTTTCTACAATGCTGATCACTGATAAATTTGGAAGGAAACCTATCTTAGTGGTGTCAGCGGGAGGGATGGCTCTAGGCATGGTAAGCAACAGTATTTGTAATTGTAGAAAAGACAAGCTATACTTTAAAACTCATTCAGAATAATAGCAAATATTTAGCCAAGTCCAACTCACTATTCCCCTGAAAAGACTTGCTGTTTATACTTTTGCAGATTGGCCTTGGAACATTCTTTAAATTACAAGAATCGGAAGTCGAAATAACTGGATTTCTGAACTTTTTACCGCTTATATCTCTGATAATAGTGGTATACTGTTACAGTGCAGGTAATTACTCGTCACCTCACTTCGTTCATAATTATCATTATTATACACAGTTATTATGTTAAAAAAAACACTGATCTATGCTTCGAAAATTAAATTTTTCATAAGGCGTAAAAACGAGTTTAGCTGCACACCTAAATAGATTCACATGCTCAACCACATCCTGGGAAAAAGTGTTTTTCCGATTTTGCAAACACCGAGCAAACCTAAGTCGACCTGGAATTATAGTTCACGTTTGTGCAGCTTGCTCAAGCCCCCTTTCACGTACCGAAGAGCTTGTAGAAGTTTGCACGTTTCTCTACTCTTATTTTGGCTTATGTTAAGCCCAATTCAAAAATACACCATAGTGTTAATAATAATAAATCCGTGCCAAACTTCCTGTCTTCTTGACGGGTGAAATTTCCTAGAAAATAAGCCTACATTCTGATTCCATAAGAACATCGGAATAAAAATGTCTGTCTGTCTGTAATTAAATCTTGCAAGTTAAGTTCGACCAACTTTCAGTATTTGGGATTGAATTTAAATTTGGTATACCTGTAAATTGCGTGACAATACATTAATCTGGTAGTGACATCCTGGTAGTCCAATCAAGATCGTCTCTACAGAACGGAACTCTTCAACGGTTGATGGCATCGACTTGAAATTTGGTATGCAAATGTAGTTTGGGTGACAATACAAGTACAGTCAACAAAAAGTAGTCAGCAAATAAAAGCTTGTATAAAAATGAAATTTTTACCAAAAACTTATTGCAAACCAAATTTCATCCAAATTCGTCGGCACTTTAGCGTGAAAGAGTAACACTTTCGCATTTATAACAATAGGCACCTTATGTAGTAGAGTTTTAATAAGTATATTTTTGTTTTTTTCAGGTTTAGGTTCTCTGTTGTGGGTGTTGTTGGCAGAACTATTCGACGACCATTCCCGAGGAGTAGGGGTATCCACTGCCCTCCTCATAGGAGTTCTTCCGTCATTCGTCACTGTTCGGTAATACTATTATTTTTAACCCCCGACGCAAAAAGAGGGACGTTATAAGTTTGACCGCTATGTATGTCTGTGGCACCTAGCTTTTGAACGGGTTCGATTTGAATGTGGTTTTAGTTGAAATCAGGTTTTCTAGCAAATGGTTCTTAGGCATGTTTCATCAAAATCGGTTTAGCCGTTTCTGAGATATCAAACTTTGAAGTGACAAAGCCGAGGGTTTTCCAACTTTTTGTCGGTTAGGTTATTTAGGCTTGCATGTCTCAAAATGTACCTCGTAACGTACTTAGTGGGGTAGCTTTGACCACCTGTAGCCAGGTGGGGTGATGATTGGTAAGGGGTGGGCAGGGATGGAATTGGAGAAGGCAAGCTGAATGTCAATGTCAGGGTTGAGCCATGTGAGATACTGTACCCTTAGTGTAAGTTTTCGGTTACAAAATACATACACGAACAGCGCCTCTAGCGGAACGTTTACGATGTTCGTGTTTCCGTACAAATTGAGATTTTGAGAACGCGAACGCGATCGAGACGTATTTTGTAACCGAAAACTTACACTAAGGGTACTGAACATGAAACTACCGTGAGACTCACTCATATTAGTAACGGATAACTCACGTCTTAAATCGAGTTGAGCTCGACATGTTTTGGGTTATTTCGTAGCCCTTCTTCATATGATAGGAGCACGCGACTCGGCGGCTGCCTACATTTGACAGTGACAATAAAAATGATGATAAAAATGCGGGTAGTTGTAAGCCGGTAGTTTCGTCGGGCAGTCGCGCGAGCAGAGCGGTGGCGCGTAGAGCGCGTATTGCGGCAGCCGCCGTTACAATATCATTTAATACATGTGAGATACGTCCGGCAGTGGACAGTGACATAGGGTGATGATTATTATGAAGATGATGATTGTCTCAAAAGGAAAAGAACAATCCTAATAGAATCACTTTATTTTCCATACGAAAAGTACAAGACCGGCCTGAATGGAGAGCCCTACAGAAGGCCTATATGCAGCAGTGGAATCTTTTGGCAGACATGATGATGGTGATGATTTTCCGTTTGTCTGTTTGTCAAGATCCTTTTTTCTCAGAAACGCGTGGAGATTTCAAGTCGAAATTAATATAATGTAAAACGCCAAAAACTATTTATGGCTTCTTGAAACCGTAAAAAACAGTTTTTCAATTGAAATGATTAAAGCTACAACTTTTTGTAAGTTTATTTAAAAAAAACTAAGAATAAGAATCAACATTTTATAAGGTATTTCTTTCTTGATGACACAGAATTGCATATTACATTTGGCTTTACAATAACGCTAACTACTACGCAATATTTATACTTACTGTGCAACAAAAATTCTTTTCGCATTTGGATGGGTTTTTATGACTCTGTGGCCAAACATGCCTAAAAGTAGGTATACTATACTCGTAATGCTTGTAAATAATCTACAATCTTTCATCTTGCTACTTCGCTACCAGTATCAGTACCAGCGGCAGCTTCAGCAGCAGCAGGGAGCTTTAGTAGACAGCTTTAGCATGGCAAAAAGCCTACTTACTGAACCGCTGTAACTCGCCTACAATTACATAAACCCCCAATGGGTTTTCCAATAGTTATTTGTTTTGATTATATTAAATAATAAAAAAACAGTTATAAAGAGAGTAAAAGAGCGAGAGAGAGAGAGAGAGATTTGCACATGTTCGGTGCACAGAAATGTACATTAGAAGGAAAGAATAAAAATGACGACCGCATAGTATAAAGTAATCATCATTGTTTCAACAGGTACTTCACAGCTGTGACAGAAGCCGTGGGAGAACCAGCTACCTTCTGGTTTTCGTCTGCAGTCTGCCTCGTGCTTGCTGCTTTTATCCTTTACCAAGTGCCAGAGACCAAGGGACGGACATTTAAAGAGATACAAGACGCGTTAAAGGGCGAAGGCAACAGCTGATTATAGTTCTTAACTCAAGCGCATTTGTCGTAGATGAAATGATATTAATTTTAAGTAGCTTTAGGACTAGACCACGCGTGGCCACAGAGTAAATAATTTAGTTCTACAGTTATGGTAAGCTCGTTGTTTAAATTCTAACCATTCACAAAAGTGTTTTTTATGATGCGTACTGCTAAGAAATGGAAATCAAATCCGTTGCTGGTTTTTCTGGATGAATATAATTGTTATTCAAGACTCTGAAACAGTGAGCTACGAATTTGGCTTCATCTGCACTTACCATCAGGTGAGATTGAGGTCAATTACTGGTATGTTTTAGATTAAAAAATACTCCGTAGCATCCAGCTTTCAGAAGTAAAACAAATTTTGATTCTGAATAGAATGAAATGGTGTTAGAACAAAACTCAGACTTATCAATATAACCGTTAGAGATGGAAATCAAACTAACATTCATGGTATTCAGTTTATTATGACACATTTTTTCTTAAATCTATAATTTTCAAGTTATCTTAATAAATGCGATCATATAACAAAACAATAATAAGATATTTTTATTTATAAAAAGATCTTTTCAAGCCTACTAAAACGATACAACTATAGCTAAAAACACTTAAAAAGATACCTGATACCTGTTCTATGTAGTAGTAACGAATCCGTATAGATACGTCGACGTTCCATATTCGAAAAATGATTTAAGATCCATATCAATTCTGTGCACTACAGACAACAGAGGCTTTGTGGTCGCCGCATGCAGCATGCGGCGAGCCGGCGAACGACTTAGTGTAATTGCCGCTTATTACAATGCAATTCCCATTTTAAAACAAGCAGCAGTCTTCGTTATGGATCATATCCATTGTGATTCCAATATTTTTTCTATCTCGCTAACATTGCTTCAATCTCCGTCAAACTCTTTCCCTTAGTCTCAGGGACGAATTTGAGGGTGAAGAGGCACCCTAAGATGTTGATGACGGCGAAGCTGAGGAAGATGGCGTGGCTACCGATGATGATGATGATATAGCCGAAGCTGAGGCCGGAGGTAAAGCCAGCGACCCATCCGAGACACATGGCGATTGAGGAACCGGTGCTACGAACGTTCGGGCTGAACATTTCACCGACTAAAACGTTGGGAATTATACCTAAGCCTGAAAAGACAGTTGAATTTAAACTTGAACTACAGAATACATTTAAATTCAAAAGCACTATAGTATAGGTCGCGATTATTGAAACTCATGTCCTGCGCGATGGCGTGATGCTACAAATACTCGAATTTACTATAAGTTCTATCAAAATATTTAACATTGGGTACTGTACATACATACATAAAGGGCCACTATATATTGTGTCTTAAAATTTATTGGAAATATTTCAGCAGAAAGTCATCCAACATCCGAGTTTGAATACTCAGCAAATGTGTTTCAGGTTTTTTTTTAATTATGATTGATATCTTTCGTACATAGGTCAATATAAGGAAGTAAATATAAATTTTGATTAAAAAACCTTAGCAAAGGTATTACCAAATTAACCCAATCATTTGTTGAAACAATCCAGATTAATATTAAATCACTTTGTGTAAATATTAACTTTGAAAACTCTTATAGTTCATGTCAACATCGGGAACATAATCGCTATAGGTAAGAACTACAGCCTTGCAACATCTAAGGCCTCTGCTGCAGTAAATGATAAACAGTCAGCTTTAAGCCATACGTTTTAACTTAAGAGTCTTAAATATTTATAATTACCAGCGTTGTAGCAGAATAAGAATGACACCAAAATAGCCAGTGGCGCCCATCTAATAGATTCAACCGACGGATGGTTTATCGACTCAAGGTAGAAGTGGGTACCCAATAAGGCCTGTAAAAGTAACAAAAAGAACAAAATGAAAATGAAAGTAAGTTTTGAATCTTTCCCAAAAGTAAAAAAAAAAAAATAAGATGATGTGGTCTCCAAGTAGCGACACTCATGGTAGAGAGGTAGTGTAGTAGTGATCGTTGGTTGAGAATCGATAATAAAGAGTCAAAATGACAGATAAATTCTAAGCGATTGCTAAGTAAAGTGTATAAATAAGGGAGTTAGAATCGATCGAATGAATCCGAAATAGATACAAAAATATGAGAAAGTTAACTTTGATAATTTCGATATGAATGTAAAACTGTGGAAGTACCTATACATATTGAAAAGATAAAATATTAATCCTCATACCTAATGCTATACTAAGCCCAAAGGATAAGTTAATCTAGGGCCACAATCAGGTAAAGAAAATGATTTAAGTACTACACAGAGAGTAAGAAAAAGCAAAATAACGTTCAACTCACCGTCCACAATGCACAAGTGGATGTAGAAAATATTAGCAGAGTTCTTCGCCCAAACTTTTCAACTAAAATTGGTGCCAACAGGATTCCAAAAACTTGAGCTATCCCTAATATTATAGTCGCCAAATCGGGTTTCACAGACGATGCCGCTTTCTGGAAGATCGACGTGGCAAAGAAAATTATGCAAACTATTCCTGCACCTTCTTGTATTACCAACAAAGTCGAAGTAATAAACAAAGCCTTTCTATTTCTTTTCCTTCCAAATATGTCTAACCATGTCCACCTTGGTTTCAACGGTTTGCTATCTTCAATTCGCGTATACGCGTTTCTTCGGTCTTTGGCGTTTTCTATCATAGTTTTTAGTTCAGTTTCTATATCTTTGCTACGTCCCAAGTACTTAAGAGTATCTCTTGCTGCGTCATCGTTACCTGTGGAATGAACTGAGCTTGTGTGAATATTGGTCTACCTATTGCCGTACCTAATGTTGACCAAAAAGTAACGATTGGACAATTTATACCAGGATTCATTATTAAGATAAGTATAAGTCTCGGTTTGTGAGTATATTTGTAAGCATAAAACGAAGGCAAAATATTTAAATAAAGACAGTTGGGGTGTCTGAAGTTTTCAGTTTAATATATAACACCTTGTATTATTTTTTCAACTGCCAAATGTGTCTCGCTTATTTACCCTATTGAATTTTTAGCGCACCTTTAATAACATGATAAACTGGTGATTCTGGTATTGATAACAATCCCAGAACATGCGTCGCAGTCATGACTATTACAATGTATTCCACTACTGAGTACGAGACGAATGGTCCCACGGAGAATACCAGGAGGTTACCGAGTGTGTGCAACAATCCTGTACATGTTAATATGATCCCTCTCACTTCTGGCGATCTGAAACAAAGGGGGTACCTACATTTTAACAGTTATTACCATCGAAAACATTATGTGCGATCCAAACACTCGCTCTCTTCAAATGCACTGTGCTGTAATCCGTACATCTACGTAACACTAGGTTGATCGAAACACGTAGGTAACCCCCATAATATTTACGGTGCTCACAACATTTTGGTCGCAATTCAATTCTTAGATTACTTACAATATTTGAGCATATTGTTAACATGAGCGATCTTGTCTAACTATAGATAGAATACCTACACCCTACACCTTTAATTTTTCTTGATTTATGTTAAGTTACTTAATTCGTTTATTTTTAATATCTTTAGAATTTCAAAAAATATTCGTATGTTTTGCTAAAACAGTATCTAATTCAACTTGAATTCTAATACTACATTCAGTCAGTGGCGCTTCGTCATTTTTAGAAGAAACACTAAACTACAATATCCAACACATTGAATTCTGATAAGGTCTGGAGGCTCTAGGATAGCGGATTATCATTATCACTTACATCAACACTTTTAGCATCAATACTTACGCTATCTCCCCGATATAAACCAAGTTGCCACAAGCAGTACCACCGACGCCAAGACCACTGACCACCCTCCCTACGACGAGAGATGTGAAGTTCTTAGACAACAGCAGTATAACATTGCTTGTGAACAAAAGTAATGCAGCCAGAAGCAGTGTAGGCTTCCTCCCTATTACGTTCGAAAGGTATGCACCCGTTTGGGATCCTGAAAATTAAAATGTAATATTGATATTAAACATCATGAGGGAGGGGAAATATTCGCCACTCTCGGCAAGCAGGTTGACGAGAGCGTAGAATTTAAGGTTGCTAAGAAGACGCTGCTGCATTATGTTCTGATTGGAGAGGGAGAGGCTGGACATCCAACAATGGACATCCTACCTACCTATCCCAATGAATATCTTAGCTGATATGGTGATGATAATAACGATTGTTATTAATATTTTTTTCTCAAACATGCTCGGAAATGTCACGAAATGGAGACACGAAGTTTCTCATTTATGGCTCCCTACCATCTTCCTACATAACTTCTTGGCCTAGTCCATGAAGTATGTATGAAAATCCATTATTGTCCGCTGCTCTAACTTTTTAAATTTGCTTACTAACATTAAACTGACAAAGGAAAATTGCAGACAGCCAACCACCACTACTCTGTAAGCATTTGCGATATTCCGATGCGATGCGATTCTAGTAACAAAAATGTAAAAAACCAATTTATTTTTTTTTAATTTTGAATTTTTTGAATTTTTTTGAAAGGATTAGTTTTAGACAGTTTCATGAATATACCCAGTACTTATATCCTGCTCTTTACTATGGATAACTTTTCTCTCCCAAGCATGATCAGTTGGATTGGATCTGACTAGAACTTTAATGCAATTCTTGTACTGTCCAACTAATCGATTTAATAGTTCATCGATATGTACCACCACGAAGTTGAGTGGCATGAGGCTGGAACAACTCGAGTCTTATCAGGCTACTTAAATTTCCCACTTGATCTCAGTGATGACAAGTATGTATGGCAAAGCTTGTGTACACTATGCACACTATGCTGTTGCACCCGAAGACATTCCCTAACTTACGCTTTTCTCATTTTTCTGGTCACCTGAAGAAAACGTTCACGTTACTGTATCTGACTAAGTTGTGATATTTACCTATTATAACCCCAACATTCAAAATGGCTGCGATCCATGAGGCATTCTCATCTGTGATTGGCTTATCCAATGGAGTAAGGTCCGGGCTTTGAAGCTTTTGGATCACGGGAGCAGTCCAGCACACCGTATAGCCGATTACAACGTGACCTATGTTTACTGTAACATTTTAAAAACACAGCGATTAGAAACAGCTACTCGCTCCAACTTTGCACAGGTTCAACGATTTTTAATGGTGCAGTCATCTACAAAGATACCGATACGGTCAAAGTAACACAGCTGCAAGACGAGCCAGCAGGAGTTATAGAAGTAGAGAGTATTATGGCGACTCTTAGTTCGTGATCAAATATAGAAACTCCAACATCCTGCATCGCGCCAACTCAACTCGGACGCGTATTATACCTTCCGAAGGAAGAACTTTGAACTTCGTTACACAGAAATATCATCTGCATGGAGAGAGATATCTCTATTGTACCCTCTTCCTACAGTATATATGTCGGCGTCCGATCGTAAAATCCGCCAGATCACGAAATGCCTAGACATATCGTGAAATGCCGCTATTTCATGATATGCCTAAAAATTGGCCAGGCAATAACGATGTGCCTAACAACACGGCAGATCGATTAGAGCAACGCATTCGTCGATACTCCTAGTTCTATACCGGGCACATCGTGATTTGCCGAAAAAACGAAAAATTTTGGTACGACGAGCGAAGCGAGGAGTGGTTAGTGTGAATTGTGACCACAACGGATGAGCCGAGCGAGTGTAGCGAGCGTGCCGTGGCAGCGGCCGGCGAAGTGCCAGAACCAATATGGCGGCGTTTCATATTATGCCTAGGAATTTCATGATCTGCCTAAACTGGCCAAATCATGAAATGGCGGTGTTTCATGATATGCCTAGGAATTTCATGATTTGCCTTAACGTCACAAGGCAAATCGTTAAACGGTGAGTTTTGAACGATATGGCGGACGTCCCTTAACCAATTCATGAAATGGCGCCATTTCGCGATATGCCTAGGAATTTCGTGATCTGGCGGATTTTACGATCGGCCGCCGACATATAGATGAGGTAGACGACTATACAGGTCTACCCCGTGCTGGCTTTACAAAATCCTAAAAAAAAAATGGGAAACGTTCTTCCGGTTGCGTTTGTTGCTACAGTGGAACTGGCCAGACTTTCCGGAGAATGTCGTAATAGAGTTTCCGCGTCTGCATTGGGACCCCGTAGCGACAGAATGCGCAAATGTCCGAATGTTTTAATCGAATATGCTCATATCTTCCATTTCGCTAGTAAAAAAATGGCAAGAGAAGAGAAATCCATTGAATTCCCCACTTGGACCTCCAAAGGTCGGAATATGCGAAACAAAATTTTACTCAGCAAAAAAGGCCCCCAAATTGATAGTTTGTCACCGTTTCTTTTACCGTAAGGCACACTGTTGCTCTAACTGAAGTTTACATACTTATACCAAAACATTAAGGGTTTGATTGAAATACTTACAACATACAGCTATGAAAACCTGTCTCTTTAGGTCGTCTCGGTCATATTTTTTAGAGTATTCTGAAAGTAGTACATAACATAAATAAAGCATTGTTTGCTAGTTTCACTAGTTAAACTAGTTTTAGCCCCCGACGCAAAAAGAGGGGTGTTATAAGTTTGACCGCTATGTGTGTCTGTGTGTCTGTCTGTGGCACCGTAGCTCTTAAAGGGGTGGTAAAACTAACTTATTGTCGGTCCTTATTTAAATGTTCTTCTTATCCACTTGTAGCGAAAACGCCACGAATCCAAGTCACATATTGCATGACAACTCTAGGGAGAGAAAATTGTCTATGCTCTGGGAACACTTTTCAAGCTAGGACTCGTTAGATATTGCTCTCATGTATAAAATTAATTCAGTGCCTTTATTACGATTATCATACTATTAAACGAGTACAGTACAGTATAAGGGATAAGTTCATCTTTGTACATGTTCTATTTTACACACGACTCTACTGCTAAGGCAGTGTTTTTCAAACTTTTTAATGTCGCGACCCCCTCTGGTTTGAAAAATATTCGGCGACCCTCTGTTTATCTCCACTAACAGCTAATTGTATTATATTACGCTGAAAATACAAACATTGAACAATCATACACAATAACGGTGAGTGTTTTAAAGATACGGCGACCCACGTAAGGGGCATCCGCGACCCCCCGGGGATCGCGACCCATAGATTGAAAAACACTGTGCTAAGGTAATCAAAGAGTGTTAAGTTCATTTTGAGCACCGTAACCGCTAATCCACTTCTGCTGCTGACTGTACATATATCGTAATGTTAGTGAATTATGGTGTTAATTAATTTTCGTACATTAAAGGATGTGTCTAATACCTACCACAAGTAAGTTACATATTTATTTTTTATTTATATTTTTTTTCTTGCTCGCTAATCCTGCCGGGAAGCAACAGTGCTTGCACTGTTGTGTTTCGGCGTGGAGAGTAAGACAGCCGGTGAAATTACTGGCACTTGAGGTATCCCATCTTAGGCCTCTAGGTTGGCAATGCATCTGCAATCCCCCTGGTGTTGCCGGTGTCTATGGGCGGTGGTGATCTCTTACCATCAGAAGACCCACTTACTCGTTTGCCATCCAGTCGAATAAAAAAAAAGTAGAAAAGAGATTAAAAAAATTAACTTACTTTGACATTTAGTCAGTTGCACGGTGCATTCATTATCCAAAGATTGAGCGATAGTCATGATTCAGCAAGCAGTACGATTGTCATAAATCATTTGCTATCACTGTTCCTTTACATACAAAAACAGATGAAGCATCTAATAAATAAAATATACGTGCACAAAACCTTCCAATCCAAGGGCAAGACCTGACTCACTGAATGTTCTGAAAAAAAGAAGAAAGAAGATATTTATTCACTCTCACAAGACACACGAGTACAAAAAAGTTTACAAAGAAGAATAAAATCAAGAAACCATTATATATTACATGTTTAATATGTATTTATTGACAATTAAGAATAATAAAATAAAATAGATAATGCTGGCGGCGTTTCCTCTTTGAATAGCTAAGCTAATTCTATGTCCGAGGAAGCTGAATTTATTACATAAGTAAGGTACTAAAAGTTCTCGAATGGTGTTGGGCAAAGCCGCAGGTTCACGTTGGATGCAGGCAGGTGGGGGGGGGGGCTATGTGCAAATTGTAGGTAAAGTCGAGAGCTCATGAAGCTTTTCTCTTGTAGTGTGAGCCTTACATCTACGGCGATTGTAATAATTTTGGTTTGGTTGCTTTCCATCTCATCCATCTCAGCCTATATACGTCAGACTGCTGGGCACAGGCCTCCTCTCAGAACGAGAGAGCTTGGGCCATAGTTCCCACGCGGGCCCAGTGCGGATTGGGAACTTCACACGCACCATTGAATTGCTTCACAGGTTTGTTCCTCACGATGTTTTCCTTCACCGCAAAGCTCGTGGTAAATTTCAAATGTAATTCCGCACATGAATATCGAAAAACTCAGAGGTGCGAGCCGGGGTTTGAACCCACGACCCTCTGCTTGAGAGGCGATAGGTCAAACCACTAGGCCACCATGGCTTGGTTGCTTTACATTTGGCAATTTTTTGGAATCTCTGGGTAAATAACGGTAAATACGTCTTAGCCCTGCTGGTGGTCTCAATTCCAGACTAATTCCAGATTACGACAAAAGACGGGTAAGTTTGATTGGCCTTCAAACTCAATGCTATGAAGATTCAAAACTGTAGGGACATACGGTTTCGTAGAGCTAGTGACACTGTCTACAGACATGTCACCCGGCTAAATTCCAAGCTTGCGTTTGAAAACAATCGGCATTGTCGAACATTTGCTAGTTCCATTATTAGCTCCGCCATTTTTTTTTGCGGACGCCATGTTGAAATATTATACGAGCGATATAACTCTGACGGTTATGACAAATCTAACTATATCTCACATGCTAAAATCCGCCCAGAGGGGCTAAAGAGGGCGGGGCGGGGGGAATCAAAGTTCGTATCGTACCGTCCCGCTCGCTAATATTATTTAATGCCTACGTGAGTGAGAGGGACAGTACGATGCGAACTTCAATTTTCCTTTCTAGTCCTTCAGCTGTTTAAGCAACAGAGAGGACAAAAGAAATAGACATAGGTATATATATATATCGCCGTGGTGGCCTAGTGGTTTGACCTATCGCCTCTCAAGCAGAGGGTCGTGGGTTCAAACCCCGGCTCGCACCTCTGAGTTTTTCAAAATTCATGTGCGGAATTACATTTGAAATTTACCACGAGCTATGCGGTGAAGGAAACCATCGTGAGGAAACCTGCACAAACCTGCGAAGCAATTCAATGGTGCGTGTGAAGTTCCCAATCCGCACTGGGCCCGCGTGGGAACTATGGCCCAAGCCCTCTTGTTCTGAGAGGAGGCCTGTGCCCAGCAGTGTGACGTATATAGGCTGGGATGATGATGATATATATATATATATATACACAGACAGCTCCAGCTCCCCGCCCCTCTCCCCCTCCGCAGCATGTGCATGGCGTGCGTGTGCAGCGCGTGCACAGAGCAGCAGCACACCATGCAGGAAGAAACTCATTGACCGACCTTGGGCTTCATGACATGAAAATTAGTACGGGCAATGACTTATTTACCGACCACGGGTTTCATGACAAGCACATTAAGGTCGAGGGTTTTATTTGGGGGGTTGCAACCAAAGTAGCCTGCATGTTACGACACTGTTTACGAGCAAGTGTGATGAAAACAATAATACTTAATTCCTCGTATTATTACATCTGTGGGTATATTACCTTGTCTGTCCCGCTTTCAATGCCCAATTTCACGCATCAACTATATTGATTTGAGTCTAGGAGTTGGGTACGGAGTGACAAATAAGCAAACATTCAAAGTGGGCTGTTTGCCTGCAGGTAAATGCAAACTTTGTGCCCGGGGTGGCTAAGTTTAATTAATTTTGGACGTACTAACTTACTAGTAGTACAATTTGGAAACGGGTGTATATGAAAAAGTTGACCACGGCAGGTATACCGTAAACTGCTTCAACTTTGCCCTCTGGCCCCAACATTGCCTGATTCGATTTAGAGTCGATAACTAGCACCCTTCTAGGTTTTTAAACTTTTTGCCCCGTAATAATAATTCCCGTGTAGATATAAGTTTAAAACCTATAAGAGTGCTAAGTTATCACCTCTAAATTGAATCAGGCAATGTTGTGGCCAGAGGGCAAAGTTGAAGCAGTTTACGGTACTACTTGGTTACGAGTATGTGTGGTAACTAAATGTAATCAAAACAACAATTGGTGTCTTAAATATTGAAGTTCCCCGTACATTTTTAAAAATACGTAGGACATGGATGATATCAATATCTGACGCGCTCGAGTATGTCCATGCAACAGTTTTTTTTTACATTTTTGAAAATCTATAACAATTCCCCCCACCGATGAAAAGGTATATATTATATGACATTTTTTTCTTCTTATGATCTAAGCTTCGCAACCCAATAGGTCTCTATGACGCTCGAGTAAATCCCGATTAGCATCGTGGGCTCCCCTACTATTAAACTATGTAAACATTTACATTTCTGTTCTGAAATACGCTAGTCTAGTTTGTATTACAATGATAGGTAAGTAAAATGTATAAACCTTGAATATACCAAATCTGGCAGGTGAAGTTTGTTTACATTTAGTTAAATACCTATCCAAAGTAAATATAGGTACTCCGATTGCAGAATTATTCACTCATAATTCAAAATTAAATAGTTAGTTTTAATAGCGTTGGGACTTAATATTTTTAACATCGTAACTTCACTGGCAGGTAAACGTCAGTTGAAAATAAAATTTACCTTCTATTTACCTTAGGTAAATTTTGACATTTGTTTATTGTTGTTTATCTTCTATATACGTTTGCCATACAATTTACCGAGGTATGAAAAAGTATTTTTTTTTCTCTAATAATGTATAAGTACCTACTGAGGGCCGTGGTGGCCTAGTGGTTTGACCTATCGCCTCTCAAACAGAGGTCGTGGGTTCAAACCCCGGCTCGCACCTCTGAGTTTTCGAAATTCATGTGCGGAATTACATTTGAAATTTACCACGAGCTTTGCGGTGAAGGAAAACATCGTGAGGAAACCTGCACAAACCTGCGAAGAAATTCAATGGTGCGTGTGAAGTTCCCAATCCGCACTGGGCCCGCGTGGGAACTATGGCCCAAGCCCCTCTTGTTCTGAGAGGAGGCCTGTGCCCAGCAGTGGACGTATATAGGCTGGGATGATGGGATGACCTACTGAGCGGCACAAAAAACCTATGGCCCTCAATAAATGTATGCAGTAATAGTTAATTCTGTATGTAGAGTGCCAAAATTTACCTGCTGAGTATATTTTATTTATATTAAGACCGCGGTTGGCATGAGATAGTCTTGAGGCTAGCTAGCCATGATAGGGGGATATTATTCTTGCCTCGCTCCACTCGCCTTTTGTAGGGTTCCATAGTCAACTAGGAACCATTATAGTTTCGCAATGTCTGTCCGTCTGTCTGTTTATCTGTCCAAGGGGGCCAGGGGGAGCAGAGGGGCAGCTGCCCCCCTCCCTAGAGATTCTAAAAAAGTTGCCAAATGTAAAGCAACCAAACCATAGCCTTTGACTTGACTTGCTTGATCGATTATTTCCGTTCGTCGAAACTAAGGCCATCAACACTGAGTAACAAGACGAAGGAGAAAGGTTATTTGTTTAAACAATAAAGAAATAAATAGAAACGTTTAGTGTTTAAGCTAGCCATTGTTGAAAAGTTCTAGAATCACTTTGCATAATTAATATTTTACTGTGTTTTCCGTGATGTCTAAGAAACCTTGTCGAATTGCTGTACCTATTACATAACGCTCTGTTTCAAATTAATAGACTGCATTGGTCACTGTCGTGATTTTGTAAGTTTTATTTAAAGTAATTTAATATGGTAGCTGAGCGTGAAATTTGAAACAGAACAAAAAATGGCTTTTCAAATTTTACGACCTTCCGGTGCCTTCGCGTACGAGCGGATAAGGTCACTCCTAGTGCGCACCGTATCCTCCCCATTCATACATCTTGAGAAAATGTCATTGGATTTTAAATTCGACTAACTATCTAGTTTGACGATCAGTGTAGGTACTACACGATCAGGGTAGGTGATAAAGGCAATAGAGTAAGTGCGAAGGAGGGTAATTACACAAAAATCCCTACGGTCGAAGTGTATCCGCAAGGACCCCTAACGATAAGATAAGATAAGGTACTACACCAAATAATAAAAACCGGCCATGTGTCGGACACGCCCAAAATAGGGTATGTAGCCTTTACGAAAAAATTGAGTAATTTTTTTCTAAGGATTTCGTATTTTATACGGAACCTTACAAGTTTAGGTATATTTTATACCTTAGGCTGCTATTTACTCATAAACTTTTAATAGTTCTCAAGAAAACTTAGCCGTTATAGTTTTCCTTGAAAGTTTGAAATACTTACTACCATCCTGAATTTTATCAAATCTTTCCACCCACCGGTTTAGATTATAGAGGGGGGGAAGAGGGGGACGCCCGATTTTAATGAAAGTTTGCATTTTAAAGTTGAATATTTCGCAAAAAAATCACTGAATCGTAAAATCGACTTAGCAAATCCTTAATGGTTTTAAAAGACCTATCCAACGATACCCCACACTATAGGGTTGGATGAGAAAAAAAAATCACCCTCACTTTACGTCTATGGGAGGTTCCCTAAAAAAAATAAAAAAAAAATGTACTATTTTGTCGGCATAGTTTATATATTCGTGCAAAATTACAGCTTTCTAGCATTGATAGTCCCTGAGCAAAGCCGCGGACGGACAGACGGACAGACTGACAGACAGACAGACATGGCGAAACTATAAGGGTTCCGTTTTTGCCATTTTGGCTCCGGAACCCTATAAAATGATAAAACCATCAATAAAATGACAACGGTACCAATTAATTTATATTGCTACCCACTAATAGAACCCTACTTATCCATCTGTCAACTTTACTTCAAATTCCATCTCCAGGGAAAGTAGAGAGAGAATTTAGGGGTGATTTAGCCGCTTTCTGATACAGACCTAATTCCACGCGGGCAAAGCCGCGGGCACAGCTAGTATACAAATAAAGTGAAAACCTCAGAAGCTCCAAACCTCTCCTTATTTTAATTAAGTGTATTGCAATTATTTTCAAATGACTGAAATGTAAAAAAAAAAAATTGATTATGTTTTGCTAAGTAATTCAATTTTCATTTATGTATGAAGCAATGATGGTATCTTTATTGGTTAATGTTAGACGTGAGCATATAAAATGACAGTAAAAATTTATTGTACCGTGTGTGTTTAAAAATAAACATTTAGGTAAACAAATTTCAATCGCTGAGACATGAATCACAACCATGTAATTTTCGAAAAATTTGAGAATCGTTGCTCTCCAATGTCCTTTTTAAACCTCAGTCCCCTACCTACCTTTCAGAAAGGTTCAGTTACTTGACTGCTGGGTCTGGAAATCGGTTGCGGTCGAGTAGTAATCTTTTTTTCGCTTTTCCAGTCTCCAAATCCAAATCCTACTCTAAGTACTTCTACGTGCACGCTGTGAGTCTGTGGAATCGGTTGCCAGGGGATATCAGGCGGGAGTCGGTTGCCACCTTACGGAATCGCTAGGCTACAATTCAAGGTACATTTTAGACGACCAGATGGCCTAGTGGTTAGAGAACCTGACTACGAAGCTTGAGGTCCCGGTTCGATTCCCGTGTCGGGGCAGATATTTGTATGAAAATACGAATGTTGTTCTCGGTCTTGGGTGTTTAATATGTATTTAAGTATGTATCTACTATATAATTATATTTATCCGTTGCTTAGTACCATAACACAAGCTTTGCTAAGCTTACTTTGGGACTAGGTCAATTGGTGTGAATTGTCCCGTGATATTTATTTATTATTATTTATTTATTTCAAGACAAATAAACTACATGTAAAATACATAATATACACATATAAGTACACCACACATACATACACAAAACAGAACACACAACACTGTCTCTTTAAGATTTTACGAAAAACTGTCAAGCCAGAAGGCCTACTCCGAAACACGAAACTCGAAGTTCGTATCGTACCGTCTCTCTCGCTCGCGTATTAATAGTACGACACGAACTTCGAGTTTCGGGTTTCGTAGTAGCCCTGCTGGCTTGACAGTTCTTCGTAAAATCTTAAAGAGGCAGTGTTGTTTGTTCTGTTTTGTGTATGGTGTGGTCAGTGTGGTGTACTTATATGTGTATATTATGTATTTAACAAGTAGTTTATTTGTCTTGAAATGTATTAGTTTATTGACTTATTGTTATCTATTAATGTGTACCTATATATGCATGTATGTGTATTTATAATGAATTGTTTGAGTTAACATTTCGTTTCTTTCATCTTTTCATTATACTCGTAGTGTCTACTCTTGTGTCTGATATCCTGTCAATCGTTCAAAGGAGAGAGAAAGAAAGAAAGAAAGGTTTATTTTGGCTCCATGTACCATCTAAAAACTAAGACTAAAACTATGTTACTTGGTGACATGGCAGGATACCAAAAAGAGAACAGAAGAAGAAGAAGCGAGATCTCTGGAAGAGATCTCTTTAAGGGATAAGTTCGCCTTTGTACATCTTATTATCCTGTGTTCTGTTATTTTCATGTGTTTTATGTACAATAAATACAATACAATACAATACTTCCAAAATATTGACAAAATCGATTTAGATTTTAATTTCTTTTAAGACTAACAAAGTAACTTTAAAGTATTCTTTAAAATATCTGGAAAACAGAGCTTGGGTCGCGGTAAAACTCGAAAATACGCGTTTTCGAAATCGTTTAAGTCATTTCTAAGATCCCCAAAATAAACATTCAACAATTACTCGTTTATACATAGATATTTGATTAGATTGTGTATTTTTCAATAAGTATAAGTATTTTTTGCTAGAAAGCTATGAACATAAAGAAAAACAAAAAAACCGGCCAAGAGCGTGTCGGACACGCCTAAGATAGGGTTCCGTAGCCATTTCGAAAAAAAGAAAAAAATCAAGTAATATTATATGTGCGTTATAACACAATTAAAACACTTAACAGAAAAAGAGCATATCTTCACGGCACTTAAGTCCTTTTGTTGCGAAGCGCAGTTTTTCGGCAATTACTCAATAACGGTACATCCGATCATGTTGAAACCAATTTTCGTTTAAAGTATTTATTAAGCGTTACCTTTCCAATTTTTTTGCATATTTTGTGGACAAACGGTTTACAAGATAGAGGGGGGAGGACACAATTTATACTAATTTGGGAGCGATTATTTCCGGAAATCTTCACTTAATCAAAACAGTTTTTGAGAAACCTTACTATTTTTTCAAAAGAGTTGTCGAACTATATACCACACGTTGTGCGAGTTAAATTTTTTTATTTTTTTTTCAATATCTGTTAGGTAGGTACGTGTATGGAGTGCCCCCCCTATAAATATTTATTTTTGTAATTTAACTACAAAACTAAATAGCAGCTTTGACAAGACAGACATCTGTACTCCAAATTTCATTGATATACATCTTAAATTGTAGTTTTCGAGTAAAATGCCTGTGACATACGGACGGACGGACAGACAGACAGACAGACAGACAGACAGAAAGACGGACTTGACGAAACTATAAGGGTTCCGTTTTGCCATTTTGGCTCCAAAACCCTAAAAATTGTTCATGCATGATTAACATATTTTTTTATAAAAGCTAAAAGTTTTAAAGCTAAAGTTTTATATTAAGTACTAGCTTTTGCCCGAGACTTCGTCCGCGTGTACTTTAGTTATCAGGGCATATGTTTTAATTAACCCCCGTTATAATTGTGACATTTTTGTCTGTGTGCATAGCGAAGTACTGCCGTAAACGATAGGTAACAGTTTACTAAAGTACTTCGCTATAAACAACATTTTTTACTTATACACCTATTTTTATAGGTACTCCTAAGTCACGAAATGAGAAAAATCCATATAAACTTCAAACACAATTAACACATTATTTGTATACTTTTACGCGATCAAAAAATATTAAAATGTACTTGTAGGTAAATTTTAACCAAAGATATTTTGATTTAAAATAACTAGCTTTGTTGATAAATCTTCTTACATACAGGGTCCATGCTCGCATAATCATTGATGTAATGTCTGTCATTATAATATAGGTATTGTTTGCCATAACTTTTTTATTTATTTATTGATAAAAAACACACCACTACAGTAAAAAATCAATGTGCTGTAGAATTCAGTTATACTTACCTACAAACAAAAAATATTCAATTGAATTCATTAATAGTTCACAATTGTTATAAAATAAACATAACTTGCCTATATACGCGTTCTACAGATAACCATTAAATTATTTCTAAAAAAGTTACGGTTTCAGGTAAAAAATATGACAAAGGGTAATTATAATGGCAAAAATTGCATTTCGATTTTTAAACATTGTGCGTCTTTATATGCGCCCTTGGATATAATATATCAAAGCTTACCTCGCTATTCATCAATCAAACTTAGGTAGGTATTCGTGTGTTAGGCTTGGACACTAATGTCTGAATCAACTCATGCGCAGGTGACGAGTAAAGCCGTCGACGCAATACCATGTAAATATATTATGTTACAATATATGCATTCATTAGTCATTACTTGGTTTTCTTTATGTTAACGAAATTGCAAAATATATTTCGCCCGCGGTTTTGCGTGGTTGATTTAATTAATACTACTTGTATATCTCGGTTTTTTTATCGGTTACATTTTGGAGAATGTGCGTCAGAGCTACACGGTCTTATACCACCAGCTCCTTTTCTTTCACAGGTCGACCAGAAGTAGGTTTTCACCGTAGGTGTATATAGGAGAGGGGGAGGGGGCAGTGATGAAAAGGGCCGAAATTTTCCAGCCCGGATAATACCGATATGGAAACACCGACCCTGCCGGTAAAGAGTGTCACCCGTCAAAACGAACGAGTTAATAAAAATAAAAAAACTCTTTTTTTTTTGTTCTTGCCTATGGAACAGCCCATAAACGAGCAGACTATCGTAATTTGGCGCTAGAGAACTCTAACTTTTTTTTTTATTAATTGATGGTACCTACTTAAATATCTGATATTTTTTCTATTAAATAGAAAGGTTCTTCCTACCAATAAAAATAGCTTCAAGCGTATCTAAAATTTTCATCCATTCCCCATTATGTACTAAGCTTACAACATAGTAAATAAATCAGTCAATGGCTTAGGTACTCAAAGTATGAAAACCTTGAAAACTCGGAGCTTGAAAATAAAAAATCTCTTAACACAAAATTGTCATTTGAATACACATATTGCTAATGGAACTGATCAACAACTGGTTATTAAGGTGTAAGTACGTATTGGATGGTATTGGGACCGTATGGAGCGGGTGGTGGGGGGAGCCGAAACGATCACAGAGCTCGCTACGGCTAAAAATAAAACCAATGGTGCTCAGACAGAATGTACAGTTTTGCAGTGAACATGAATTGTTTTTTAATAGTTATTTATGTGGCTGGTGCAAATGAGAGGCATTAAAGTACGGAGTGTGGTTTTATGAAACGAGCCGAAG
>NC_133496.1:4035344-4074987 GCF_025370935.1 Choristoneura fumiferana | reverse complement strand
AATGCTTGTTCTCGGGTTTTGGGTGTTTAATATGTATTTAAGTATGCTATATTTCTATATGCTAATTATATTTACCCGTTGCTTAGTACCCATAACACAAGCTTTGCTAAGCTTACTTTGGGACTAGGTCAATTGGTGTGAATTGTCCCGTGATATTTATTTATTTATTTTATTTGCGCGTATAAGCTCATTTTTGGAAGAGCGCGTACAGTTTTTGTTTTTTCTAATAAACGGTCGGTTTAACCTTGGTTTAACCAGTCCTGGATTAGTCAATAGGCCGTATAGGCCGCAGCTTAGGGGCGGCAGCGTCCTAGGGGCGGCAGATTTCAGAGGACGAGAAAATTATTATTGTAGAAAGGTACTTGGGGCACATGCAAAAAAATTACCGTATACCCGCAAAAAAAACGCTAGTCTGCAACCGCCCTAAGATGGTGTAACTACTCCTTAAGGGAGCTTAACCAAGGGTGCGAATTTACGGGAGACTGTCAATAAATGCACTGGAGTAGTTAACTAAGTTTAATGTAAACTGTACACTTGAAATAACAATTTACGCAATGTCCAAGGCTAACCAGGCGGGGTCGTGAGGTGTTATTAGGCGCGCGACCGAGCGGTGAGAGGCGTAGAAACAGACTGCCTTTTGCTCCGCTCCGAGCCCGCGTGGTTAACTAGAAAATGCTGACAAGGGTGTCGCCACAATGGTTTAGAAAATAGGCAATCGAAATGGGCATAGCTTAACTTCCTCGTGGGAATGTTAAACTGATAAGAGGAAATGGGACGACATTATTCTGAGTAGTGTAAGTTATTAACTGATTGCAGCAAATACCCTACAAGTTGGCCAGTGAGTTGTGTAGTTTTCTAGATAACAAAAAAATGTTGTACTTACTATTTACTTCGTCAGTAAGATTATTAAAAAATATTGGACACACAGATATAGATTACACTAGATAACGCAAACACCTCAATCTGTATAAAAACCAACCTGTCACTTTTTATATCTACTGTGACGTCTCAAGAGCGAATTAGCGATGTGAATTCCTCGATGTCCGCGCAAATTAATTCAAATGCGCCGCCCGCCCGCGCCGTGGGGCTCGAGTCAGTCACTAGTCATGATTAATATAATAATAATATAATTTATTTTCAGATAATTACATCCATTAATGTTAGTAAAAGTATACAAATAACTTATCAATCTATTTAGTAAAAATTACAGAATGTCAACAGTTTAAAATGAAAATAAAAATTGATTACAAATTGATTACAAATTAAATGATTAGTCAGTTAGCGATTTTGGTCGGGGTTCGGACACGCGAAGTAGATGCATTTGTGTAATCTAGTGTAATCTATATCTGTGATTGGACAAGATTTTTTTATTTTGTCAACCAAACAAAAATGACTATGATGAAGCGCATCAAATTTCGAGAGTGGTCGACCAGAGATGCCGTTTGGGCAAAATATTTTTCGCAAATGCTTCGTTTGGCAAATGTTTAATTTCCCAATTATCAAATTTCTCCGAAATCATATTATTTTCGGAACTTTCATAAAACAAACCTAACCTAACCTACTATGCTCTATAAAACCATAAGAAAATATTCTGCGAATTTTTTTGATTCGAAACATTTGGGATTTTATTGTGCAAAACGGCAGTACACGCGCTGCTGTGCTAAAGTTTACGCTCAATTTTTTGTTTAATTGTCAATAGAAAACATACGTGTCCAATCTTAGATATGTCCAATATATCAGTGACATCAGTGACATGGCTCATTTTACGTTTCCATTACTTCTAGAATGTTCTATAGAAACAATCAATACAGTCTTTAAAGTCACACCTATAATAGTCCCGATGTAAAGCAGAGACCCAGCCCAGGATGCACCAGCCTCCGAGATGACGCTGGAGAGAGGGCTCTGTTCAGGATCCTGCAGCTTCGGGATGATCGGTGCTGTCCACCCCATCCCGTAGCCTACCAGCATTTGGCCTATGTATACTGGAAAACAATGTACTTATTTATCTATTTATGTATGTATGTCTAGGCCATGTCATGTCCGGTTTTAGAATAAGACCCGTCTCTTCCCGTGGATGTCCTAAAAAGCGTGTAAGGGACTTAATATGTTGAGCAGCAGCGCTTTCCACTGCCTACTATCCATACTCCATTATGTACTAATATTATAAATGCGAAAGTGTGTGTGTTTGTATGTTTGTATATTTGTCCGTCTTCACGTCAAAACGGAGCGACGGATCGACGTGATTTTTGGCATAGAGATAGGTTATGGGTCAGGGAGTGACATTAGGCTACTTTTTATCCAGGAAAATGCACAGTTCCCGAGGGAACAGCGCGTGATAACCGGATTCCACGCGGGCGAAGCCGCGGGCAAAAGCTAGTAAATAAATAAATCGAATCCCCCCTCCGTGAAATACTTGTTATACCGGGTGTGGCCTGTAATATGAGCAAATAATTATATCAAAGATCACACTCCTCAAACTGAACAACATTAGTTCAGTGACTTTTAAAAATAATTAGTTTATTTTTTTTTATTACACTTTTAAGTTTATTCGAAGAACCTATGTAAAGCAAAATGTTTGATGTTTGTAGCGTGACAGGCGACGTCTGTTGCATATTAGGTTGGCGTACTCGTTCCACGTGGGTTCCACATTATGTTGATTTTCAAAAGCACAAGTTCCTACAAAATACTACCCGAATCACCAAGGTGTGCATACTTACAATAGGTATTTGAAAGAATTCTCTCGTTTTTCCCATGATTCTCTCATCAGATCCTGATTTAGTGATAGTGAAATCTATTTGTAACTAACAGTTTTGAGGTAACGAACAGTGTAAAAAAACATACTCCTGCTTTTTTGAAGTCGATTAAAAATGGTTCCTTTTACCCCATCCGCATTTTTAACCTGCGCGTGTCTAGTTTTTTCATGTACCTAATTAAAATACCTACTGGCAATTTTAAAATGTCAAATTTGTAATGAGTGGTAGCATGGTGTACGGTTGTGTTACTCTGAAGATGAGCTCTGGTTGAGTTCGAAACGCGTCAGTGTAGTGTGGTGGTGGTGATAGATGGGTGTGTGATTTGCGTGTGTTATTACAATGTGGAGATGTAGGAACTGCATGAACACGCATATCTTGCATAAACTTATCATAAGGTCGCGGGTGAGCAAAGAAATTATTTTAGTTCATTGACAAAAAAAAACTTTTCTAATACATAATATGTTACTTAGATATATTCGCTGTGAGATATTTAACGTTTGGCTATATAGGGGAGCCCACGATGCTAAATCGGGATTTACTCGAGCGTCATAGAGACCTATTGGGTTGCGAAGCTTAGATCATAAGAAGAAAAAAATGTCATATAATATATACCTTTTCATCGGTGGGGGGAATTGTTATAGATTTTCAAAAATGTAAAAAAAAAACTGTTGCATGGACATACTCGAGCGCGTCAGATATTGATATCATCCATGTCCTACGTATTTTTAAAAATGTACGTATGTTAATCTGATTGTTTCCATGATGGGGTGGTCGTACGTAAGGGTTGAAAATGAAAAAAAAAAATTTTTAATCGAGCGCGTCAGATTTTCTAAGGGGATGTTAAGAGATCCTAAAAAAAGGCTCTTATATAATAATCTGACGATTTGGATGTGACGCAAATTCGTAGCCATTATTAGAATGTGCATAAAAAATTCGCCATTTTGAAATCCTCAAGCGCGTCAGATTAAGATATATATGGTTCATCTTCATGCCCTAGACGTGCTGTCTCATAATCTGACGATTATCTGGAGGGATTCGCCTAATCTGACAATTAAAAATTTTTTTTTTCTTATTTTTTTAAATCATTGAACTTAATTTATTGAAAAGCTCAGGAAATAGCATGCAAATAAAAAAGTGTATGTTTTTTAAGTAGAATACTGTATTTATAAGAAAATAATTATAAAAAATATTTTTTTTTGAGTATTTTTTCTCAATTATCATCGTCATCGGTAGAATCATCTTCTTCCTCTGACTCTGTTCCATCCTCAGATTGCGTATTTGTAACAAGAAATCATTATCATATTTAACAATTTTTTTATGATTAACGTGTTTTTTAATTATTGGAGAAAAAAATTACGTAATTCTGAAGTATCCTCAAGAATAATAACTACATCTTCATACGCTTTCGGCAATTGATCACCTGCAAACCAGATCATTTCGAACTTTCCGTCGACTACTTTCCATCCATAGTCCGTTGGTAAAAGATCAATAATTTTTGCATTATGAGCATTACTCCACAAGCATGCAATGAATCTTGTGCGTAACAGTTGTTGGAGTAACTTCGATTGACAGGGCGGCAAGTTGCACGCATCGTAATTCCGGATACTCAGGAGAAGGGTTGTGACTTGTCTTTGACTTTGTACGTCTTATTGAAGATGACAATCCTGGCTTGATTGACGTCGTCTAACTTTTTCAGCCCATACAAGTGGCAAGTAAAAGACTGCATGATGTTAAAAGAATCCTGCACATTATGTTCCTTTGATCGCAAATCCTGAAATGCTTTTTGGAAAACTTTATCGATGAATGTTTGTTATTTCGGCTTGTGGAAACCGTCAGATTATATATTTTTCGTAATTCTTGAATTATTCCCTTCAAAATAAAAAAAAATTAACCACGCTCGAGAATGTCGAGATGACGTTTTTTTTTACAACTTTCTAGCCCTACCCCTTCTTTACGTCACTCTCAAATTGTCAGATTAGTAGAATACACACGTTTTAGTATGTAACTAACTCATCCTACCTTAATCTGACGCGCTCGGGAATTTCAGATGATGAATTTTTTTTTACTAATCTGATCCTTTATCCTTGACGGGCGGCCATGTATATGGGGCTCATAGTTGGTGGAAGGACTTAACCGGGTACAAGGTATCCCCCTGTATATTAATCTGTCGCGCTTTAGTAAATCCCGAAATCCCCTCTTGGGCTCCCCTACTATAAGGGACATCCGCCATATCGTTCAAAACTCGCCGTTTAACGATTTGCCTAGTGACGTTAAACAAACTATTAAGAGTTTCAATAAAGCGAAGGCAGTTTGATAGATAGATACGGATATGGACCTCCGTAAAGTAACGCCTGTGCCAATTATTCCTAAAATACTTACTAATCCCGGCAATAACAATCTGCCTCCTCAAATACAGCTCCATATTATCGTATTATTTTATTCCTAATAAAATCACACGCAACCCATCACTTTCACAGAGATATGTTATCAATATAAACACACAAAGTATACTGCACCCAAATTATGATTTCCTTAACAAATAGGTGTCATTATCATAGATATCTATAGCGTAAGCTGATTATTTACATATTGCTCTAATTTTTTGATGTAGAATCTATGTCGCTGGCTCGCCGGATATGTCCATTAGGTTTAGCTATTTGATTAGTAACGACAATACCATTACGATAACGTGGAAATTCATGTTGATTTCAACAAGGTTAAAAAATAAAAAAAATGAGATGATGATTTAAAATGAGTGAGTCTTACGGTAGTTTCATGTTCAAGGTACAGAATAGTAAGTACAGATTTATTGAATAATTATTCTCCGAAGTATTTTATCGGATAAGTTCGTTTTTATCTTGCTATCTCAATCAGCTTCGGTAAATTTCAGAAAGCTAGTTGAGAAAACAAGATAAATACAAACTTTTCAGTAGAGGTGAGACGTATTTACTGGAATAGGTTTTGGCTTGGACGCGTGAGTACGCGTTCCCGCCCGCGATTCTTTTAGCGTACGAGTATTTAAGAGTGCGGCGGCTGACAACGTTCCGCCAACTTGAAAACAAGCATGATGCGTGCGCTCACTGCGCTCGTCGCGCTTGGAACTATTCGGAAAACGTCCGGGAACTTCGGGTCTTCGGGATCGACCAACTCGCCCTAGCCACTGTGCGATAAATTCCAGGAAAAAGGAGCGAGTATTCATTTGTTCAAATAACACTTTTAGCATGAACACAAAAAGGTCCAGTTTCTTTTGATGACATTTCGGTAGTTCGATATTCGTAAAAGTACTGAAATTAGGACGGTGTATATGTAATCACGGGAGCGCATTTACGGAATCATTTTGATTACGCAATTGAGTCATGAGTTAAGTACTCGTAGATACGCGTGGACCTAGTCTTTGGATCTAGTCTTTTTGTGGACGCGTACTCGCAAGACTCAGTCCGCGTTTTGCCTAGTAAGTGTACGTCTCACCTCTACTTTTCGGTCAAAATACGATGACAAAACATTGACTACATCACTACATCTGTATTATCTAGAATTGCTTGGCTTACCTACCGTGCCCGGCTTTTGGAATGGGACGGACCCATCGACCCATTCTACCCGTTGTTGTCTAAGGCGTATATTACCAGAGTATTATGATTGGATTTTTGGAGTATTTTCGTATTTTTATTTCAATTCCAAATTTGTTACTTTTACTTTTTTTTTTGTTACCTTTATTTCGATATGGTTTCACGGGATACCCGTGAAAAACAAATTTGGAGTTGAAATAAAAAATACAAAAAGACTCCAAAAAACCAATCGTAATTTGATTGCTTAGTAGCGACATCTCTTGTCTGGGTGAGCGGTTAGTTCCGAAAGAGTGTGACGTCTATCGACGAAACATAGATATCGCTAGTGCTGCTGCTTAAGTAGCATAGTAGAAATAAGCAACCTGAGATATGTATGCATAGGAAAAAATCGTGTCTAGATTCCTGTCCAGCAGTGGTGTAGGGGTTATAGCACGCAACACGGATTGCTGAGGCCCTGGGTTCGATTCCCAGTGCTGGTCTCTTTTTCTGGTTTTCCTGTGCATCCATGTCTCAGTTTGTATTTTCGATACCAGAGTATTGTCTAATGCACTCTGAATCACAATCGTTTCAACTACTTCTTTCTGTCACACAGTATAAGATGAAGATAGAACCGATCGAAACGATCGTGAGTGCCAGAACGTTAGAAAATACGGCTGGATGTGAGAGTGGGTAGTAGCTCCCCATTGCTAATCACGAACTCTAGACTCCATCAATGCGGTGTAGAAAGCAAGGGGAAATCACCACAGCATTTTTCCAAGACTCATCACGAAGGCACTCTCTCGAGTGTAGGTATTACCTTAGAAGAATACCTAGAAAGACCGTGTTGACCAACGCACGGGCGCTTGCTATCGCATTCTGCGTATCCTTCTACTCTACCTTCATCCTGTACTTTTTGACAGAAAGAAATCGACAATGTGATTGTGATTCTTAGTGCGTAAGGTAATGCGATAGCCTCAGGGGGCAGCAAAACGGTCATCCTTTGATTCAGTTGATCGCGGCGAGGAATATAACCTAACCAACAAAAAGTTGGAAAACCCCCGACATTGTCACTTCAAAGTTCAATATCTCTATTTTGAGCATGTCTAAGAACCATCGCTAGAAAACCAGCTTTCAAATAAAAAAAAAACGCTTTTGTATTAGCGTTTTTTTCTTGCATTGTACGGACGATAATAAGAGACCAATTCACACTTAGCTAGATTTTTTTATTTCAATTTTCTGTCTATTACCTCTTTCCTTCTCATCATATCTAGCTAGAAGACGGCCAGTGCTGAACAAAGGCCTACCCTTCAGGATGCTGCAGTAGTACAATGAACGGAAACTTGCCCTCTGTTTACGCGAGTTACAACTCTGACGCACTGGTAGGTAGGTAAAAGAATGTCACTCACCTACCTGTGTGTTAGACAATCTCTTAGTTGGATTCTAGCCGCAACAGACGATCGGGTCCGGTAGACCGAGAGGGACAGAACTATCTGTTATTATAGTAAGATGGTGGTTTGGGTATCGTTCGATCGTCTGTTACGGCTAAAGAACTCTTTGTCGAAGTTTGTTGGTTATCTATGGATCATACTTATTTGATTATTACATAAATAACTTAATTATTGTCTCTGAGAGTGACTCTTATGTAGTAATTTACTGGAGCAGGTTTTAGTTAATTAACAGTTAGCAACAAGATAAAATACCTTAACCTAAAATGACGTTGTTAGATTGTTCAAAGTATTTATTTACATCACGTAGTAATAGTTCCAAAGCCATTAATGAGTTTTATCATCTTATCACCGATATCGAGAATTAGCATATACTTTTTTATTTGAGTTAGAGGAGGTTAGGGATCGTTTAAAAACGGTTCTTTATTTGACGATGAAAAAATTTAAATTGTGACATAATGTTTTAAACTTGAGTGCGTATCTAGTCGCAGAAGGTTTAAAAGCCGTAATGTATTATTTTTCATATTTTTTTTTAGTCATAATCATCCCCATCGAAACCATAATGTTTTCAGATTTTTTTTCAATGGTCGTCCGTAGAACTTAATAAGTTAGGCTAGGTTTTTTATAACAATTATGAATAATTAATAGATTCTGAACTCAACTGAATTATGATAAACAATACAATTATGACAAAAATTACATTACTTAATCACGATTAAGTACTTAATTCTTATTTTATTACCTATAAATACTAAATTATCACGACGTTTTGACCACATTATATCGGCCGTGGTCACGAGTTAACTGAAGATATTTAATTTAATGATAATGATAATAATGATAAATTTATTTCGAAAATACAAACTGAGACATAGATGCACAGAAAAACCAGAAAAAGAGACTAGCGCTGGGAATCGGCCTCCTCTCAGAACAAGAGGGCTTGGGCCATAGTTCCCACGCGGGCCCAGTGCGGAGTGGGAACTTCACACGCACCATTGAATTGCTTCGCAGGTTGGTGCAGGTTTCCTCACGATGTTTTCCTTTACCGCAAAGCTCGTGGTAAACTTCAAATGTAATTCCGCACATGAATTTCGAAAAACTCAGAGGTGCGAGCCGGGGTTTGAACCCACGACCCTCTGCTTGAGAGGCGATAGGTCAAACCACTAGGCCACCACGGCTTATTTATAATATGTTAATATTTAGTGGAAAGTTAACGGCAATCCAATCATTTTCCTCATTTAAATATAATCTACACGCTGCAAATGTTTATATAATTACATAATTATACTATTACTACATAGTTAGGTATGTAACAAAATATATTCAGTGACACAAAATTTGGCTCATACTACATACAAAATTACCTATTACGTACATTTTGAGGACCATATTTTTTGCCGTTCAAGTCAGTATATAATATTGTGGTCAAAAGAATGCGTTTTTATTTGACTACATTTACGTAATCAAGTGAAAAGTACCTACTGTTCCTCGTGATGTTTTCTTTATAAATAACTTAAATCTCGTCTATGCGTTGACATAAATAGGTATAGAGTGGTACTCCATGGAGGTATAACTTTAGAATTTATATTTGAAGTGTTATTCTGTGTACGTATTTTCTTCCACAATTGATGTTGCCACTCTTTCACCCCTACCTGCTTTTGTTGGGACCTGAAACCCGAATTTTTACACATTAAATTTTTATTTTTATTAGGAAATTCTCGCGATATATTTTTTAACATACAAAATTTGATGTAAATTTCACCCACCTGATTAATGAATCAGGTGGGTGAAAACTAATCCAACCATAATATTTGAATTCCAAGACACCCTGTATAAACTAATTCATAGCCATTAATCATAAAATATCTTAACTTATCCCAACTTCAATCGAAAAGTCATTCAATCTTGATACGAATCGCAAGATTATTGCGTCTCTTTCAGGCCAATTTGGTAAGATAAGGACGCACGTATCGATAATGTTGACGCGGCCAACTGTGCGAGCAGTAAGGACATCGTTTCACGGTTGAAGTACTTCTGATCAAACCTTCCCCTAAGTTTAAAACTAACTCACCAAGTGTTTAAGACAACCCTGGGAATCACACGTTGAAGTTTATAAATAGGCATGTGTACAAGGTAAAAGAGAACCATTTTAATCTTATTAGAAAACTTCTGGAATGGAGACAGCGAATTACAGCGTAGGACGTCCACCAACATTGGATAGGATAGATGGATGACCTACATAATTAAAGCCGCTGCATTGACTTAGAATGAGTTTGAAGTTTGAAGTCGTATTTTGCCACAAATTCACTACATTATAAAACTAATGAAGCCGTGGTGGCCTAGTGGTTTAACCTATCGCCTCTCAAGCAGAGGGTCGTGGGTTCGAACCCCGGTTCGCACCTCTGAGTTTTTCGAAATTCATGTGCGGAATTACATTTGAAATTTACCACGAGCTTTGCGGTGAAGGAAAACATCGTGAGGAAACCTGCACAAACCTGCGAAGCGATTCAATGGTGCGTGCGAAGTTCCCAATCCGCACTGGGCCCGCGTGGGAACTATGGCCCAAGCCCTCTTGTTCTGAGAGGAGGCCTGTGCCCAGCAGTGGGACGTATATAGGCTGGGATGATGATGATGATGATAAAACTAATTAACTAAAATAGTACTCACCGAAAATACGAAATGCATACCTTTTTAACATCGTTAATGTATCATTTTTGCACTTTTTTACGGAGCACTTTGGCATGTTGATCCGATAACGAAGCACGCGCTACTGACAGCGCAACTGTGCTCAGAAGGTGTTTAAGCACAGTTGTAGCAAGACACATTTTAAGCGTTAGTAGGGTACCTATCTGGGTATTCTAAATCTAAATCAATGAGCCGCGGGTTCACGGTCGATACGCAGCACGCCGCTTCTAACCGAAGCAACTGGAAGTCTATTGGGGAGGCCTATGTTCAACAGAGGACTTTCTACGTCTGTTGTGATCGCAGTAATTAAATAAAAAAATATCAAGTGGTTGTTATGCCCTTTCTATATTATCAGAAACGTGCTCGGAAGCTGTCGTTAGGGATGCCTACTATAGAAGCGTATATCCAGTGCTATCATATGGAATTATATATTGTGGTAATTCAGTCAACGCCCAGTCTACGTTTGTCCTGCAGAAGAGGTGCCTGCATAGGGTTTATTGTATGCATGCTCAACAATCTTTACGTGATACTTTGAAAGAGAAACGCTTTTTTACGCTGACTGGCATACTTATTTTGGAGTTGTGTTTGTTTGTGAAAAACATGCTGAATTTTTTATTGATAAATCTGCTCTGCTAAGTAACCTGCGCTCGCAGTACAGGTATAACCTCTGTTTGCCCAGAGTTAATAACTCTATATCAAAAAAAGATCATACATAACTGCTATAAAGGTTTTTAACCATCTTCCCTTATATATAAAAAGAAGGGACAAATTCAAATCCGAGCTTAAAAACTGGCTAATAGACAATTTAAATGAGTTCTTCAGAGATACTTAATTATGAATTTATGATGATATATTTTGCTATAATATTGTTTTCCCTGCAAGAAATTGGCATTATTATGTGTAGTTTAAGTTATTTATAAATCTATCTGAACATTATTTTGTACGCCCGAAACGGGTAACTGTTGATACTTTGTACCTACTGCATGTCGACTTTTGTACACTCCTCACAGTTTATGCAATAAATATTAATTTCTATTTCTATTTCTATTTCGTTGTTACAGAAGCTCCGACCATTCAACCTACGTGCGGTATACCGGAACCTCTGAACCTTGTGGCAGCAACGTTACACCAGTTTGGCTAATTCGCAAAGTTTGATGCGTCGTAAACTTAAGACGTGCCGACCCTTTGACTTTGATATTAGAATATGACTATGACGATACTTTACTTAGTTATACATTACTTTGTTTTATCCTGCCGACAGGCAACGTAATCATCCCATGCAGTCGTCAACGTCGTCACTTGTTGGATTGCCATTGTATATTCGCTTAACGAATTCAGAAATAATAAAAATGTCAACCTAAGCAACAAACGTATAAAATAAAACAAAACATTTATTTCCAAAATACGTTTTGAATTTCAGTAAACGGGCACGGGTACAGCATGAATGCGCCAATGAATATTTTCGGGACGAAAATTCAATGAAATCTTCATGTTCAAATGGGACTTGAACACTGTGGAACTGTGGACACTGAATCCTCGAACAATGAGAATCCAGTTATTGCCTTGGGTTATCTGGGCAGTAGCATGGTTTTGGACATCGCGACCTGGGTCCTGGATGCATGCAGGAAGCCTGTCTTGGATGAGGGAAGCAACCCGAACCTGTTCTTGGCATGGACACTTCTCTCATCTTGCACATCAACTCATTGATTTGTCTGGTCAACTGGCCAACCGTGTTACACATTTGTTCTACGGTATTCAACGGTACTTTGCCACAATCACCGACGTTCGATGGGCATGGGCTAGCACACTTCGGAGGCGACGTACATGGCGGCGTATTGCATGGCTTTGGCGGACACGGTGGAGGTGTGCTGCAAGAGCTCTGAGTTGGCGTTATGCAGGATACCTTCTGTTCCGGTAGTTTTTTTTTAGGTGGACACACGTGCTTCCTGCATACCTTGCCACATTTTTCACCAGGCCATTCCGAAATGGGAGGATACTTCTTGCAATCCGCGCCACATTTACTACCAGGCCAAACGCAGGACGGTACCTGGCTGATAGTGTCTTGGCATCCTCGCAAGATGTTGATAGGGCACTGGTTGTTATCGCATTTAGGAGGTCTGTTGGCGGGGCAGTCTCGATTAGCGCAATTGGATTGCATTTTTTGAGTCCGATATTCTCTGGGCATTCGTGTGCTGCAATCGGGGCACGGACATATTATCTTGATGAGGCCAGCTTTCACGTCTCTGATTTTTCCAGGGGTGTAATTGGTGCATTCGTAGTGTATCCATGATTGGCACGCTCCGTGACACTGTATACCAGTTCTGGCATTCACAGGGCCCATGCAAATTTTGCACGGGCATTTTACTTTACTACAAGGTTTGCTTTCCTTTGGCATAGTGAAAATGATTTCGGGGTTTACGGGGAACTAGTCTTCATTATGAGGTTGTTCCTGCTTCGTTCATTGCGAATTATTTATTTGTACTGTCACATGATTATGCTAAAGTTTTTTTTGAGCCATTTTAATGTGTCAAACCTGCAACAGTGTCACACGTCATCGCATTTTTCTTTCAATGAAGTAATTTTTAGTTTTTACACCTCCATAGTTCTATGCAGATGACATTAATCTATGCTCTTCTTTTACAACCTTTTTTTTGTCTATATGAATGGTGTTTCACACAGCCAAAGTTCACGACTTAGCAAACTTTCGTCCCTTTCGTCTAGATAAATGGCTCGGATTCATCTAATTTCGCTCTGAAAAGACGCAAAGCACAAAATTATGAGTTCATTAACTCATCATTCTATTAATGATCAAGACAAATAAAAAACAATGTTTTGTTCACGGTTATATTTTCAAGCAGTTCAATTGTATAAATTTCGACAGGAACGATTAAAAACAGTAATTATTAAAACTGCTGAGTGATCGTGATGATTTAAGAGATGTTAACATTTTAGCTACCTCCAGAGTAATGGTCGAAAGGAAAAGAGTTGCCACTATGGAATTATTTGCATTAAAACCTAATTCTTATGCCCTTACTATCGCATGCATTCTCCATTGATTCTGCCAATGATCTAAACTATAGGTGACGCGATTGATTAGGCGCGTGCGTTAGACAATGAGGCATCTTGTTGGTGATCGGCCTATTCCTTTATATGTCCCGCATCCTGCACATTAGCTCTTTGACTTGGCACGTCAGCTGCCCGACGGTTGTGCATAGATCTTCTACGGTATTCTTCAAACAGGTGTCGGATGAACCTGAAACAACTTTAATTTGTTAATTTGTCATCAAAACGCCGTCATAGTAGGATTGATTTTTGAGTGTAGGACAGGTATAGCTCTATTTTTTTGGCATGCTCTGCAGTTTAAAAGTCTAGGTGGACTTTAACCTAAGTCCACCTAGTCAGGTAATTATAATTATCAATAAAGAACTTCTTAGAGCCCTCGCTCACGGCGACTTTTTGTAGCGATGCTGTCGCACGTTCGCATAGATACAGTCGCGATGCGGTCGCTAGATGTGATCTTCCCTCCGTCTCTCCACGATGTCGTCCGAAACGGTCGCGCGTGTGTATCGATAAGTCGCGATGCTGCAGGGCTACTACGAAACTCGAAGTTCGTATCGTACCGTCCCTCTCGCTGTCAGAGGGACCGCACGACACGAACTTCGAGTTTCGTAGTAGCCCTGCTGTTTGTAGCGCGTTGGCATCGCTTCTGTAGCGCGTCGCGTTGCAAATGCGACTAACGTGCGTTCGATGTTTACGAAACGCACGACAGCATCGCTACAAAAAGTCGCCGTGGGCGAGGGCTCTTAAAGTGAGTTTAAAAAGATGTCGTCAACTCAAATTACAATGAAAAGCTGGAACACTTTCTATACGAATTGATACTGGTGTAGCGACTCCTTGCGCCATCTATTGAGCAAATGTAGAAAGTCCTAAATTCTACAGTATTCGCGCGCCATCGCCATGAATTATTATTATTCATTGTAGCCTCCCTCCACATTTTTTTTCAAACAAGCTAAAGCTTAATTATTGTGGATGTCTACCACCCAAAATTTCATGCTTCTCATTAAAGGAATTAACTCTTAATAAGGTAGAGGCGATTTAGCGACCACATGCAGTGACTTTGAAATTCAACCTTATTGCTTTAATAATAAGTTACAATATTGATTGTAATTATTGAAAATACTACTCTAGCTTTAAAAATATCCTTTGTCAGGTATGTATTCGATAGCTGCTTTTGATTCTGTGGTAGTATGTTTCAATAAATGGAGCCTTACAAAGGGTTAAAGTAGGTACCTAATAATTAGATTACAAAAGCAGTATTAACGTTTTTGACTTTTCAGGAAACTTTTTTGATAACTTTCAACTACTGATATTTCATGAATGTCTTACAGTACCTAAAGTATTTTTGCTTGCGTTACAAGTGTATAGTTACTTGCCTGTTGGACATTTCTTCCTGCAGGCTTGTGTCTTCTTGTTGGAAACACAAATCGACGAACACGATGAAGAAAACGAGCACAAACTCTTCTTTTTGCCACATTTATTGGGACATTTTCCTTTCGGCGGGCGCGCACTCTGGCAGGGCGGTGGGTTGCAGGGTGTAGGCAGGCAAGGCGGAGGTTGGCAGGATGGAGGATTGCAGGACGGAGGCGGGCAGAGCGGAGGCATGGTACATGGTGGAGGCAAGCATGGATCCGAAGAACACGACGAACTGCGCGAGTTGCATTTTCTCCTTTTCTTTTTCTTCCCACAGGGCGACGGCTTGCATGGAGGCGGCTTGCAAGGTGGAGGTCTTTGACAGGGTGGTTTTTGACAAGATGGAGGTTTTGGACAGGGTGGGGGCCTTTGACAGGGAGGCTTTTGACAAGACGGAAGTTTTTGACAAGGTGGCTTTTGACAGGGTGTTGGAGGACACGGAGAAGGCTTTGGCGAACATGGCGGAGGCGACGCACACGGCGGTGGCGGAGGCGGAGGGCAAGGCTTAGGACACTGCGGGCAACGAGGCCCGTTGCCGGATTTACTTGGACAGGTGGGGAACGTGCACACTGGTACTGAATTAGCTGGACAGACTTCATTTGTGCAGGTAAAAGGCTCGTGTAGAACTTGCTCCTTTAATCCTTTGGTGTCACAGTCTGGACAAGGGCAATTTACTTTTATGAAACCTGCCTTTATGTCGTGGATCTTGCCCGGAGTGTAATTCAAACAGCTAAAGTGTGCCCATTTTCTGCACGCTCCTTGACACTGAAGACCGGTCTTAAGCGAGACTTCCTTGAAGCAAAATTTGCATGGACTTTTTGGCTTGTTACATTTTTTACTCATTGTGCCATCGTTATGTTTCAGCCCCACATCATTATTATTGAATACGGATTATTTATAGGTGGGTTTGAAAAGTTCATTTATTGTATGTCATTGTAGAAAAAATACAGCTGACACAAAAAAGACATTAACAACAATCTATCAATTTGATCCACAGAATAATCACAGAGTACCTTTTTATTAGAATAATTTAGGTTGCGTTTAAACTAAACTAAATCCTTCTTGAGTATTTTTTAATCGACAGAAAACTACTCTAGTTAACTAATAGAAATACACCATTGTGTTGTCAATGTCACCTCTCACCGCGTTCAGGTAGACGCTAAATGTCAATATTCAAATTTGTTTATTTTATTTTAATCAAAGAAATTAAGATCTTATGTGATTTAATTACAGTTTATTTCTGATAAATAAATAAAAATATTCACCAACAATGTGTTACGCTATCAGATAACCCCAACAAATTATAAACTTCTTGTTATTGTTTACGTGGGTTTTGCCTGATATTTTTAACGTTATTTTCATGAACTTTAACATAAATCACCATGGACGAAGAAGACGATTATTGGAACACCAGTGAAACCAAAGAAAAAGCATTCAGCTTCGACGACGATGTTGTATGTATAGAGGGAAAATCTATTGCAAAGCATAATATTACCTATTCTATTGATCAGATTAACTTGAGATTTGGTACGCATCTAGCTAGGATGACAATCCTAGTATAGTCAACAAAAGTATCTACAGTTAACAAAAATCTTTTATTGATAGTGATTTTTTTTAATAAAAACTTGTTTTAAATTTCTGTTGCTAATATTTAAGGTATTTTAATTATCTACCTTACTCGTCAATGCTGGTCACATTTCCAGCAGTAGGTAAGACTAGGGTTGCCAAATGGCCGGGACATCCAGGATTGTCCTAAAATGATGTGTCTTGTCATATGTCCGGGAATTACACTTTAATGTCCCGGATTCCCACTACTAATTATTACTAATTTATACTTAGGTTTTTTTTATAAATTACGAGTAGGTTATGAATGTTACAATGTGAACAACTGTAGATACAGATGGGTCAATCCAACTCAAGTAAGTATCTGGCAAGGCAACCCTAGGTAAGACCCATAGACACTTCTTTTAGATCAGACATAGTTTCGTATGTCAATTGTAAATTGGACCTATTAATTTGTACCTACTAAGATTTCATATTTATACGAAATATTTTACAATAAAGGTTATCACAATAAAAATAAAAAAAAAAGCAGAAATAATAGTTAATATAACAAACTAAATTAAAAACTAAGCTAAATCTAAAAAAGGCCCCTGCAGCATTGTGCCGAAAATGCTGCCAGCTCGTCGGTCACCGGTGGTGTCTACTAAAATTAGTTTTTTTTTTAAATATGAATTATGTTTTCCATAAATTTTCAGCTGTCGCCTCAAGAGATTCTGGCCATCGGTAAGAACCAGTCCCCAGGCCAATCCGACGACCTGTTCACCAGCACCAGCATTAGCAATGTGAAAACTGTCACGCTGCCTCTATCCAGCTTGGTATCACCTAAAGTATTGGATTTAAGTAAGTTTATTTTATAACCATCCTTTAACTGCTTTGGTTGTGTTGAAATTGGGATTGTATGAAAAATACCAATGCTTTTTATTTATTTTTTTCTATAGAAAAGTCAATTATTAGAAACTTATTTACAATATTATTCTTTTCTTACAATGCGGTATTTGGCAACTCCTGGATTTGCTATACTTATCTTAAACATTATTATAAAAATAAAGGTGGTAAGTTAATGAAGGTCATTGCTAATTTTTTATGTAATAATTTTGCTTCATTATGTTAAAATTAAATAATTACAGGAAACAAATTAAAAAGCATTGAGCTCGAAAATTTAGATCTAAATTGAAATTTTTCAGCCAAAATGATTTCTGATACACTTTCAACAAATAGACAATGCTAATTGTTGAATTTCCTAAAAATTTCACGGAAATCCCCGAAAATTATATAAGTATTGTGGTCTTAATTAATGTTTTTACAGAAAACAGTTGAACCAAATGTTATCTCTTTAGTTGTAGCAGTTGGGATTTCGGGGTCTTATACCGATTCCGTGGAAATATTGGAATCAAATTCGTTAATGTATTGATATTTTGGCGAATATGAACATGACATGATATGATATATTATATATTTGTTGCGTCACTTGTTAATTATATCCTCCTCATCATCCCGGCCTATATACGTCCCACTGCTGGGCACAGGCCTCAGGTTGGGTTGTGATTCCCATGCCGGCCCACCGGCCCCTGAATAGCTTCCCTGGTTTTTACAGGTTTCCTCAAGATAATTTTCTTTACTGTAAAGCTCATGTGAAATTTATAATTTAATTTCACATAATGAATTTCGATAAAATCAGAGGTGCAAGCCGAATATGAAACTACGATCCTCTGCTTTAAAAGCCACAGTTCAAACCACTAGGACTCCACAGCTATAATAAATATATTTCATTACAGTACTCCTAGCCCAATCAGGGAAGGACCCTAAACCCGTCCAGGCTGACCCTGAGCAGACAGTAGCTGTGACCATCAAACGGCTGGTTCTCGGGAGACCAGCCTCTTTGTATGGCCACCGCAGCCTCAAGAGTAAGACGGAACTACTGGAAGCTGCACTAGCTGTAGGAGACGGCAATGCTATACTAACGGTGAGATATAGCAGACATATACATTTTGTTAATGTTAAAAGACTATCATCATCTCCTTCGCTGTACAGTTAAGTGCGAAAATAAGTATCTATTCGAAACTCTCGAAAATACATTACTACGGCCTTATTGCGAAGGAATAAGAGTCTGTGGTACATATTTTTGAAACTTTGAATAAATACCTACATATTTCTACACTTGACTGTACAGTTGAATTTCCAACAGAGATGTGTTGCGAGGAATATGTTTGTCATGTCATGAACCGATATAAACGCTTTAGCTATGACGTAGTAACTAGTAGTAAGACATCCACTGCTGGACAAAGGCCTCCCCCTTAGAACGCCACAATGAACGACAACTCGCCACTCACATCCACCGGTTGCCCGCAACTCTCGCGATGTACTCCACGGCTATCTATTTCGCGAGCAAAGAACACTAATCGCACAAACCCAACTATCACCACAACCACAGTTGACACGTTTCGAACTCCACCATAGTTCATCCTCAGAGCAACACAACCGTCCACCATGCTACCAGATGTGTTAGACTAACAAACCGAAGCAAATGTTGAAATTTGTTAAAGTAAATCGCTAAGTGTATCCACTTTATAAAAAAAAAAAATTACGTTTATTTAAGTGTAGTGGTGGTGATAGTTGTGGTTGTGTGATTTGTGTGTTCTTTCTGTGGAGGTGGAGAAGCTGCATGAACACACATTTGTTACAAAGACGTAGCTATCGTAAGGTCGCGGCTAAGCAAAGTATTTTTCTTATAATGAACCTCCTCAAAGTAACGCCTGATTCAATAAATTATAGTGTAATACTTTTTAAGATATTCTCTTCAATGTTACAGGTAGTATTGTTTCTCATACAAACTCTAAACAAGAAGCTGGTTTATGAGTTACTGTCATCACGACCCTTGGCTTTGAACCAATACATCAGCTTTCTCCAGAATGAAGGAAAGATCTCCGAACTGACTGATTTGCTCACGTAAGTATTCCCATTACATTTTACTCTTTTTAACCCCCGTCGCATAAAGAGGGGTGTTATAAAAAGAAAGCTGTTTTTTATGTAAAAGCGTTTTTCGTTGCGATAGTTCTTAGCTGTTTCATTAAAATCGGTTCAGCCGTTTTTCAACCTTTCTAAGTTAGTATTGCACCTTTGGCGTGCTCCAGTCAATGTTTTCTAATATTGTCTTGAGTTATGTAAAAAAGCCATTTTTATGTTTGTTTTCAGAATGCTTGGCCGGAGTCCCGATGCAGCTGTAAGTAAGATCAATATGCAAAATTGACTATATCCAAAAATTCCCACTAGAATTTTCAAAGATAACGTTGAATTACATAAAACAACGGGATAAAAAATAGCGTATATATTATTAGCTTACCAATACCAACTAGCCATAGCAAATTTAATCCTAATCCATGCAGACATTTTAAGAGATAATAAGATTCACACAAAAATATTAGCAAAAATATTTGGTACCTAATGTAGCTCATTAAATAAGTCATCATCATCATCATCCCAGCCTACATACGTCCCACTGCTGGGCACAGGCCTCCTCTCAGAACAAGAGGGCTTGGGCCATAGTTCCCACGCGGGCCCAGTGCGGATTGGGAACTTCACACGCACCATTGAATTGCTTCGCAGGTTTGTGCAGGTTTCCTCACGATGTTTTCCTTCACCGCATAGCTCGTGGTAAATTTCAAATGTAATTCCGCACATGAATTTCGAAAAACTCAGAGGTGCGAGCCGGGGTTTGAACCCACGACCCTCTGCTTGAGAGGCGATAGGTCAAACCACTAGGCCACCACGGCTCTGAGTGATTGAATAAGTAATAGTGTGTAATTAATTCACACTAAATATTAAAAAATGCAGCACTTGTTGCATAACACCATCCAAATTACCCACTGTTTTCAGATGTACCAATTTCAACAGCAAATGAGAGCGCAGGGCGGCTCGGTGGACGGCTCTCTGCGCAAAGTAACCAACCTGGTCGCAAATCATTTTAACCAACCAGGGACGGATGCTCATCAAGCGAAAATGCTAGCTGACTATGTTAAATTACTTGGTAAGATACTATATAAGTTCCTCGATAACATTCAAAACATTTGTTTTTGTTAATTTTGCAGGTTTTTTTTTAGTTTCCAGAGACACAAAAAAAGATCTTTCGTGAATTAACTCGTGTGACTCGTTAAATGTATATTTAACGAGAGATAATCTACGAAACGTCAGAAATTGCCACAGTTTATCTGTTTTAATTATTTCGAATTTAACCAGTATTTTAATTATTTGTTGAAATGTCAACACATTTCAATTTCCTTATATTTTATGAATAAGAAATGTACTAAATAAATCACAAGCTGTGTAATGATAAACAACTTGTGCTTTATTTAGTACATTCAGCAGTTTATCTAACTAATGATTTGTTCTTTATAAAGTACGTGAAGATGATAAAATACATGTAATTTTTCTGAATCCCTTCCGTTTCATTTCCAGAATGGCAGAAATTCGCCGCAAAGCCTATCCTAGACCACAAATCGGCGCTATACTGTCTGGCATATTGCTGCACCAATCACTGGCATGAGGGCGCTGGCAATATGATGTCGCCTCTCACGCTATGCCAGAGACAACAGGTTAGAGTCAATAACCGTATTACGAAGAACGGATCACACGTGTGTTTGTGGTTGAGGTTTATTTGACATGTTTCGGACCAGTCCTTGGGCCTCTGCTGAGGGGATGTTTTCAACAGAATGAGGTTGATTTTTTAGAAACGTAAATAAATAAAAAACCTGACTGCCCTAAAAAAAACTAAATGAGTTTTTGGTAAAAATTTCATCTTTAATGCAAGCTTTTTTTGCTGACTGTAATTTTTGTTGACTGTACTTGTATTGTCACCCAAAATACATTTGCATACCAAATTTCAAGTCGATGCCATTAACCGTTGAAGAGTTCCGTCCTGTGGAGACGATCCTGGCTGGACTACCAGGATATCACTACCAGATTATTATATTGTCACGCAATTTACATAAGTGTACCAAATGTCAAGTCAATCCGACCACTGGAAGTGCGTCAAATTTAACTTACAAGATTTCACCTCAAATTCGTCATAGTATAAAACTCAATTTTATACTCTTTTTTAATCTGTTATTTTAACGAGACTTAGTACGCCTAATGTGACTCTTGCAGCTTTATGGGGATTGGAATTATATTCGAAATCATTTCTTTCATTGCCAGACACTTTTAAGGTCGCATCCCCCTGCCAGACACCCTTAAACTATGTTCGAATAGACGCCTGACCAAAAATAATAACAGAACTTTTTATAACACTATATATTGCGCAATTGGCAATTAAGACTTCAAAATCAAATTGGGTATTTTGTTTTCGTACTGTCTAGGTCAAAGATCTTTACGCTTTAGTACCTTATGGATAGATGTGGAGACACCCTAAGGTATCAAGTATTACGTATGTACAACCGGAGTTGTTTTATTCACAGATAAGTCCACTCCAGTACGACTGGGTGGTCTTGAATGTTCACGCTAAATCCGGCAAATGGGACATCGTGGAGTCACTCTTTACCAAAAAGGTATTTTGTCTTTTTAGACTTAATATAGGACGGTTTTTTTCTTAAGAAATAAATAACAATCAAATGCAATGTATCAACTTTATGTACTCGACGAATGCTCGACATGTTTCAGATCAATCCGTGGTTTTTTGTCAAGATGTGCTTGAACAAGCAATTTTTGTGTGTTTATTATATCTGGGTTTGAACGATTTCGACGAAAATTGCTTTAATATCCTTGTTTGTCCAGGACTGGTTAGGTCGTACAACAGTGTCCTCCCACATTCCAGTTGAGTCGCTACTGGCTCGGTTAAGTGAACTAAAGGCGAGTCGACAGTTACTCGCCACCTGTGTGAATAAAGTTGCCGCATCGCACGATCGACTCCGACTGGCGCTAGCGTACAAGGTAAGTAACTTGACAGTCAAGTTATCTGCAGGCGAATGGGCAGTTACTCGCTACCTGCGTTAATATAGTCCCCGTATCGCACGATGCAGGTTTGTGCAAGTTTCCTCACAATGATTTCATCGTAAAGTCAGTAGTAAATTTCGAATGTAATTTCGCACATAATTTTGAAAAACTCATAAATGCGCACCCGGGTTTGAACCCACGATCCTCTGCTTGAGAGACCATAGGTCAAACCACTAGACCCAGTTAAAGCACTTGAAATTTCAGTTTAAAAAAAGCTTTATTTAAATAGTCCAAAATATTCACATTTGTGTTATTTACAGATACATGCCGTGGTTATAGAGACATATGCAAAGCAAAAGGACAGACAGGCGCTCACTAATTATAAGATGACGCTCAATCCACAATCAGAAGACTATATTCTAGTCGAGAATACGCTTCGAGATAACGTAAGTCAAAATATCAGCCAAGAGCGAGTCGGCCTCGCACACAGAGGGTTCCATATCAAAGTATAATAGACTCGTGTCCTAGTTATGGTCTCCCCACATCTGTGAACGCGGAATCGGCTTTAAGAACGCATCAGACAGAACATACATTTTATATGGTTGCGTTCACATTTAGAGAGAGAGAGAGAGAGAGACAGACAGAGAGCATCACAACACAACACGACAGATACATGAGATTGCGGCTTAAGCCGACCAAAAGACGCTTTATGTCCACGCACGAAAAAGACGTCTTCACGTCGTCGGTAAACGTCGTTTCGCGTCGACCGAGCGATAGACGTGTTTTCGCTTTTGGTCGGCTTAAGCCGATTCCGCGTCGTCAGATACGAGGAGATCCTAAGCTCTAAAGTTAGATTATCAGAAAATATTGCACACGTATTTTGTCAGTTAAACAAGTATATTGCAAATAGTTTGTTAAACAAGTATATTGCAAATAGTTTGTTAAACAAGTATATTGCAAATAGTTTGTTAAACAAGTCTATTGCAAATAGTTTGTTAAACAAGTCTATTGCAAATAGTTTGTTAAACAAGTCTATTGCAAATAGTTTGTTAAACAAGTCTATTGCAAATAGTTTGTTAAACAAGTCTATTGCAAATAGTTTGTTAAACAAGTCTATTGCAAATAGTTTGTTAAACAAGTATATTGCAAATAGTTTGTTAAACAAGTCTATTGCAAATAGTTTGTTAAACAAATCTATTGCAAATCGTTTGTAAAACAAGTATATTGCAAATAGAATGTTAAACAAACAGTTTGTTAAACAAGTCTATTGCAAATAGTTTGTTAAACAAGTATATTGCAAATAGTTTGTTAAACAAGTCTATTGCAAATAGTTTGTTAAACAAGTCTATTGCAAATAGTTTGTTAAACAAATCTATTGCAAATCGTTTGTAAAACAAGTATATTGCAAATAGAATGTTAAACAAGTATATTGCAAATAGTTTGTTAAACAAGTCTATTGCAAATAGTTTGATAAACAAGTATATTGCAAATAGTTTGTTAAACAAGTCTATTGCAAATAGTTTGTTAAACAAGTCTATTGCAAATAGTTTGTTAAACAAGTCTATTGCAAATAGTTTGTAAAACAAGTATATTGCAAATAGTTTGTTAAACAAGTCTATTGCAAATAGTTTGTTAAATAAGTCTATTGCAAATAGTTTGTTAAACAAGTCTATTGCAAATAGTTTCTTAAACAAGTCTACTTATTGCAAATAGTTTGTTAAACAAGTATATTGCAAATAGTTTGTTAAACAAGTCTATTGCAAATAGTTTGTTAAACAAATCTATTGCAAATCGTTTGTAAAACAAGTATATTGCAAATATAATGTTAAACAAACAGTTTGTTAAACAAGTCTATTGCAAATAGTTTTTTAAACAAGTCTATTGGAAATAGTTTCTTAAACAAGTCTATTGCAAATAGTTTCTTAAACAAGTCTACTTATTGCAAATAGTTTGTAAAACAAGTATATTGCAAAAAGAATGTTAAACAAGTCTATTGCAAATAGTTTGTTAAACAAGTCTATTGCAAATAGTTTGTTAAACAAGTCTATTGCAAATAGTTTTTTAAACAAGTCTATTGCAAATAGTTTCTTAAACAAGTCTATTGCAAATAGTTTTTTAAACATTGCAAATAGTTTCTTAAACAAGTAAGTATATTGCAAATAGTTTGTCCGTCCTGAAAAGTTTTTTTGTTTTTCAGGCAGTAAAATGGAAGAACTAAGAAACGTGCCAGAATAACTTCAGAAAGATGTAGTACCGAGTCAACTACGAATTCTCATTAATTGAATTATAAAAACGGCTCTCTTTGTCATAAATCAGGAAGCTTTTGTAAGTTTTTTTTTTTATCAAGTAAGCGAATTATTACTTAATATATTTATTTTTCATATACTTTGAAATAAAATAAATGTTGTATCAAACGTTTCATGTATTTTCTCTGCTACTTTACTTTGTCCTCAGTATCCATCTAGGAGTGCGATATCTACGCAGTAAGGTAAAGGTCCGGGTGCTCGACACGCTAATGCCCAATAGACGACACCCTGCTTAAAGGTGCCAACTACTGGGACAGCGACGAGCACTCGTACGTTTGCCGTAGTTAATTTATTTGAGAATCTGGCTCTATACTACTTGGTATCTTGCCGTCCCGCTGACGCTTACATGTATTATTTGATACGAGGGTGAGAGAGATGGTACGATACGAACTTCGATTTTCGTAGTAGCCCCCCAGTAAACCTGCAAGACGACTCTCTTCAGAAAATGGTGCGGTGGTTTTATCTTGGCTTCCACACCGCAGTGGATTCCGGAGTTTGTAATAAGCAATAGAGAGAGCAATACAGAGATATCAGAAATGAGGAGATACGTAGAAGAACAAGGGTCACCGACATAGCCAAGCGAATTAGCTCGTTGAAGTGGCAATGGGCAGGCCATATAGCACGGAGAACAGATGGACGTTGGGGCCGAAAAGTTCTCGAGTGGAGACCGCGGATTGGCAAGCGCAGCGTAGGACGTCCACCAACGAGATGGACGGATGACCTGGTTAAAGCCGCGGGTTCACGGTGGATGCAGGCCGCTGCCAGCCGATGCGACTGGAGGTCTATGGGGGAGGCCTATGTCCCACAGCGGACGTCCTACGGCTGAGATGATGATGATTAATAGAGAGAGCTGCCAACTCACAATAGGCCCTTTATTCGCCTTGTACGACACCAACGAGAAGAGATGACTCAGTCCTATTCTAAAAACGGACGCAGCATCGAAAACGCTTTTAAGCAGTAGTCCCACCGCCGGCGAGTAGCGAGAAGCTTAAGGAATTACGAACGAGAGTCTATTAGAAGTCCGAGGTCGAAATCTGAGGGCTTTAATGAGTCGATGTTGTAATTCTAATACCGCCAGTGCGACATACAATGTTTTTTATCACATTTGCGAGTAAAATTGAATATTTGCAAAAGACGGAACTAATATTTTTTCAAAAATTGCCGATACCGCTGATTGCGCTCTTGGCAGCGCCAGCTCCGCGCCTACATATCGAATTTCATGACTCTAAGCCCAGCGTTTATTATTTAGATATTTCATACCTATCCCGTAGGATAATATCGGGATAAAAAGTATCCTATGTTTTAATCCAGGCAGGTGGTAGGACCTTGTGCAAGGTCCGCCCGGATTGCTACCACCATCTTGCTCGCTAATCCTGCCGTGAAGCAGCAGTGCTTGCACTGTTGTCTTTCGGCGTGGAGAGTGAGACAGCCGGTGAAATTACTGGCACTTGAGGTATCCCATCTCAGGCCTCTAGGTTGGCAACGCATCTGCAATCCTCCTGGTGTTGCAGGTGTCTATGGGCGGTGGTAATCTTACCATCACGAGACCCACTTGCTCGTTTGCCATCCAGTAGAATAAAATAAAAACAGGTTATAAACTAACTTTTTGCTAAATTTCATCGAAATCCGTCCAGCCGTTTCAGCATGAAGAAGTAACGGACATACTCACTCACTCACTCGCTCGCAAACGTTCACATTTAAAATATTAGTAGGATTTATATTTATGTATGTTTGTGGGTTGGGGTCAAATCTTACAAGTTAAATTAGACCCACTTCCAATGCTCGGATTGATGGCACTTTTGTAAATCTAGTGACAATACAATAATCTGGCAGTGACATCCTGGTAGTCCAGTGAGGATCGTCTCCGCAGGACGGAGCTCCTCAACCGGGCATCGACTTGAAATTTAGTACGGGTTTAGTTGACAATGCAAGTACAGTCAGCAAAAAAGCTTGTACTGTAAAACGAGGCTACTTTGCCCCCCGCTGGGTAACTATGCTCCAGTTCTGTATTTTGTTTCAATGTCTTGCAGGTCGAAGTCCCGGTACCCGATACACTTCCCAATAATTTGATCTACTTTACCTACATCCTAATACTATTTTACTAATCCATACTAATACTAATTTACTAATTTACTAATACTAATTTACTAATACTAATTTACTAATACTAATTTACTAATACTAATTTACTAATACTAATTTACTAATACTAATTTACTAATACTAATTTACTAATACTAATTTACTAATACTTATTTACTAATACTAATTTACTAATACTAATTTACTAATACTAATTTACTAATACTAATTTACTAATACTAAATTTACTAATTACTTATTTTACTAATTATATTATAAATGCGAAAGTGTGTGTTTTTTGTATGTTTGTCCGTCTTTCACGTCCAAACGGAGCGACGGATCGAAGTGATTTTTGGCATAGATAGTGTATGGGCCAGAGAGTGACATAGGCTATTTTTTATCCCGGAAAAATGCCCGAATTCCACGCGAGCGAAGCTGCGGGCAAAAGCTAGTAAATACATATATCAACATACCACAGCTTATAAATTTTAAGAAATTTGGGGCAAAAATCAGTGCAAAGTAGCCTCGTTTTACGGTATTAAAAATGTAATTTTTAACAAAAACTTATTTAGTATGAAAATTCTATCGCTTTTGTCGCCGAGAGAAATTTTTCATACTAAAAGACACTTCTCTCTGTTGAGATAAATAATTGTATGACGATAGTTCCTTTACTTTATCATTTAATTTTTTTATTGTGACAGATGACATTTCTCTCTGTTCGTTTTTCCCACTAAAACTGTAGCGGTGGGATGCCGCAATAAAGTCGATTTATAATAAGAAAAAGCAAGTTTAACTGGCCTCTGGCCTATATAAAATCAACACTCTCTACTCGCCGTTAGCGGGATTAGTGCCTTATTTACTGAATACAAAAAACCATTGTCAATGAGTCATTGTCATACAAATCTGACACGGTTCCGTTTAAAGCAAACGCCATGTTATGCCAAACACACAGGGTGTCATTTGGCTTGGTTGTGCCATTAGCTTGCAATATCTAATAGACACAAGGACATTCAGTGACATCTAACCGTAAACAAGACTTACCTAATAGGAAACTGGCTAATAAAGTGCTTTTTGTTGAAATAATTATCGTCTCGTGGTGGCCTAGTGGTCTGAACTATGGCATCTCAATCAGAGAACCGTCGGTTCAAACCCGAGCCCGCACCTTACCACGAGCGTTACGGTTAAGGAAAGCATCGTGAGGAAACCTGCGCACACTTGCAAAGCAATCCAATGGCGTGTGTGAAGTTCCCAATCCGCACTGGGCTAGCGTGGATACTACAGCCCAAGCCCTCTCATTCTGAGAGTAAGCCTGTGCCGGACTTACGTAGGTTGGGATGATGATGAAGATAAATCCCACTATCCTACCATAACATAATAAATGCGAAAGTTTGTAAATCTGTTTGTTTGTTTGTTACTTCATCACGTCAAACCACTGAACCGATAAAGATGAAATTTGATATACGAGTTTGAGTCCCGGAGAAGGACATAGGGTAGTTTTATCCCGAAAAATTGCATAGTTCCTGCAGGATATAGATAAACGAATCCTTTGCGGACGGAGTCACGGGTAACGGCTAGTACCTATCTAATATAAACGGCTCCAACGATTTCGATGGAATTTGGTATCTGGGGGTTTTCGGGGATGAAAAATCGATCCAGCTTGGTCGGATCTCTGGGAAATCGCTTATTTATTATAGAGTTTTAGCCCAAGGTAACTTAGACGAGCAAAGCTTCCTTCTAAAATAAATATGCGAACGAACATTCGGCTGAGCTACATTAAAACAATCGTAACCTATGTTTCAATATAAATCTTTCTTCCGAAAAGGCTTTGGCATAACTTACATCATAATATATGATAAAATATAATATATAAACGATTACATAAAACCGTGAAGGAAAGGGCGCGGTGCATTAAATGAAAACCATTTTAATAAGAACAAATTTAGTTATAATTATGAAAATTATATAACAATTAAATGCGGCACACTTATTTACAAGGTTTAATTAATAGTAGAAGACCAAGATCTAAATTGAAAATTGGACATTGATAGTATTTTATTCAACAGTTGTATACATTGTTATTTTCATATTTCCCACTCGTTTATTGTTGTTCGCGACGCTCACATCGTAACCCACGCCACTCGCGTTTTTGACTCTTCTTATAAACTGGTGCATAAAATACTATAGTAATAATAATAAACCAGGTTAGCATTACACGGTCGAATTACGAACAGTGACATATGGCTCAACAGCCCCGGTTTACGACTGTATACATACTTGACGAAGAGAATATTATGACATATCATAATAATATGTTAGGTAGGTACACGAAAGACTTGAGGTGATTACAATGGAACACGCATGCATATTATTTGTACAGTTTTTTGTACCCCTGTAACACAGGTGCTCCTGGAACAGGAGCCAGAGCCAGTGATTCTTCTTATCCATGCTATAGTAATATTATAAATGCGAAAGTGTGTGTGTTTGTATGTTTGTCCGTCTTTCACGTCGAAACGGAGCGACGGATCGACGTGATTTTTGGCATAGAGATAGTTTATGGGCCAGAGAGTGACATAGGCTACTTTTATCCCGGAAAAATGCATAGCTCCCGAGGGAACAGCGCGCGATAACCGAATTCCACGCGGGCGAAGCCGCGGGCAAAATCTAGTATTTTTTATACAGTAAACTTTTTTATTTTCTTCAGCTAATAGGCAAGGGAATATTTTCAAAGCAATGTTGTTTGTGGATAGAAATTTAACATTTTCTTGGTTTTATCTAACCAAGACGATTACGGTATGTATGTAGAAGAATTATGACAACATAAGTATGAAGTTACATAAAAATTAATAGGTACTTGTTTGTGCACAGTTAAATGAAGTTACCTATTCTTTGATGACTAATGAAACTTATGTTTTAGCTATTTGTTATCATTACCACAATGTTAGACCGTGGTTTGTAAGGTAATTAGGTGAAAACCGCCACAAACAAAAAAGTTTCTATACATATTTTTTTTATAATTTTTAATTTATATAGAACTGAAAATCAATCGAATCAATCAAAATAAAACAGTAAAATTAAAAAAATAGAATTATTATATTTATGCATAAAAAATAAAAGGTAAGTACATAGAAAGAGAATTATTGTTTCCACTGTTGCTATTTAATTTCCTCGCAATCTAAGTGAAAAGCAGTGTAAAACTCTAGCATTAAACCCATTTTCCCCTCGACGTGTCTATCCACCCTCGCCGTACTGGCTCGGGTGGCTATAAACGTCTTAGGTAAAACGGCTCGTTTTATGCTCTCGTTGTACAATCTACTATTAAATGTCGACCACGAACCGGAAGACGTAACGTTAGCAGGCCTCTCACTGGTAAACCGATGGAGGCGGGCTGCAAGTTGTCATTTACTGTAGCGTTGTAGGTCATCGATATAGCCAAGAGAATTAGCTCGTTAAAGTGGCAATGTGCAGCCAGGCAGGCAGAACAGATGTCCGTTGGGGCCGAAGAGTTCGAAGACCGTGGATCGGCAAGCGCAGCGTAGGACGTTCACCAACAAGATGGACTGATGACCTGGTTAAAGCCGCGGGTCGCGGCGGATGCTGGCCTTTTCCAGAAACAACTGGAGGTCTATGGGGGAGACCTATGTCCAACGGAGGACGTCCTACGGCTGTTGTGTTGATGAAGGAGGCCTTTATTCAGCAGTGGACGTCTTCCGGCTGACGATGCATCCGATCTTCCCCCATGACGATCTCCCCTGTAACTATTCTTCCCCACACTGGCAGCAATCATCATCAACTTCTACTCCACACATTTTCAGCAGAAAAACACACGCTGTTATACAAAGTAAGCATCGAAGGATTTTGCCACACGAGCCGCAGTCACACGTACAACATACGCACATCTTGAACCTTAACTCGGTATGTTAAAACTCAAATTTTTAGACACTGGTTTTTTGGGCCGCAAAACGGCTTGTAACCAAGACTTTTCTGTAACCTTTTTTAAACTATGAGTCACCTATTTTTGTTTTCAAACGCTTGGTTATAAGTCTGCTACAATCTCCGCGCGGTCGAAGTGGTCCGAATGACTTGGCGCTATGACCTCAACTGAAGGTAAATGTACAGGTGTTTATCATTTAACTGGACCAGCGGTTATCTTTTATCTAATAGTAAATATAAGATAGTAGATTCAGCGAATGAAACTACGAAAGTGATGGCAGGTTATGTATTTCCTATTGCTTTGTTTCTAACCGGGATTTTAATGGTATTATAATGAGAAAATGTAGGTAGCTAAAATGACTGAAAGTGTTTTGATAGGGTTGTAGATATCTGGTCGTTTGTAATAACACAAAAGCTACTTTCCATCGCGATATTCCCGCGGGATCAGAATAAAATCTCAACCACTAGAATTAGTGATATGCAGTTTGGCGCGGATGTTTTACGTGCAAACTTTAATGAAATGCACTAAGTTTTGGGGATTCCCATCGTAAACGAGTGAAATCCCGTAATTGTCACTCAATACCTTATATAATTATCATCATCATCCCAGACTTTTGACGTCCCACTGCTGAGCACAGACCTTTCAGAATGAGGGGGCTTGTGTTCCCATCCCACGCGGGCCCAGTGCGGATTGGGAATTCCACACACGCCATTTGCTGCACAGGCTTGTGCAGGTTTCCTCACGATGTTTTCCTTCACCGCAAAACACGTGGTAATCAAATGTAATTTCGCACACGAATTTCGAAAATTCAGAAGTACGGGCCTGGGTTTGAACCTACGATCCTCTGCTTGAGAGGCAGGTCAAACCACTAGGCCACCACGGCTTCAATACCGCGGCTAAAATTTTGTAAAATAAAATAAATAAACGTCACAATATGTACGTATATTTTATTCAAGTAAATATCACAATATGTATATTTTTACTGAAGTAAGTTTGATTATAAATAATTATTGCTTAACGAAGTATCTCTTTACAATCGTTGTTATTTTCGTTACATTTTGTGCCTCTAGTAAAAGACACAACTAATTGTAGTTACGCCGTGTCTATAAAACAAACACATCCTAGGCCTTCCAGGCTGCTTGAAAACAATAGGATACAGTACAGTCGTCTGCATTTAACTGCCACAGCGCAGCGTGCAAAAAAATCTGACGTCGTAGCGGTCTTAGAAATAGTCAGTCGTGTCAGATATTTGTGCACGCTGTGCTGTGTCAGATATATTGAATCTGGTGACTGTAAAACGGCAACGTTCATCACGCCCACTGCCACTCGGTCACAGGTTATAATGTTCTAATCCGAAAACGACATGTCACCTAAACAATCATCACATTTACACAGTTCTTCAAAATTGCACATGTCAGCACAACACTCTTCAAAGCCACACTGTTCGAAGCAGAACATGCAAATATAAATGCAGCAAATAATTTTTAAGAATTTGCAACAAGCATCGCAACAGGCATTGCAACAGGGCCCGCAACAAGCACTGCAACACATAGTCACTGTTTCATTTGAACAACAATTTCAACACAACAGTGTTATCTATGTATGGAAGATGTTGTTTTAATACGGAAAAATATACATATATCAGTTTTAAACGTTGTAAATGGTTCATCAAAATTGTATAAAGTATAAAGTGTTGTCAAAGGTACTTTTTTAAATAGCTTGAAACTTCTTTCTTGGTACATAGAGTAAAAGGATGGTATAAGAAATGAACTTTGAATGAGTTATTAGGTCGTACATACATTATGTAGTTCTTGTTGGGTTTAAAAACGAGGTACCTATCAGAGATACCTACCTATATCTGTGGTGATGTCCCTCCACAGTATTATTCTCTTTGGTTTCTTTGGCCTTAGCCTCGCCTTAGCCTTTGCCTTTTGATGTAGTTTACACTGTCAATTTCATACTTATAATGTCAAGTACTTATATGACATTGGCACAAGCCCATAGAGGCTGCCATTAGGGAAAAATTATAACAACAAACGTAACGTACTCAAAATGTTTCAATATTATGAATATTCTAAATCGGTCTTCCAAAATAAAATGAATGGACAATGTGACTGTAAACTTCATGTTTTATCTTCAATGCAGCAATAAAGGCCTGTGAAGAAATATAACAAGATGACATAAATGTAAAGATTGTAAAGAAAATGTGCTACTGCAAGTACTGGAGTGCTCTTAGATGTTTCTTTCCAATCAGTTGCATAGATAGACTGTTGAGATGTATCGGCCTGACATGTGGATGTAGAGGCGGTCCTTGCTTGGAAAAAGTTTGCGAGAAAAGAGATGAAACTGTAAAAGAGTTAGTGAATAATTAAATTTCAAGCATTTTTCAATTGAGGAATTTTGTTTTATTAAAGCCAGTAGGTACTTACAGACGCAGTCCGCTTGTACTGGCCCTGAGTTTGATTTCCTTTAACTTGCAATTATTAAGCGTTACCTTTCCATATTTTTTGCATATTTTTTGGACAAACGGTTTACAAGATAGAGGGGGGGGGGCACAATTTTTGCTACTAAGCTACCTTTTAGGCCTTCCGGGTGTACGGTCGAGGGCATAAATATCTATATAACCGTAGCGTCACATCGACTTTATGAAGGCATAGAGGTGTACTTATATGTCGGCGGCCGATCATAAAATTCGTCAGATCACGAAATTCCCAGGCATATCATGAAACGCCGCCATATCGGTCCTGGCACTTCGCCATCCGCTACCGCGGCACGCTCGCTTCGCTCGCTCGACTCGTGCGTTGTGGTCACAATTCATACTAACCACTCCTCGCTTCGCTCGTCGTACCTACCTAAATTTTTCTTTTTTTTCGGCATAACACGATGTGCCCGGTATAGAGCTAGGAATATCGACGAATGCGTTGCTTTAATCGTTCTGCCGTATTTTTTTTCAGGCTCATCGTGATATGCCTGGCCAACTTTTAGGCATATCATGAAATTGCGTTATTTCACGATATGCCTCGGAATTTCGCGATCTGGCGGATTTCACGATTGGCCGCCAACATATTATATAGATATTTTTGATGTTTTGGTAACGTAAAGTCAAAGAAACTGAACCGCGTACCAGGGTGGAACCTTTGTGCTACTGGTGTCATAATAACATTTGCAGCGTTACGCTGCCGTATAATAACCTTTTTTTGACGTTATTTTCTTAATCGGTTACTGGCAGCTTCGTATTTCGAATAAGTAGTTACAAGTATTGATTTTTGCATTCTTTTGTTTTTCGTGGTCGGACTTTTGGATGTCAGAGAGAGAAAAAAAGCGTTCGAAGACGAAGGAAACGAGCAAATATTTAAATATTTTTATATATTTTTTGCTATTTCACGGTGTTTCCTGTCATTTGATGTTAATGAGTTTTCGCCCCATACAAATTGCATAAAGTTTGCACCGATCTTCACCATCACCTGATTTTTTGTACCGATTAAGTTTACGGAAGCCGTTTATGACGGCTTCCAGTTTACCCTTAAGTTCCGGTTTTCTTTTAAACCAAGACCCACTGACCCAGTTCCTGTACTATCCGAAATTCCTCTTCACCAGCCAAATTCCAGTTCTAAAACCGTTTGTCTGACACAGAGCTGTCAGACACAAGCTAAGTTCCAGCAAATCATCCACAGCTACACAGTTCTTCCGGCAGAAATATAAAATTAGAGTAGAAACTTTCATTCTTTTGTTTAACATTATTTTTTATCTTTTCCTCACACACGATGTACTTGTATATACTTTTAATATAGTAAGTGTTAACGAAGGGGCATTTACATTACCGCATTTTCTTTTAATTTATATACTGTGTACAGAATTAATTCTTTTAATTTTCGTAAGCATTCACTGTAAATATATTTTAAAATTCAGTATATTTGGTTAACTTAATTGAGTTACCTACTATTAAGTTAATATTGTAAATGGTTAATTAGGTACAACTTGAACATAATTTGTAGAAAATTTTCAATACTAACGCATTTATTTTAATTAGTGTACGAAGTGAAGTACTTTTAATTTTAATTTCAGGATTAATTGTAAATATTTTATTATTTTGTTAAACTTTTAAATTATTAATGTGTAATTATAAAATATTACATTATTTTGTAGACATTCCTTTTTTTTTCTACAAATTATGGCGCCCGAACTAAAAGTTAACTATATTTTTGTCACAAATTAATTATTTTTTGTTTTTGTGGGGGGATAACTGACCGTTTCTCGGTCATTAATTAATTTTTTCTTCAAGTTATTTTTCTTAAATGTTTTACGATTTGCAGCTGACATTCCAACGTTTTAGTGTGTGTTATGTGTGTACTTGCAGGTCTTCAGTGGCGTTGTTAGTTTAATTAATGTAGGTATTTCGTGTTATTACCCGACTGCCCGAAGGAGGCTTATGTTTTTCGAGCGTATGTTTTTATTTTTAAAATATTGAGCAATTTTAAGTTTGATTATTTTTTGTTCATTTATTGTTTTATGTGGTATAATTGAGTGTTAAGGTTTCTATTAGGTACTTTGCTCTCGTTTTTTTTGTGTCAGCCATGTCTTTCGCCCAGTCGGTTAGTACTAATCCATTCGCTGTTCCTGAGTCTCGCGATGAGGAATATATAGAGCCTCACGTAGGTTCGAACCCTTTTATAAATCCTGAGCACCGCGACGAGGAGTATTTTGATTCCGCGACTTCAGTGAATATGAGACCGTCGCCTTCGAATCCAGTTTATGTTCCGGTTAAGGGAGAGTCTCTTACCAAATGGGGCATCGTGTTTACCGGTAAGACGTGCGTGCGTGAGTTCTTTTCTCTGGTCGAGGAACAAGGGATTGCTCGCGGTGTCAATCCGTCGTATGTAGTGCTGAGGTTTCATGAATTGTTAGCTGACAGCGCGCTGAAATATTTTCGAGCTATCAGACATCCTCGATTGTCTTTCGCTGAACTGAAGGCAGCATTCTTTAAAACTTTTGACGTTGTCGATTATGACTTCAAAATCGAGAGTCAACTCCGTGCACTTCGGCAAGGGAAGAATGAGTCTGTTGTTGACTTCATCATTAGCGCGCGGGATCTCAACGCAAAGCTGCGTGTGCCAATTTCAGAGGAAAGTCTGTTCCTAATAATTAAATATGGGTTACATTCACGTTACCATGCATGTCTTGCAACAAATTTAATTAAAGATTTGGATGGTCTTATCGAAATTGCGAAAAATTATGAATCCTTTCAGGGTCAGCGACCTTCAAATTTCTCTGTGGCGCCTATCCAATCTGAGGCAGAGGTAGTTTGCCTAAAATGCAATGTTACTGGTCATCATTTCCGATTGTGTCCTAACATAACGGAAGCCGTTTGCTTCAAGTGTAAACGTGTTGGTACTGTAACACGTGATTGCCCACAGTGCTTTCCGAGTTCATCAAAAAACTAGATGACGGTGACGCGTTCAGCCCAGCGATGTCACCTCTCATTTTGAACAATACTTCTGACAACCGTTTATATGTCGAAATTTCGATTGCCGGGTCGAAAGTGAAGGCCTTACTTGATTCTGGTGCGCAAGCTTCATTGGTGAACGCTTCTTTACTGTCAAGTTTAGGTATCAGTTTTTGCAACAACATTCGTCCGTCGGTAGTGTCTGCAGATAATTCTCCGATAACAATTTTAGGGGGTGTGAATATACCTATTTCTTTTAACGGGTTTTGTTTTGCCCACCCTTGTCTGGTTAGTGATGGTTTTCCGACGCAGTGTATCTTAGGTATTGAATTTTGGAACAAATATGGGCTCACCTCATTATTGTGTAAAGCCTTCAGTGGTGTAACGAGTGGTAAGCTTTTTGTACCGCGTCCGCTTGAAGTTAACACTGAGTCTCTTGAGGTTAGCGAGACGCGTTATATACATCCGCGTGCGGTTTTATCGGCTGATCAAGAAGCTCGTCTTCAGTCCACAATTGATTATTTTGAAGAGATCTCTTCTGCGAAGGTCGGACTAGGAAAGACAACGTGGGTATCTCATAAGATTGAAACCGTAGGACCACCGATTCGGCAACGATATTACCCTCTTTCGCCTAATAAGTTGAAACTTCTAAATGAGGAGATCGATACTATGCTAAAAATGGAAGTTATTCGTCCGTCTCGCTCTCCATGGGCCAGTCCCGTGGTAATGGTTACAAAAAAGGATGGAAGTCTTAGATTCTGCGTTGATAGTCGAAAACTGAACAGCGTCACTATCCGCGATTCGTATCCACTGCCGCGAATCCAAGACATCCTCGATAATCTTCGTGGTGCTCGGTATATGACATCTCTAGATTTTAGGAGTGCGTTCTGGCAAATTCCTCTGGCAGATAAAGCAAGCTGCGAGAAGACGGCTTTCATTGTTCCACAGCGCGGCTTGTTTGAGTTCGTCCGCATGCCATTTGGTTTAACCAACGCTGCATCTGAAATGCAGAGACTGACAGATCAGATTATTAATTTTGAGTTCACGGCGGAATCAGACAATTTTGTTTTCGGTTATGTCGATGACCTAATTTTGGTGTCACGCGATTTTGATAGCCATTTGCGTCTCATCCGCAAAGTTTGTGACAGATTGAAAGAAGCAGGCCTTAGTGTCAATTTGGACAAATGTGAATTTTGCAAGTCCGAATTGAAATATTTGGGTTATATTGTAAATGAACGTGGGTTGCAAACAGATCCAAAAAAACTCGAAGCTATAAATGATTATCCGACACCAACGACAGCTAAATCTCTTCGCTCTTTCATTGGCATGTGTTCTTATTACCGTCGTTTTGTAGATAATTTTTCTAGCATTATCGCTCCGATGACGGCTTTAATCGGTAAAAGAAAAGGTCGCGATTCTATAGAATGGAATGAGGATGCTGAAGCCGCTTTTCGGAAACTGAAAGACGTTTTGATAGGTTCACCAGTGATGGCCTGTCCAGATTTTTCAAAACCATTTGTGTTGCAGTGCGACGCAAGTTTAATTGGTCTTGGTTCCGTTCTGGCTCAAGTTGTCAATGGCGTCGAGCATCCGATCGCCTATTATTCTCGGTTGTTCACGAAAGCAGAGAAAATTACAGCACTTCGGAACGCGAGCTTTTGGCTGTACTAGATTCCATTAAACACTTTCGAGGATATCTTGACGGAATGAAATTTACAATAGTCACCGATCACATAGCGCTGAAATGGCTTATTACTTTGGATAATCCAACTGGCCGTCTAGCACGCTGGGCGACAATTATCTCTCAATACAACTTCGAGATTGAGCATCGGAAAGGTGTGTTAAACGTAGTTCCCGACGCTTTGTCGCGCTGTCAAATCGGTTTGATAAATTTCATACGAGGTACAGATGCTACTACCGATCCGTGGTATGAAAGAATTTACAGAGGTGTCACTGACTCGCCACAGATGTTTCATGCATTTACTATTCGTGATGGCATGCTTATGCGTAAGATGGCTATAGAAAATCCCTTAATGCCAAATCCATGGCGGATTGTTTTACCTGCTACGAAAGTGAGAGAGGCTATTGCGGAGATTCATAACGGTTTTCCCAATGTACATCCTGGCATTATGAAAACTTATTTAAAGGCTAGGGAGCTCTATTATTGGCCCAATATGTACCGTGATATCACTTCGTTTTTAGCTGAATGTGAGATTTGTAAGGCGTATAAAATTGCCAATACACAGCCTCGTGGTCAACGATTATTTCCTAGATCAGTCACCGCTCCTATGGATCTTTTGTCGTTTGATCTTATTGGACCATTGCAGCGAGTAGATGGTGGTTATCGTTACATTCTCACCATGGTGGACGTATTTACCAAGTTTGTTTGGCTGGTTCCTTTAAAGAAATTTGATAGTAGGTCAATTTCTAATGCTCTGGAGGTAGAAGTTTTCCTGCGGTATGGTTTTCCGTCTAATATCCTTTGTGATAATGCAACGGTGTTCCATAGTGCCGAGTTCCTTGAGTTTTTAGCTTCTTACAATATCCCAAGTCCGTGTTATACCCCTTATTATTCACCTCAAGCGAACGTTGTGAACGCTACAATCAATCAGTAATTACGACGCTGAGTATACTCGTAAACGGTGATTTTCGTCGTTGGCGTGAACATCTTCCCAGGGTCGCATTATATCTAAATTCATGTATAAATCTCGCAACGTCCTATACCCCGAACTTTCTCATGTACGGCCGTGAGTTGACGACAGCTCAGCAGCGTGCAAACAATCAGACTGAGGACCCTGGTTTGGCACTTAGTCGGGTTGAGCATGCAACGAACCTTTTAACTCTTCGGGAGGTATATGCTAAAGTTGCGGACGCGATGACTCTTGCTTTTCAACGTAATGCTGCTAAATTTAATTTGAACAGGAACCTGTCCGGCTTCGTGTCGGTGATGTTGTTTGGCGTCGGAATTTCCAACGGGGAACTAGTGATGAAATTAGGGGGGGTAAGTTTGCGCCTCGTTTCTCAGCCTGTCGTGTTGTTAAGGTGGTATCACCTCAGGTTTATGAGTTACGTGTAGGGCTTGCAATCGGTTAACCGGATATCCTATTAATCGGATATCCGCCAATTTTCAAATCCGGATAGGAACTCCTGCTCTTCATTATCCGGATAATTTGGATAATTCGAATATCTGATATAAGCGCGAGCTCGCGCATTGTGAGAGGTTTATTGTAGTGTATGCATACAACAGAATACATTTATTTTTGTATTAGAAGTTACATGGCAATACTTATTAGTAAGGTTCATTCTTACATCTTGTTTGGTATGGTAGTGGCGATGATGAATTTTGGAAATGTGTATGTAAGTAATTATGTTTTATTTGATTAATATTATATATTTTATGTATTTTTTCAATCTTCAAATATATTTTTTACCTTACATACACACACCTGCTTTGATCACCTCTTTTCTTGATTCTATGTTTAATAACATCGTCAG
>NC_133496.1:3988795-4034291 GCF_025370935.1 Choristoneura fumiferana | reverse complement strand
TCCTACCGCTGTTTGATGATGAAGGAGCCTTTATTCAGCAGTGGACGTCTTCCGGCTGACGATGCATCCGATCTTCCCCCATGACGATCTCCCCTGTAACTATTCTTCCCCACACTGGCAGCAATCATCATCAACTTCTACTCCACACATTTTCAGCAGAAAAACACACGCTGTAATACAAAGTAAGCATCGAAGGATTTTGCCACACGAGCCGCAGTCACACGTACAACATACGCACATCTTGAACCTTAACTCGGTTTAAACTCAAATTTTTAGACACTGGTTTTTTGGGCCGCAAAACGGCTTGTAACCAAGACTTTTCTGTAACCTTTTTTAAACTATGAGTCACCTATTTTTGTTTTCAAACGCTTGGTTACAAGTCTGTTAAAATCTCCGCGCGGGTCGAAGTAGTCGAATGACTTGGCGCTATGACCTCAACTGAAGGTAAATGTACAGGTGTTATCATTTTAACTGGACCAGCGGTTATCTTTTATCTAATAGTAAATATAAGATAGTAGATTCAGCGAATGAAACTACGAAAAAAGTGATGGCAGGTTATGTATTATATCCTATTGCTTTGTTTCTAACCGGGATTTTAATGGTATTATAATGAGAAAATGTAGGTAGCTAAATGGCTGAAAGTGTTTTGATAGGGTTGTAGATAGCTGGTCGTTTGTAATAACACCAAGCCTACTTCCATCGCGATATTCCCCGGGATCAGAATAAAATCTCAACCACTAGAATTAGTGATATGCAGTTTGGCGCGGATGTTTTACGTGCAAACTTTAATGAAATGCACTAAGTTTCGGGATTCCCATCGTAAACGAGTGAAATCCCGTAATTGTCACTCAATACCTTATATAATCATCATCATCCCAGACTTTTTGACGTTCCACTGCTGAGCACAGACCTTCAGAATGAGAGGGCTTGTGTTCCCACGACGCGGGCCCAGTGCGGATTGGGAATTCCACTCACACACACATTTGCTTCGCAGGCTTGTGCAGGTTTTCTCACGATTTTTCCTTTACCGTAAAACACGTGGTAATCAAATGTAATTTCGCGCATGAATTTCGAAAATTCAGAAGTGCGGGCCTGGGTTTGAACCTACGATCCTCTGCTTGAGAGGCAAGTCAAACCACTAGGCCACCACGGCTTCAATACCGCGGCTAAAATTTTGTAAAATAAAATAAATAAACGTCACAATATGTACGTATATTTTATTCAAGTAAATATCACAATATGTATATTTTTACTGAAGTAAGTTTGATTATAAATAATTATTGCTTAACGAAGTATCTCTTTACAATCGTTGTTATTTTCGTTACATTTTGTGCCTTTAGTGAAAGACACAACTAATTGTAGTTACGCCGTGTCTATAAAACAAACACATCCTAGGCCTTCCAGGCTGCTTGAAAACAATAGGATACAGTACAGTCGTCTGCATTTAACTGCCACAGCGCAGCGTGCAAAAAAATCTGACGTCGTAGCGGTCTTAGAAATAGAGTCAGTCGTGTCAGATATTTGCGCTGGGCGGGCGGCGTGACGCGTTTAGATAAAGTCCGCAACGAGCACGTCAGGGGATCATTTAAAGTGGCCCCAGTCGCAGAGAAACTTAAAGAAAGTCGACTTCGCTGGTACGGCCACATAAAAAGAAGAGATGAGAGCTACTCCGTTAAGATAGCGCTAAACATCCCTACTAAACCCCGTGGTAAAGGAAGACCGCCGTCTACATGGTGGACTAATGTTGAGAGGGATCTGAAAGCCCTGAATATCTCACCAACGACAACCCAGGACAGAGCGTCCTGGCGCCGACGTACAAGGAGGCCCGACCCCAGTTGAAATGGGAGGGGGGCAAGAAGAAGAAGAGTGTCAGATATTTGTGCACGCTTTGCTGTGCCAGATATATTGAATCTGGCGACTGTAAAACGGCAACGTTCATCACGCCCACTGCCACTCGGTCACAGGTTATAATGTTCTAATCCGAAAACGACATGTCACCTAAACAATCATCACATTTACACAGTTCATCAAAATTGCACATGTTAGCACAACCCTCTTCAAAGCCACACTGTTCGAAGCAGAACATGAAAATATAAATGCAGCAAATAATTTTTAAGAATTTGTTACAAGCATCGCAACAGGCATTGCAACAGGGCCCGCAACAAGCACTGCAACACATAGTCACTGTTTCATTTGAACAACAATTTCAACACAACAGTGTTATCTAAGCATCTAAGTACTGTAATTTTATACAGCAGATGTATGGAAGATGTTGTTTTAATACGGAAAAATATATATATATCAGTTTAAAACGTTGTAAATGGTTCATCAAAATTGTATAAAGTATAAAGTGTTGTCAAAGGTACTTTTTTTAAATAGCTTGAAACTTCTTTCTTGGTACATAGAGTAAAAGGATGGTATAAGAAATGAACTTTGAATGAGTTATTAGGTCGTACATACATTATTGTAGTTCTTGTTGTGTTTAAAAACGAGGTACCTATCAGAGATACCTACCTATATCTGTGGTGATGTCCCTCCACAGTATTATTCTCTTTGGTTTCTTTGGCCTTAGCCTCGCCTTAGCCTTTGCCTTTTGATGTAGTTTACACTGTCAATTTCATACTTATAATGTCAAGTACTTATATGACATTGGCACAAGCCCATAGAGGCCGCCATTCCCAGTATACACACTCTCATCTATGCCGCCATTAGGGAAAAATTATAACAACAAACGTAACGTACTCAAAATGTTTCAATATTATGAATATTAGTCCTAAATCGGTATTCCAAAATAAAATGAATGGACAATTTTCATATCACAGATGTTGAAGGCAAAGCAAGAACGTGACTGCAAACTTCATGTTTTATCTTCAATGCAGCAATAAAGGCCTGTGAAGAAATATAACAAGATGACATAAATGTAAAGATTGAAAAGAAAATGTGCTACTGCAAGTACTGGAGTGCTCTTAGATGTTTCTTTCCAATCAGTTGCATAGATAGACTGTTGAGATGTATCGGCCTGACATGTGGATGTAGAGGCGGTCCTTGCTTGGAAAAAGTTTGCGAGAAAAGAGATGAAACTGTAAAAGAGTTAGTGAATAATTAAATTTCAAGCATTTTTCAATTGAGGAATTTTGTTTTATTAAAGCCAGTAGGTACTTACAGACGCAGTCCGCTTGTACTGGCCCTGTTTGATTTCCTTTAACTTGCAATTATTAAGCGTTACCTTTCCATATTTTTTGCATATTTTTGGACAAACGGTTTACAAGATAGAGGGGGGGGTCACAATTTTTGCTACTACTAGCTACTGCTACTGCTATTTTAGCTACCTTTTAGGCCTTCCGGGTGTACGGTCGAGGGCATAAATATCTATATAACCGTAGCGTCACATCGCCTTTATGAAGGCATAGAGGTGTATATGTCGGCGGCCGATCGTAAAATTCGCCAGATCACGAAATTCCCAGACATATCGTAAATAAATAAATATCATGGGACACTAAGCAAAGCTTGTACTATGGACACTAAGCAACGGATAAACATACTTATATAGATAAATACATACTTAAATACATATTAAACACCCAAGACTCGAGAACAAACATTCGTATTATTCTTACAAATATCTGCCCCGGCCGTGATTCGAACTCGGCACCTTAAGCTTCGTACTCAGGTTCTCTAACCACTTGGCCATCCGGTTATCATGAAACGCCACCATATCGGTCCTGGCACTTCGCCATCCGCTACCGCGGCACGCTCGCTTCGCTCGCTCGACTCGTGCGTTGTGGTCACAATTCATACTAACCACTCCTCGCTACGCTCATCGTACCAAAATTTTTCTTTTTTTCAGCATAACACGATGTACCCGGTATAGAGCTAGGAATATCGACGAATGTTGCTCTAATCGATATGCCGTAATTTTTTTTCAGGCTCATCGTGATTACCTGGCCAACTTTTAGGCATATCATGAAATGGCGCTATTTCACGATATGCCTCGGAATTTCGCGATCTGGCGGATTTTACGATTGGCCGCCGACATAGATAATATATTTTTGATGTTTTGGTAACGTAAAGTCAAAGAAACTGAACCGCGTACCAGGGTGGAACCTTTGTGTTACTGGTGTCATAATAACATTCCATTCATCTACCACAGAAATCGTAGCGAATTAAATTGATTATGAAAAGGTCCCACCTTGGTACGCGATTCAGTTTCCTTGACTGTACATAAAGGTCTATACAAATTTTCGCTATCTGAATCTGACGATTGTAGTCTCATTCATAGAGGTTTGTACCTACACAGGTACAGTCAACCAATTTAAACTTCAACTTTTTTTAACGCAGTCAACCAATTCGATTCCTAGGCAGACAGGCCTTTTCATACTCAAATTTACGTCATCCAATCCGGTAAGCATTGTTATAGCCAAATCAAAATGATTTACTATGGCAAGGTTCTATAGTGGCCTTCAAATCAAATTGGTTGACTGTACGCATGTCGGGTGACGCGTGATCGGAAGCCGTTAACGAACTAGGTCTTAGTTACTAGGAGATGCACGAGATCAGATCACACAATGCCACAAACTCAGAACTAATACCTAAGGGCCAGCACAGACAGACTGCATTCAAACTGTACATACATTTTTGCAGTTGAAATGTATGGGCAGTCGTCAGCTAAGGTAATAAGAGCAATACGTGCTACTGCATTCCCTCCCAAATTTCTCCCTTTTTCCACCCCCTCTCCTCTTCTCTCTTTCTCTGTGGCCTCTTTTTCGGACCATTTTTCGAGCGTTACAACCGCCTTATTTTCGTGGTCACATTTTTATAAATGGGCTGTAGAATTTGGTGACATTTTCGAATATATTATTTTTTACACATGTTGTAAAGTCGAGTGCAAAAATATGGACTTAGGTATCTAACCCTTCCTATACATACACACGCGTACCATCGCTGGACACAAATACCTACCTACTCGAGCTTGCTCAGATCGAGACCCCATGGGCTATAGTGCCAACGTGGCTTGGGCCCGTGCGGGTTATGAACTTTACACGCACATCGATACCTTGAGGCTCCAAGGGCGTAAAGGATAGTCCGCTCAAACATTTCCTTTACGGCCTGTGTTGTTTTAGTTCCTAAACACATTTATTTTTAAATTTTAGGATAAAAAGAACATAAAAATTACATTATTATAAAGTATGTTAAAAACACCGGTATTAAAGCGAAACATATTTTTACACTTCCTTTATTGCCTCGAAAAAAATTCACCGTTTATTTTGATTTCTTAAAACTGCAGAGGACTGCAGCCTAATAATCAAAAGTATCGAATAATACGATTTTTTTACTCTCTGAAACATTCTAATTTGTTACCATAAAAAAGAAGTTTAACTTTCCTATACGACCCATTGAAAGCAAAATTTGTGATAATGTTACCTTTACATGAATCACAATAAGCCAAGTTTACTAGGTTTTAAAGTTCAACTGATTCAAGCCTGTGTTTTCGCCAGGGCGTATAGCGTACGTATCTCTGTAACCATACAGTTTGCATCCAATTGGAGTATATTAACAAAAACTACAAAAAAATCCAAGCTCTTCGTCAATAGAAGACTTTTATGTAACGTAAGAAAAAACGGAACTATATTTTTTTAAATTTATTTTTTCCAGTATTTTGCTTCTCCAGAAAAGTTGTGTTTTGTGCTTCACGCCTTTTGAGCCCCAAGGTATCGACATGATAGAACTGTTTTGCAGGTTATGCAGATTTCCTATACAAGAAAAATCAGTAAACTACAAATAAAACAACATTTAAAATACACGTTTTAATGAACTATTCACTCGTTAACAGTGCCACAACAAGCACAGCCACAGGCGTGGCCGCACACTTCGTCGCACCCACACACGTGAACACACAACGCACACAGCGCCGTGCAATACGCACAACTCAACCAGCTAGGACACGCAAACGACCATTTCGGGAGCGAACACGACCATTCGGGATACGTGTAGGATTTCAAATTTGGACGTTTTAGCCAAGACTTCATTTGAACAACAGCTTCATTTGAACAACACTTGAACAACAGTTTACATTACACATAACTTTGAACAACAATTTAAACATTTAACAACTAGATAGGTACTTTATAAACATGATTTAACACACTAGATATTGCTGTGTGTAATCGTGGTTTCATTTTGTCGTTATAAAGTACAATATGCGTTTAAAAATTAAACTTAAATTCGTTAATCACAAACATAATATAAATAATGCCTTATTTTGTAAGTTTCTGTTTATATTTTACAGCATTTAAATTGATGCAGGCTGTCAACTGTCAGCGGGAAAGCTTGCTCTATGAAACTTTTGAACAGTAGGAAAAAGGTCTATCATTTAGGGGTGGCTCTAATAAAATACAAGTTAAGGGCAGTTTCAGATTTTAAGTTTCGCCGCGTTGCATAAAAATAGACAAACAATTTTTTTTTCGGACAGAAACGCGAGTCAATGCAATTGTGACACGATCTTACGAACATGCGTTCTTATACGCGCAGAGTCCATCCAAACAGAGTGAGATAAGGGATAAGATACACATAAACTAAACTTGCTTTCTACGTTGCCTTATGAAAACATCCACCTACGCTACGAAACATCGCAAAGCTCCGGCTGTCTTGCGAATTCTGGCGGCTACTACGAAATTCGAAAATCAAAGTTCGCATCGTACCATCCCTCTCACTCTCATATTAAATAATATAAACGTCAGCGGGACGGCAAGATAAGTTCGAATCTTGCACTTCGTAGAATAGGGCCTGCAGGGCTACTCCGAAACTCGAAACTCGAAGTTCGTGTCGTGCGGTCCCTCTCGCTCTCGTATTAAATAGTATAAGTGTCAGAGGGACCGCACGACACGAACTTCGAGTTTCGAGTTACGGAGTAGCCCTGCTGGTACAATTTCTATCGACACGTCTGACCATGCCGCACCGCAATTCGCAATAAAATTGTTAAATGTTATCTCATTATGCAATAATAATATTTTCACAGATAACTAATTTGTTCTAGCGAAACAGTTTATCTTTATGCTGATCATAATTTCCGGTATTCCAATGCATTATAGAGCTTATGATAATTGTGCGTAGATAAACATAAAAAGCGATGCGCTGCGGCCCGTCGCGGCCCGCCAGTGAAAATTGTAGGAAGGAAATAGTATTGGTCAATTGCAATACAAAACCGCTAATAGTGTAGTGTACCCAGCAGTGGGACGTATATAGGCTGGGGTGGATTGGCTTGTATTTTATTATGAGATTGCGCACTAATCGTATTGAGGGTTAGTATCGTGAGGTTACTTACGTCACGTTTGATTGGTTGAACAACTAAATGAGCCAATCGCAAGCAAGTAACGTGAAACGGATCTCACGATACTAACGCCATCTAGCGATTTTTCGCCTGTCAAGGAACCCTCATTATTCGCTTGTGCGATGAAAGCAACGCTGGAACCACCCACTAAATATTTTTAGCGAAAAACCACTGATTACTGAAACCATGACAGAGTTAAAGTAGGTACATTATAAATAGGTATTACTTAAGCGCTTTGTCTAGAACGTGCTAAGGGCTGGACTTTCTCCAGGAGGGGTTGAAGCCTGTGTCCTTGAACAGCTGGTCTACTACTTCTTCGTCTGTGACGAACGCAGATTGCTAAAAAAAAAGAAATAGTCTGTAAGTTCGTCCAAGCATAAAGCGAAAAACGCATACAGGACGGCAACGGAACCTCGAGCTTCCTAGTCAGGTTATCTAAGCACTTGGCCATCCGGTCGTCAAATGTGTCAGTAAATTAGTTAACTATCGTAATCGTGTCGTTTGTCTATTTTCGTTAACGAAACTCTGTTTTGAGGAACGCGTCGAGGACGATCACTAATGTTTCGCAACTAACGTTTGGCAACCTGATTCACTTCGCAACTTTTCATTTCGCAACCGTTTAATATTTCTGTAACTGTAAATATTTCAGGACTTTTACATAACTAACCTAACCTAAAGGGTGGCCCTGAAATAAATACTGAAATATTTACAGTTTTAGAGTTTGCGAAATGAAAAGTTGCGAAATGTATCAGGTCGCCAAACGTTAGTTTCGAAATGAACTGATACCGCCGGGGGGTTGTATAATGTATAAGAAAACTTTGGAAGCACACTTACGCTAGCTCCCATGCTGGTTCGTTGCCCCTCCGTCGCCATTTTTGGTGCTTCTGGTGTGGTGGTGTGGAGCAACGCTGCGGCACCAGGCCTGTTAATAAACGTCGGTTTAGAAATTATATAGGTAGTGCCACCAAAGTTGAGGTCACGCACACAAGAACATGTCATGTAATGACAGCGGAATTTTGACATACACTAATTCATTTCATTCATTCTCCTTTTTTGCAATCAGTTCTTCATGTAGCTGTGAGTGTAATCATTCACTTCAACTCTCGTGGCACGACCTACACCACTGAGTAACAAGTAGGGGTGTCCTTAGCTTTGCTAATATTTTTTGTCAGACGACTATCCAGACATAGTTTAAGGGTGTCTGGCAGGGGTTAGTAACCCTACAATGTGTCTGGCAATGAAGGTGATTTCTAATATCATTCATAACAAAATATATAAAAAGTTTTATACTGGAACGAATTTGAGGTGAAAGCACCCAATATCCAAATTTCATAGTACCTACGGATCGTTCTTACATGTATTAGTACCATATATTTAAAAAATCAGCCTTAATACTATAACGAAGGTATGGCTGTCGCGGGCTCTTAGTCTATAAGATATATTTAAACAAGTAAAACAAATGATTGCGTATTCCACACAGGCTTCTGTCTTTCCGAGATAGGGGTCAATATTACGAACAGTTTTATGTGAAAAAAAAATATAACAGAGTATGAAAAAAAATATAACAGAGTATGCCCACTGTTAGAACTTATTAGGCATTGGTTTCACGGTGAAACTTTCACCTAGTTCCATTGCTGCTTTTGCAGTAATTTAAAGTTTTATAACTGTTTTAAATATTCTAATATCGTCCATGTACTTTCTCAACCCCGTATCTACCCGTATTGTATACAACAAATAAACACTCTATCACATTTAACGGGTGCGCCAAATTTTTAAAACCCGATTATTGGAACTCCGAAAATGTTTGTCATACAGTTTTCTGTCATAATACTCACTATTAATACTTAGTCACTATTACTACCGATCGTAACTCCGAAACATTTAAAACCATAATGGCAGTTGTCATAAATATCTCTTGTACTCCCTTTTTTTGTCATAATTTTTTAAGCATATTGTTTTGTACACATAAAACTCCATTATCATATATTTTTAAAGAAGACTTATTTGTAGCTATAAACTTCACTGTCATAGTTTATGGCCTGCGTTGCTTTCGTTTAGTGAAAAAAAATGTGATAAGTATTTCGATGACAACGCCATCAATGGGCGAAGCAATCACCATCTGTTGGATGTTATTACTACAGACATTATTTAACCACAATAGATGTTAGCAACAAAGAAAAAACAATTCGTCAGCAAATCAATTTTATATGAATTTTACCCTCAATCGTCTTATAAGTTTTATTAGATGTCAGTAATGTAGTTTAGGTTAAGTTAAAACTGCGACTCCCTCAAAACCATACTGCTACCAGTAAAGTAGGTTAGGTTAGGTTAGAACTGCAACCCCTACAAAACCAAACTATTGCCATTAATATAGGTTAGGTTAGGTTAGAACTGCGACCACTACAGAACCAAACTGCCACCAGTAAAGTAGGATACTCACAATTTAAGAAATAATCTCATCAATATCATCATCTGGGCATATTTATATTCGTTTATTTCTCCTCCATATTGATAATCATCATCATCATCATCATCCCAGCCTATATACGTCCCACTGCTGGCACAGGCCTCCTCTCAGAACAAGAGGGCTTGGGCCATAGTTCCCACGCGGCCCAGTGCGGATTGGGAACTTCACACGCACCATTAAATTGCTTTGCAGGTTTGTGCAGGTTTCCTCACGATGTTTTCCTTCACCGCAAAGCTCGTGGTAAATGTCAAATGTAATTCCGCACATGAATTTCGAAAAACTCAGAGGTGCGAGCCGGGTTTGAACCCACGACTTCTGCTTGAGAGGCGATAGGTCAAACCACATATTGATAATAATATATAAAAACTTGCACTCCAGTTCCAACATCGCATTAACGTTAAATTAACGTAAAAAAACTGTATCGATGTTTAAATGTTATGATTAACAAGTTTATTGAAATTGATGATTATGAATGAAAGAAATATGAAAACCAGCATTATGAGTACAAACATATCTTAGTGACAACGTTATGAATTACGATATTCTGATAAGTGACCATTATGACCTCAGTTGGTAGTAGTACAAATTTATGACAAATATAATTATGAAAGTAAAAAATTCGGAAGAGTGATGATTCTGGCTACAAATCGGTAGCAGGAAAAAAAATCGGAGATTCGATTTTATGCGAGTCAATATGGACCCACACTTAACATAAAGATGATTCTAAAGCAATTTAATGTGGCCAGATACGAGAGAAAGTAAGCGGTCGGTATTTTTCTACAGGAAATGCCGATGACCAAATACTTATAATTTAGATAAACCATCAATAATATTGATACAGAATAAGCTAAGTAACCTTCAAGGAAATCACTTGACTGTGTGGAAACAAACATTAAGTAGATAAGATAAAAAAGATTAAATATTATGTGAATCACCGAAATGAGGGCTATCGTTTTTTGTCTTTCTAGATGGCGCCACTGTTGCGTGAGGTTTTTAAGTGTGGCTTTCAAAGTCTGTTATTTACTACGGGCGTGAAAACAAAGTTAAGATTAAAATCATATCTAATACACCTTAAAACCGTACCATAAATATCGAGCAACCACAGTGTTGCGTAGTCCCGTTTTGTTGGAAAAGTTTCCCAAAGACAAAACTGTCTCAAAACACAGACATTAATTGCCCCGTAACGCATAATTGCCATAATTAATTTCAGGTAATGCAAAATATTCACAAAATTATTGTAATTATAAATAAACCCGCGTAGCTCACCCAAAAACTATGAGATTTGACATTTCGGAGACCTCACGCTACACTAGCGCCTTTAGCGGCGATTTCATACGCGATAGCCCTCATTGGGTACCTACTATGAATAAACGATATATCTGAATATGTCTACGCATCGCGTTACCTAGAACACCCCTTCCAGACATGAGCTCCAGAGCATGTTGTCAAACCGGCTAACCACATAGTGTAACACTTACCGTAAGGTCGGGGTACTTTGGCCCTGAAGGGTAACTTTGAACCTTGGGATTAACTCGGTCCTGATTTCATTATTGCTTTGAGAATATGGCTCTTTACCATGTGGTTGGTGTTAATTGATCAATCACGTTTTTATGTTTTTATTGGACCCTTCCTTTAGGATGTGATTTTTATATGGGCCAAAGTTACCCTCCAATGGGTCAAAGTACCCCGACTTATGGTACTATGACAGTAGTAGGTGCAATTAGCAGTAGAAGTGTATGAGTGGTTAAAGTGCTCAAAATTATCTATACACGATTCTACTGCCAAGGTAACAAGACAGTAATAAAAAAGTAAAAGTAATATTATAGTCAAAATAAACAACAGTACCTACTAAGGACTTAGGGTATTTTGACTATGAATGAAAATCACGGAAGTTTAAAACGTTAGACAGTAATATTACTAAAACTCTCCCGAGACATAAATTGATATTTTTTTAATAAGAGTGTTTAGAACATAATTGAGCACCACAAGTGCTCATCTACTTCTGCTGCTGACTGTACATGTAGAACGTACCTTCGAGGTCTATCTCTAGTCTGTTTCCAGTTCCATCGGTGTCTCATATTCTGCAATTCCTGAAACGAAAAAAAAAGTGATTCAGGCATTAAATTTGTGAATTTGTGTGTCCATTATCAACCAATCACAACTTTGAACTTGCTATTCTGCAACAGGTACGACAATAACACGCGACCTGATAATCCACGCTCTTGTGTAAGTTGCCATGAGGGCACGAATTATCAGGTCGTACATTATTTTCCTTCATTCTGGATCAACAATTACAAGTCGTACGCTGACTGCACCCATTCCTTTTTTTTATTCGACTGGATGGCAAATGAGCAAGTGGATCATCTGATGGTAAGAGATTACCACGCCCATAGACGCCTGCAACACCAGGGGGATTGCAGATGCGTTGCCAACCTAGAGGCCTAAGATGGGATACTCCAGTGCCAGTAATTTCATCGGCTGTCTTACTCTCCACGCCGAAACACAGCAGTGCAAGCACTGCTGCTTCACGGCAGGATTAACGAGCAAGATTCCTATTCTATATCTTAACATTATCTCGACGTTTCGACCACAATGCAGTGGACGTGCGAGTTTTTCAAACTACCTACCCGCACCGATTTTTCCTGTAATAATAATAATAATATTAAGCCTTTATTTCCTTCACTGTAGACCAGGGATGGGGAAACTGCGGCCCGCGGGCCATCTCCGGCCCGCGAAGGCTTGAAATCCGGCCCGCGACCATCAAACCAAAATCGAGAGAAGATTTCGTATTGTTACAAAATTTCATTTTCATTGGCAATGGCCAAATTAGTGTTTCAGAAAATACATATAAATATTTTTATTTCAGTAAATAAGATAGCCAAAAATGCAACAACTTGGCCCGCCATATATTTCGTGAGTATATATTGGCACGCGAAGGAAGAAGTTTCCCCATCCCTGCTGTAGACAGTGAAACCTACAATCGAAATTAATCTAACTTAAGAGTCAAGGCCCTTTTCCGGGTATAGGCCTCCTCCAGTTGTCTCCATGCTTTCCTGTCTTCTGCTTTCCTTGTCCAATATTTTCCAGCGACACTTGGTATAGGTATCGTCCACCCACCTCTCTCTAGGGCGCCCTCTACTTCTGTGGCTGCTCGGCTTCGCCCATTGTGTGGCTCGTTTTTAACCCGGTGTTATAAGTTTGACCGCTATGTGTGTCTGTCTGTAGCACCGTAGCTCTTAAGCGGGTGGACCGTTTTGAATGCGGTTTTTTTTATTATTTGAAAGCAGGTTTACTAGCGATGGTACTTAGGCATGTTTCATCAAAATCGGTTCAGGTCCTTGTCCAGTGGTGGTGTAGTGGTATAGCACGTGGCACGGAATGCCGAGGACCTCTGGTTTTTCTGTGCATCTATGTTTCAGTTTGTATTTTTGATATGCGTTTTACGCGATGACCGTAAAAGTAACAAATTTAGTTAATTTGATTGCTTAATAACATAACGACATCTCTCGTCCGGGTGAGCGGTTAATTCCAATGGGATGCTGAAAGTTTCTCGATGAGGGCTATAGCATAGATGTCGCTAGTGTCGCTGCTTAAGTGACTAAATAAGAAACAAACAAGCTAAGATATGTGTTGCATAGGAGAAATTCGTGTCTGTACCCCTGTCCAGTGGTGGTATAGCGGTATAGCACGTGGCACGGAATGCCGAGGACCTGGGTTCGATTCCCAGCGCTGGTCTATTTTTCTGGTTTTTCTATGCATCTATGTTTCAATTTGTATTTTCGATATCGCGAGTTGTCGTTCATTGCGGCGTTCTAAGGGGGAGGCCTTTGTCCAGCAATGGACGAAGAACTTACAGAGCTGGTCTCAAGCGGCTCGGAGGTGGTTGTACTCGTACGTCTGTTGGCCCGCTCCTGTGCTCCTGTGACCTGTGCTCGCCGGTTCGGCGGCGGCTGGAACGGTTCATCCTGGACCTCACTGAAAAACAGTGAATAAATAACATCTTGGGACAAATTATACCTATTGACTTTGCCCCCAACTAAGCAAAGCTTGTACGGTGGGTGCTAGGCAACGGATAACATACATATATTGATTAGTATATATAATAAAACATTAAATTTAAAAAATCAAAAAACCCGGCTGCAAAAACTTAAGGAAAAAAAGCCTAGTGGTCTACAACTCTGTTAAGTAGCTAATTTTAAGTTCAACAGTCGGGAGCCATTACTAAGTGTTTTTGAGCGTCACGATTGAAATGGGTCCCGACTGTTGAACTTTAAATTAGCTACTTAACAGAGTTCTAGACCACTAGGCTTATTTTCTTCCTTAAGTTTTGGCAGCCGGGTTTTTTGATTTTTTTAATTTAATGTTAAAAGCTTTCATTTGATACCCATATTGTTACAATACATTTTTTTTCCACCGCCATATTTTTTTTTGCAAACGCCATATTGAAATATTATATAGCCTATGTCACTCCTACAGTAATAACGAATCCAACGATACCTCATATGTTAAAATCCGTCAAGCCGTTTAGGCTGCAGCGAGGACCAAAGAAATGGACATACATATCCACATACATACATACGCTCGAAAAACATAACCCTCCTTCGGGCAGTCGGGTAATTTATTTTATTTTCATTTATTACTTCTAGTGCGTAGATATGCTCTTTGGTGCGTAGCTCCTGATCCATCATCCATCAGATTAGCTCGATGGCACCATAAGAATGTATTATATCCTCAAAATTAAGCATACTTTCCAAGTTTCGAGTCAATGCAGCAATAAGAAGTGGGTGGGTGGGGGAGTGGGTGAAAATCTAGTACAAAGATTGCGTTACATACATAGTTACATAGATATATACTGACCGGCAAAACATCTGGCCTTCAAATGTATGCAGTAATATGTAATTTCGTATGTAGAGTGGGCCAAATTTTGTGCCGCTGAGTATAATAGATACATACAGCCCAAGAAGTATATAGCAGGACGATTTGGACCGTTTAGTGCGAAAATTACAACATTTTGCGAAGGATAAAGACGGATAGAAAAAAAAGTTGACACCTTTACCCAGCAGTGAGCAACAATAAGCAGAATAATAGTAAGGTCAAGGAGGGCATTTCCGTCATACTTTTTGATAAGTTCACTTTGGCTGGTCATAACTAAGATGATATTTACTTTTTAATAAACCTGATCACTGTAATAGATTAAGCATTTATTTAACTATATACAGGTATTCATATTAAATTGCTAGTACTGCTGGTCATTTAAATATGTTTTTTTTTTTAAAACATGTCAGTTGACGGATTTTCCCGTCGGTTTGGGGCTATTCCGTCAACCTATGATTTTTCTTGTATCGTGACGTATTACAAACATATACGTCAAGTGAACAAATACCGCTGAACTGTTACTCGAAACTAAACTGTAGCGACCTCAATTTAAGGTTTATTTTAGATTGTATTGGCAAATATATTTTTTCGGGGCAATTCCGGCCTATTTTTACAATCAGGAGTAGTAAACCTTTTAAAACAGATTCCCAAACCCTAGGGAAAATCCGTCAACTGACACGTTTTGTAAATAATGGGCTGTTTTTATGCTCACCAGTTAGCGCCGCTGTTGAGTAAGGTCCAGCCTTATGTTTGCAACAATATTTTTAATTTAAAATCGTATTAATGTTAATTTTCATATTATTACTTAATTAAGTCAAATCAAAAAGGTTGGCAATATATGAAATAGGGAAATTCCGGCACATGACGGTTTTAGCCCGTTTCACAGTTGACGGATTTGTCTACTCGATCATTTCGTTAATACCAATATTCAACCACCCATAGTTTCTCACCAACAGATTATAATTGAAAATTTATCAAACTACCAACAAGCATGCATATCGAACTATATAATAAACATACTTAGTAAGCCGTAAACTTACATTTTCTCATCGCACCGTCACGAAACACAACAGCACACTACACTCGCGTTCGAGTTCGGAGCGCAACTAAACTTTAAAAACGGTTTTTTTTCCATTCACTGGCTAGACAGCGCCATCTGTTTTTGTCTGTGGGTATAAAATGTTTTCTCTGCTTTACCGATCGAGTGAGCAAGCGTGTACTGTTGTTTGAATAGCCGCAAACGCCGTTAGACGGAAATGCCCCGCTGACTGATTTGGCCACCCTGACTTACATTCTGTCTTAAGGGCGGTAAATAAGGAATTACGAACGAGAGTCTATTAGACCGTGCGACATACAATGTTTTTGATCACATTTGCGTGTAAAATTTTATATTTGTAAAAGAAAAAATATAATTCTTCCAAATTGGCGATACCTTAGGCTGTGCTCTTGGTAGCACCGCCCTCCCCCTCCCCCTCCCGCAGCATGCGCCGCAACGTGCGTGTGCATGTGGTCCTGCAGCAGCGCGCGCAGCACCATCAGTAGGGCATTGACTCATTTACCGACCACGGGTTTCATGACAAGCACATTAAGGTCGAGGGTTTTATTTGGGGGGTTGCAACCTAGATAGCCTGCATGTTACGACACTGTTTACGAGCAAGTGTGATGAAAAAAATAATCCTACCTCCAATTTTCATTGATCGGTTTCCTGGTCTGCCACGTGTTAAAGGCATCCTTCTCAGTTTCCGGTTCCTGGGTCTGGCCGCGGAACCGCGTGGCCTCCATAGGCAGCCGCTTGCGAGAACCCATCCTTAACTTGTGCCTGTAGCATAAAGAGGCTCATCATCATATCAGTTAGAAGACACCATTGGGTAAAAGTCCAAGAATCTCTGCGATAGTGGTATGTTTGTAATAGTTTTGGCCATATCGAAAATACAAACTGAGACATTGATGCACAGAAAAACCAGAAAAAGAGACCAACACTGGAAATCGAACCCAGGTCCTCAGCAATCCGTGCTGCGTGCTATAACCCCTATACCAATGCTGGACAGGAACCTAGACACGAGTTAAAAAATACAAAAAGACTCCAAAAAACCAATCATAATAGTTTTGGCTCATGGTATGGGGGAGAGAGTAGTTCCAAAAAAAGTCGCTGTTGTAAATCTGTACAGTGGATAGAGAGCAGTGAGCAGTGGGAGTATCGGGGCCCTTGCTAAGCAATGGGACAGCAATAATAATAATAATAATAATCAATCTCACTTATACTTCTAGTGCTAAATGCGAAAGTTTGTTAGTCTATTTGTTTGTTTGTTCGTTACCTTTCACGTCTAAACTGCTGCTGATTTAGATGAAATTCGGTATACAGATAGCTTGAGTCCAGAGGAAGGGCAATAATAGGATAGTTTTTGTCCCGGCAAATTGCATAGTTCCCGTGGGAGTTGCCGACAACAGCTAGTAAATGGGTCAATCAACTCTTTAGTGTACCTAACGTGGGTAAACTTGTTGCCATGGTCACGTCTCCTGAGTTACTTATTAAAAGTATGATTTTATGGGGTACACACCCACTAATAGTTAAGAGTTGTCACAGTTTTAAGGCAATTCCTTCATGGCTCATGTTTTTTTTTCCAATTACAACTTATGTACTACACATTATATAGTCTCGCCAAACTGCTACGTTTGATGGCGAATAATGTACATTGCATTGCATAGTATACTTTGTTAGAAAAATGTTAGCAATACTAAATAGTTGATTGACCCAAATAATAATAATTGTTTATGTCGATGACACCATTGTTGTCGTGATAGGTTGTAGATTCTACCACAATGTCTACATTCCACTGATCCTCGGTCTCACCTTTCATCCTCCCTCCGGTTGTGCTCCACAACCTTATACTCCTCTTCTTCCGATTCCCTGTTCCTTGGAGTTGGTCTGCCGGCGCCGTCTTCCGCCTTAGCTGACCCCAGCTGCACTGCCAACTTGTTATAGAAGGAGGCTTCTGACACTGAAAGAGAAATCAACTTGTGGATGTAACACCAGAAGTGACCTACTTATGATGCTAAATCACTTCGTCTAAGAAGCAGCTGGTCTAAGAAATAACTGATCTAAACAGCAAATGGTCTAAGAAGCAAGCGGTCTGAGCAGCAAGTGGTCTAAAAAGCAACTGGTCTTAACCTATTTGTATCGGAAACTTCAAAAAACATAGGTTGAGTTAGGAATAAGAGTTCCGCGTCTTTGAGTCTGAATTAAAATTGACGAACTAGAAAATGGACGAATGGAGACTGACTAGTCATTCGGAGAACTTTTAACCACTTGCTACTTAGAAAAGTTCCTTTTCAGATCATTTGTCACTTAGACCACTTGCTTCTCACTTAGACCAGCTGCTTTTCAGACAAAGTGATACTCATCCCTAGTTGGTTGGTAAATCTAACATTTAAAAAGTTCACTTTCAAATTCGCTTTCACCAACACGGTGACATACCTGGTTGGAATTCAGGCACATCAATTGTATCCTCTTTGGTCGACATCGTAGATCTGTCAGGGATCTGACTTGTTTCCTCCACAGACTCCTCAGAAGAACTTGGAGGTCTCTGTCGCTTGCTTTGATTAGCTCTCTGTTCAAACAACTTTCGTCTTTTACTCTTCGCCTCTAGTTCTCTTGTTGTTTTCACCTCCTCAACGTAAGGAGTAGTTTGAGATTGCAATCTTGATCTACCACCATGATCACCTGGTATTCTATCTTCGAACAGCTTTCTGCGGGAGCTCTTTGCTGCTGAATCAGAAGTACGAGGTTGGACGGACTCAGGAGGATTGTATGATACAGCTTCGTAGTCTTTTTTAGTGGTTTCAGTATCGACAATTTCTTCCTCTTCGTCTTCGTATTGGTAGACATCGTCTCTCGGCTCTTCCGTATCAACGTATGCAGACGGATGGCGAACCTGTGCAAAATCATTAATTTCAAAGTCTTGCTGTTATTTGAATAAAAGACAACTAAGATGCACCAATTGGCTAAACCTATAAACAAAAGTACTTAATAAAATTGAGTTTACACAATGTTGGGACAAAGCACATGTAACCGCAGCTTACGGCAGCGGACTGGTGGCGATGATGAATATAATATTGATGGAGATGATACCAAACAGTTATGATGACGATGGTGTCAATGACCGTGGCGTACAGTAGGTTATGCATGGGTAGGTTTAGGACGTTCCGTTGGCCGAACAAGATCAAAAAGTCGCAGATCACAAGAAGCATGAAATTAAAACATGACGTAATGACCAAATAATAAAGAGTATGATGATACAGAAAATGATAAAGATGGCGATAAAAAATATAATAAAAATGGCAATGAAGTTGATTATGCTAATACTGTTGATGACGATGATGACATCAACTGACCGCAGCACATAACAGCGGGTACCCGGAGCGCGGCTTGCGCTTGGTGTGATCAGGGCACTGCGCCGGCTTGCCCGGAGAGATGGTCCGCTGACCAAGCATGTTTGTGTGCGAGAAGTCGCAGACGAGAAGCAGTCGCGGATGCTCGGCGCCGTGCCGGACGGCCCCGCAACCGACCGCGCGGAGCGTCCACACCGCGATCTGGCTGAAGTGGCCCCAGACTGAACCTCTGGAAGTTATTAAGAACAAGAATAAGAAAAAGAATGAGAATGGAAATGAGAATGATAAGATCAGAAATAAGAATAGGAATGGTTAATTAGGTGATAGAATAAATACACATACATAAAGTACTGACTTAATATACAAATGCATGCCTATTCCAACCAGCCAAAATGGCCATCACTCAGCTATGTGTCAAGAAAAGATCTGGGGATAATTCCGTGACACTGATTTTGAGTGACACGAGTTAGAAAATCAATCATAACTGGAGCTGTAGGGGGCTAATATACGAGTTTGTTAACCGCTCAGGTTCAAACATCATTAGGTAAGCATTATTACAGCATGGAAAGAACAATTTTACAACTTTGATGTTAGCTTTTTGTCCTTTATTTTGAGAAGCGCGGACGCCCTCATTCTTTTCGGTGACACACTTTGCGCATGACTACTCACTTGGCAGTGATCCTGAAGGGCTGCGTGAGTTGCCTCGGCTCGACGCGCCGGCGCTCGCCCCACCACGCGTCGAACACCCGCCGGATTGCCCGCTGTGCGCTCAGCTCGTCGCTGTCGCTTGAGCGCCGCCATCGCACCTCACCCACTGTCTGGCCCGCGTACGGGTAACGTACTGGAAGTGTAATGGTACATAAGTACTACGTACAGTAGGTAGCATTTTTTATTAACAAACCGGGTTTTACGGTGAATCACTTCGTTTGCTATAATTTACGTAATTTATAATAATTTCAGTTCCCATACCAACTTGCCATAAAATATATAGAACCGTCTTATTTTATGTCATTTTATAATGCATTAGGTTAGGTCAGTTTAATATCAATACGGTATTTGACTATTTTGTATATGTTTCATAAATTAAAACTACACAATGCCTGTTATCGAATAGAAAAACCATTTTTAAGCTACCTTTACAAATAACAAAGTTATAAAGGTTTGAAGTTCAAGATTAGACAGAGAAAGACATACTGGCATGTGACGTCACACGCCAGTACCGCCATACTTGCTGCATAGAGAAAAGCGTTTGAGAAAGAGACAGGTACATAGATTTTTAAAAAATCACTATAAATCCAATTTTCAACCGATTTAAATTTTCTCTTCGCTAAACACTATCTGTATACTTATCTATATTTTCATAATAATATTAAAATATGGCAAAATCAGGAGTTGTCAAATACCATATTCTGAAAAAAATATGTTTTAAGAAATAAATTACTTTATGACAGTGAGAATTATGGAAAATGATACGTACAAACAGGGTACAATACAATGGTTAAGATGAGCCCAGTATTCACCTATACCTAAACTTCACAGCTTAGCGAACAGTGACACAGGTAACTAAATCTATGTACATTTTTTGAGAATAAATAAAATAATAATATGACATTTGGACAAACGATAGAGAACCGTTTTACAAGTCAAAGCTTCTTATTACCTGTTGCTCTGCAGTCGTCGTGCACAAAATAGCACTGGTCTGCGAGTCTTTGCGCCAAGCTCGCTAACTCGCGATCCCACTCCTGCAATGAATCACTAAGGTAGTTTAATAAGTTTCATTTATAATCAATCAAGCAATCACCGGCGCCCATGGACACCTGCCAACAAAAGGGGTATCACAGGTGCGTTGCCGGCCCTTTGAGAGACTAATAGGCTCGTTTACTAAAGATCCTTAACCCCTTGTCTGTGTTTGAAAAGAATCAGTACTAAATTTAAAGCAACTTTTTTTTTATTTAAATCAGAACAATCCGTACTTATTAAAACAAAAGAGACAAGAATGCAGTTTTTTTTTTCAGTTTCCGCAGACGAGGAGTTAAGCTGCACCGCTCTGGAAACACTCAGCCGTGTCATTACAAAACACTGTAACTAAAAAAAACCTATTTTTCAGAAATAACAAAAAAAATGTTTTCTTCTTTAATTGGCCACAAACCCGTCCATATTCATCCGATTTTAATTAAATTTGGATAAATTATAAATAATATGCTACTAATTGTGTACAAAGAAACATAATATGAGATTTATACTTTTTTCATAATTTTTCAACCAAAAACACGTTAAAAATGAAGAAATTCCGATTTACAGTGATCAAAGACTAAAAATCAAAACACTCACTCCAAATTTATCGTGTGATTATTACGACAAAACACTGTAACGTCAGGTACTGGTTGAAGAAAAGGTGAGTTTTGTTTTGGCAAAACACGGTAGTATCTGGAGGAGAGACGGTGTTTAGTCGAATCAGTATAATAGGTTTTAAGAGTTACAGTGTTAATTTCAATGAAGTTTTTCAATGTTATTGGTAGAAGATCGGTATACTTACTCTAAGTTTGTATAGGTATATAGATTAGGGTCGAAAAAGCTAATTTAACAGTGTTACCACAAAACACTGTAACTTAAAATACAGTGATTTGTCATGACACGGCAGCACTGTCCCAGGAAGCTGGTTCCATAGTTTAGTCGTGCGTGGAGAAAATTTTCTTACAACAAACATCATGATCTGCGGCCGCGGTAAGTGCGCCCCGCCGCGCACGCGCTCGTGCCCCGCCGCTATGCGCTGGCGGCGTCTGCAACACACCGAAGCTAATAAAGCCCCGTCCATGGTAAACATTTGTTGAATCAACTTGTCGCTGAGCTGTTGAGTCACTGTGTTGCCGCTCGGTGAGCGAAAACTCAGCAACACGTTGATTCAACAATGTGGCTCAACAAAAGGTTTACCATGAAATTCATGGCATGAATAAGGTTAAAAAAATGAAAATTGAACCACGATCGACGGATTATAACGATTCGCCGGATTCTTGTTTCGTACGAATTTTTCAGTTAAAGAAAACTAGGTACGGAAATATCGTGGCTTGATCATAATTATTGAGGACTTAGGTGGTATTTTTCCTGAAAAATTATGTTATTTCCTGAAAAATAGGAATCTAATCGATTTCTAGGCAATTGAAGTCACGTCCTCTTGTGCAACAACAAAACAAGCAAGAATCCGGCGAATTGAGAACTAGGTAATCGATTGACGGCGAAATCGTTGAGCACTACATAAAAGAGATACAGTAGAATAGGAACCATTTCAGAGGCGGTGCTAAGGATATGCGAGACACAGCACGGCATCGCGGTCCTAGAGATCTCGTGCCTAAAGTTTTTCGTGTTTTTGCTCATTGAAAAATCCGTCATCAATCCATCAATGTATTGCCATCAAGGACAACCAAAGTTTATATCTGTCAAGGTTGGGATTCACTCACCTGTTGATGTAGTGCGTGATAAAATGCCTCAGTTCACTGGTGAATTTGATCTGCGTGTAGTTTTGGCAATTCAATCCGGGGCCCGGCTGTCGATACATACAAAAATGAGAAGAGAAGGTTCACATCAAATAGGTACCTACAGATAAGTAAAAGTAGCAGGCCCTAATTGGTTCCCGTACCTACCTACTCCTCAAATGTTATTAATGACGTCAGCGATATGGCAACGAGCGGGCCACATCGCTCGAAGAACAGTATGCTTAGTGTATTTTCCCGTTCACAAAATAAGTCTCGATCGCGTTCGCGTTAAAATCTCAATTTGTATGGAAACACGGACAGCGCCTCTAGCGGAAAGTTTGCGCAACAACTTTTGTGAGTGTAGGTTTGCTACGTAAACTATTTCGTCCGCGTATCGTAACGAAAACGGTGAACGTTCCGCTAGAGGCGCTGTTCGTGTTTGCATACAAATTGAGATTTTAACGAGAACGCGATCGAGACGTATTTTGTAACCGAAAACTTACACTAAGGCCACGGGTGACGACGCCGCACCGTGGACATGTGGCGGCTACGTATCGACGATCGAACGCTCGATTTACGTCTTCGAATAGTAAACGAATGTTTCGTGTGAGGCACAGATAACCGTTGGGGGAAAAGTTCTCGAGTGGCGACCACGAACCGGAAGACGAAACGTTGGCAGGTCTCCCACTAGATGGACTGACGACATCGCGAGAATGAGGGCTATCGTTTTTTGTCTTTCTAGATGGCACCACTGCTGCGTGAGGTTTTTAAGTGTGGCTTTCAAAGTCTGTTATTACGGGCGTTAAAACAAAATTTAGATTAAAATCATATTTAATACACATTAAAACCGTACCATAAAAATATCGAGCAACCACAGTGTTGCGTAGTCCCGTTTTGTTCGGAAAAAAAGGAAGGACAAAAGTTTCCGAAAGACAATACTGTCTCAAAACACTGACATGCATTGCCCCGTAACGCATAATTTCCATAATTAATTTTTAGGTAATGCAAAATATTCCCAAAATTATTCTTATTATAAATAAACCCGCGTAGCTCACCCAAAAACTATGAGATTTGACATTTCGGAGACCTCACGCTACACTAGCGCCTCTAGCGGCGAATTCATACGCGATAGCCCTCATTGCAGGCAACTGGTGGATACAAATGGCGAGTTGTCGTTCATCGTGGCGTTCTAAGAAGGAGGCCTTTGTTCAAAATGAGGCTGATGATGATGATGAAGATACTCACAGCAGGGAACTGACACGCGACGTGGCGACCCTTGCCCTGACAGAGACGCCGATAGCGAACGGCGCAGTACGGCTGGTCGTCTTCTATCGCCAGAGCCGCACAAGCGAGTAAGGTTATCACGACGTAACACGAATTGTTCTGCAATAGACAAGGATAGAACAATGAACTAAAAGAATTTCCTTGCTCACCCGCGACCTTACGATAGCTAATCTTATGCAAAATATGCGTGTTCATGCAGTTCCTCCACCTCCACACTGTAAGAACACACACAAATCACACAAACCCCAACCCCAACAACAACAACACAACACCACAACAACTGGTAGCATGGTGTACGGTTGTGTCACTCTGAAGATGAGCTCTGGTGTAGTGTGGTGGTGGTGATAGATGGGTTTGTGTGATTTGTGTGTGTTCTTACAGTGTGGAGGTGGAGGAACTGCATGAACACGCATATTTTGCATAAGCTTAGCTATCGTAAGGTCGCGGGTGAGCAAGGAAATTATTTTAGTTCATTGATATGGACCTCCGCAAAGTAACGCCTGATTCAATAATAAGGATAGAACATCCTACCATCTATACCTATCAAAGAGTAATGTAACTGACTGACTAATATAGTACCTAGACAACGCGCAGCCTAGCGGATCAAATTACACGAGTTTAGTCAACGTCCGTTAAAAACCGTTGAAATAACACAAATTTAGAATCACGTACATACCTACCTAAAGAACGTTAGACTTTAAAACGCAGCGCTTTTTATTGAGCGCTGTTAAGTTTTTGAAGTTAAGCGGCGGATGGTCAGTCGAATCAAACTGATGCGGTTTGCACGAAGTGGGTGGGCGCCTATTGAAAAATAGTATTAGCAGCGCTAACTGAGCGCATTGCGGGCAACGGATTGTACTTGCACCCGCGCCCGCAAGCGTGCGCCCGCGGAGTGCACCCGTGCCAGCAGGGCTACTACGAAACTCGAAGTTCGTGTGGTGCGGTCCCTCTGACACTTAAGTATACTATTTAATACGAGAGCGTGGGACCGCACGACACGAACTTCGAGTTAGAGTTTCTTAGTAGCCCTACAGTTAGCGTAGACCCTAATGTGGTGCTGCGGTTTTACCTTGGGCTGCAGAATCTTGATTTGTATACAAAAACTACACTGTATAACAAACTGACTCCGCAAACTAAGTATATAAAGGTAAAATTAAGTAACAATCTTCAAAATTAAAGTGAAAATAGAATATACTAACTATTTGATATATAATAGCCATAGCTTGCGATACTAAGACGTACTAGGACTTACTAAAAACCATAATAAATGAAGGTTATCCTCACAAATCACTTACCATTATGACGCCAGTAAAACACTAAACAACATTTAAATAAAAAATAAAACAACAATTAATACAAAATCAAAACCCTAAAAAGTGAGACAATTTTGAATGGCTTGTACATAAAAAAGTACAAAATAACAAATTTGCGGTAGGACGCGGATTATTTACATGTCCTACAGACAGCTGGCGTTTAAGTCAAAATTGTGCAAAAAGGAAATTTTTGTTTATGAATTTCTGCACGAAGGAGTTTGGTATCATACCTAATATTTATTCATTCATCATCATCCCAGCCTATATACGTCCCACTGCAGGGCACAGGCCTCCCCTCAGAATGAGAGGGCTTGGGCAGTAGTTCCCACGCGGGCCCAGTGTGGATTGGGAACTTCACACACACCATTGAATTGCTTCGCAGGTTTGTGCAGGTTTCCTCACGATGTTTTCCTTCACCGTAAAGCTCGTGGTAAATTTCAAATATAATTCCGCACATGAATTTCGAAAAACTCAGAGGTGCGAGCCGGGGTTTCAACCCACGAACCTCTGCTTGAGAGGCCATAGGTCAAACCACTCTGCCTCCACGGCTTCTTCATAGTTTATTCATTGTCTAGACATAATCACAATGAAATCACATCCTACTACTCTAGCAATAATATTTCTACTAACCTAACCTGCAACAATATCTGCCACTGCGGAGCGTGAAAAAATATCTGACACGGTCTAAGGAGCCTCGCGCCTCGAATGGTTATTGTTTTTTGCACATTTAAAAATTCGTCATCTATACCACGCGCCAAATAAATCTGCCTAAGTTCATTACTTAATACTCAGTTTTGACGCATTTTTGAGATACATTTTTTATGCGACGTCTTTACGTTACTCCCGGATTGTGTTCGAATCGCTTAACGGTATAGTGCCTATTCAATTATTGGAAATACGGTATTTGACTATTTTGTATATGTTTTATAAATTAAAACTACACAATGCTTATTATCGAATAGAAAAACAATTTTTAAGCTACCTTTACAAATAACAAAGTTATAAAGGTTTGAAATGCAAGATTAGACAGAGAAAGACATACTGGCATATGACGTCACACGCCAGTACCGCCATACTTGCTGCATAGAGAAAAGCGTTTGAGAAAAAGACAGGTATATAGATTTTTCAAAAAATCACTATAAATCCAATTTTCAACCGATTTAAATTTTCTCTTCGCTAAACACTATCTGTTTATCTATATTTTCTTAATAATATTAAGATATGGCAAAATCAGGACTTGTCAAATACCGTATTATAACTTTATAGTTTTTGTGGTACTAGTCGTGTCAATGAACTTTTAGGCAAAGTTAGGCGGCGGAAGGTATAGCCATCATAAGGTCTCGCAAAACTTATCTTGCCAACGCCAAATTCAAGCGGCAATTGCATTGAGTTGTTCGCCGCATGCTGTATTAACGATTTCCTGGTCAATAAGAATATTTATAAAATTGTTTTAAGACTGTTAGCGACTCGTAGCGCCATCTAGCGAGTATGAACAACGACTGATGATGCGAATTTCCCACTTTTGAGGACATGATTGTATGTACTTCCTACAAAAAACCTGTGACGTAACGCGTTGTCTTAACATCCTCTCGTAACGTTTTACAAGATCACCCCCTACCCCCAAATTGCGTTACGTAATACTTGAACGCCCTCTGATGTCACTTAGGTACTTTTGCACTTCATACTTCATACATCTGCCTATCATACTTATATCACATACCTGCCACGTAGACTAGATAATCAATAAAACCAAAGTAACCGATCGATATTTTTATTAAGAAATACAATAATTTATGTGTCAGGATATTTACAACGCGAATCACGTTCACCTTAACAGCTATAGTACCGACTATATGCTTATGTCAACTTATTTAGTGTGGCTATGCTTCTATGCTATATGTTACAAGTTTCTATACTAAAGGAGCTTTTACATTAGACAACCTAACCGCACGACTGTAAGGAATGATGAATAAGTAACTAAATTACCCATTATCCTCCTAACACCCAGAGTCCTTTATAAAGGACTTATTGTAATGTGGTTTTATCGGAACCGAAAGCGGGACCAGATGTTTTCAATTTTGTTTATCGGAACCAGAAACTAAATCGAAACCGAAAACGGAACCGGAACCATGCAGAACCGGAGCCTGAGTGGGTGGAGCACGTGGCCAGCGAGGAGATGAGCAAATGACTGGTTTAAACCCGTTTGTTTTTGATGTACGCCACTCTTGTCCCGCCACCGCGCTAAGCATCGACATCCGATATAACTTCCGTTTCAAAAGTATCGGAACCGGAACCTAAACGGATGTGTAATACCAAACGGAAGTTCCGATTTAACGGAAACGTAACTGGAGCTCCGTAACATCCCTGGTCTCTATAAAACTTTTTAAACAAGAGTGCCTCTGCCTATCTAATGCCTCAATGTAGAGAAGGACCAGCGTAGCAAACGTACATGTTAAACCACGGTTGCTTGGGAAATTTTAATATGATTGACAGCCCTTTTATAGCCTGCCGGAAAAATCTTAACAGCGCGATTCAGCTGTTCCTTGAGACGAGATAGTGACATCTATTGATAGAAAAATAAACTAAAATCACGGTTTAATACAGCAATGTAAATCAAAATTGAATGAGGGCTACTTGACAGGCGAAATATAGCTAGATGGCGTTAGTATAGTGAGGTTTTTTTGACGATACGGTGTTGCTTTGCTTGCGATTGGCTCATTTAGTTATACTAAAGACATCTAGCGTTATTTCATTGCGACAAACGAAAACCTAGATCAGTTTTTTTCAAACTTTTTCAGGACGCGACCCGCCTTTGTTTGATAAATATTTGGCGACCCCCTGCTTACTTCCACATACAGTTATTTGTTTTATCTTATGTTGATAACAATAACGGTGAGAGAATTTTAAAGATACTGCGACCCCCTTAAGGGGCATTCGCGAACCCCCAGTTCGTACGAATACGTGATCAATATTGAAAATGCTTCCAAAGGAAAGTATAAAATGCACGCTATCTTTTTTCAGTCATTTTCATTTCACTTTGTACAAAGTCCCGCCTGTTACGTAATTTGTCATCGATATTTTTTGTTTTTATATGTTGCCAGCCTTTTTTTTAATTTACCGCCATTTCATGCTGCCTTCAAAAAGATTCACTGCCCTTCTCTACATGTTGCGATTTTTGCGTACCTAATGGAGTCAGAGAGTATCTTTCCATATCCATACTAATAATATAAATGAGAAAATGTGTATGTTTGTCCGTTTTTCACGTCGAAACGGAGCGACGGATCGACGTGATTTTTGGCATAGAGATAGTTTATGGGCCAGAGAGTGACATAGGCTACTTTTTATCCCGTAAAATGCAGTTTCCGAGGGAACAGCGCGCGATAACCGAATTCCACGCGGGCGAAGCCGTGAGCAAAAGCTAGTTAGTAATATTATGCATCAGGGGCCGTATTGTTGTTGACAACAACTTTAAAGTCCTTTTTTAAACATAGCAGTTAATATCCCTGACTGCTAATGCGCTTCTAGTTACGAGTATGTTAACGTATGGTGCAGCAGTGCTATTGTAGTGTAGTTAAGCTGTCTACTGTGCTAGCGTCTGACATCTCTCCCCGAATTAGCACTAATGGCGTACTTTTCACAATACTTTTGTAATTAACATAAATTTCAGATCTGTATACATTAAATTGAAGCAGAATTTTAAATATTAATACAAAATTTTATAAGACTTCGCGCTCGCGGCGTAGGTATTACAAAATTTTATAAGACTTCGCGCTCGCGTAGGTAATTAGCCATTTATACAATTTGTAGACAGCACAAGAAACACTAACATAAATTGAATTATCAACATTCTTACAATTGAAGCGAGAAAAACATCTTAATTGTCATCTAGGGAAGGAAATTAACATAATATTTTTGAAGAATTCACTTAATTTCTAAAGACGGACCAACAATTCATTTTAAGTTCAATTTCTTTCCATAACAATACGTTCAATAAAAATAAAATTATACAAAAATTTGCTTTTACTTTCACACGTCATAATAAAAATAATTAATGTTATTGTATGGATTGTTCGATAGGTAGTTATATGTATGTATACATTACATTACATTGATCCCTAAGCACATTGATGTGTACGAGACAAAGTCACATGCAAAAGCACAGTCTGAAAGACGAATCACTCACGTATGAACTCTTATTTTTATGACGAAACTTGTTTAATGGGAAGAACGCATTTTATAAACTTTTTGCTAAGTGAGTGCTATTTAATATATTTTTCTCAAACATGCAAAAGGATGCTTTAAAGGAAAACTCCAAAAAATCAAAGTTTTATTTATTTCATTGCATGTTTGAGAAAACCACTACCTCGGCGAGAAGTGGTGTTGCCAGCCTCATACCTAGCCTCATGTCTATTTGTGTGTTCGGCCGGGCAACCCCTTACTTCCCGGTCTCTGTAGTAATGTACTAAAAAAACAAAAACTTGCAATGTCTACAGTCAATAGTCATAAACATAAAGGACGAAATTTATTGTTTATTTTGTTTTAAAACAGTAACTTTTAAGTCATAAAAACTCATAATATATCTAAGACATAAAATTACTAGGCTACTTTCACGTCAATCAATATTAGAATATGTATAAACGTACGGATCAGTTTATAGGTCGATCAAAAGGTTAAAAAACCTGCTTGACCTTAACCGATGTAAAAGTAGATTCTATATCGTTACAAAATGGAAGGAGCATGGAGGAATATACTTAAAATAATATTATGTCTCAAGTTACCTTGAAATAAAATTATTTAACCTATTTAGGTAAGCGATACGACATCCATTGAACTACATTTAATACTGCTAAAGTGAGCTGAAATTGAGGTAGTGAAGACTAAATGCTAGGCTTGGGTGCAAACGATAGCACGCTGAGCATTTTCTCTTTTCATTGCGTGGGCTGCCAAGTAATCACTGGTTGGGGAGCGTCTCGCCCCCGCAATGGACAGAGAAAATGCTTTCTGCACACTGTTCACGTGTAGTTGTGGTAGTAAAGGCACTTAAGATAACAAATAAACCTTTAAACCAAGTCCAGTTCTGTACTTTTGACCTTGAGAAAAAAACGAAATAATGAGGATAAAATAAAAATAAGGTTAAATTATAAAATATATTGTATTAAAAAAGGATGCTTAAAATATTAACTACTTCAATGGACGTCCATTAAATAAAAAGCTGCCATACAATTATTATAAACGTATTTCGACTACTTAGCCAGTCGAGCAAGAGAAGTCAAAAAACCAATTAAAAATGAGATCATACAAATAATAGAGTATTCATAATATAAGGGTGATGGATACATTGTGATGTGTATTATCTCCAAATGTATTTCGGGCTATTACGGACTGAGTTTGCGACACAGCCTTATTACATTCAAAACGTTATTATTGAAAATCATCATGCTAAGGGTTTAGTCAATCCAGTTTATAAAAAGTGTAAACAAAAACGCCATTTACCCAGACATTTAGTGATGTGAAAAGCTAGAACCTAGTGCATAATCATTAATCTGTTCAGTAAATCGATTAATTTATTAATTGAATAGATCAAAATATTTTTGTCTATTTTATTATTTACAATACTTGATTTAATTCCAATGACTGTTTATTTAATTATAAAAGCAGTTAACTATTTTTTTTTAATTTTAACGTAAGTAAATAAAAGTCGCTTATTAAATCGACCATTAATAGTAAGTACGTATAAAATGTAAATTAGGTATATACTTTAATATATAAGGAGCTTGCTACTCTATCGTATTGGGTAACTGTAATGATAGATGTAATGTTTATTAGAAATAAAATAAAATAAATTAATCGATTTTTAAAATGACAAATTTTCCGCAATGTTTCATTCAAGAAATAACGTCAGATTTTGACGAAGATTTTTGAAATGAAAATTAAATATTAAAATCAAGTGAATTTTGGTGAAAAAAAAAAGATTATACGTCTAGTTAAAAAACACGAATTACAGATGAATGTGTTATTGATGCGATCCACTGGGTGTTTATACAAGAATTTTGATAAAATCGGTTTGTTTACACTTTATATACATTGGATTGATATAAACCATAGTTTAGTGACCGAAATATGTGTTTTTATGTTACTTGATAATTGTACGCGTCGCGTTTTTAACCTTTTAACCTTTAAAGTTATGACAGTATATCGCATATAATGCTCAGCACGAATATTTATTATACGCCAAAACATACGAATAAATGAATGCCAGAAATATACATGCCTATAGCTTATTTTTAAGCAAACAGATTGCATGCTATTATATTCTGTAGACATGCATATTTCCGGCATCAGGCTTGCACCACTGAATACGTGCACGGCACGTGGCTAGGTTCCGATAAGGTTAAAGTTTTTTTTTTTATATATTTGACACGTTTGAGGTTTATTTTTTTTAAAAGGCGACATTTTGATTATGTAAATCATTATACCTATATCTACGTGGTGTTATCAAAAGGCAAATATATAATTTGCTTGCTATTAAAAAGTTACAATTACTTGCATGGGCTCTAACACAAATTTCTATGAGTTTATAAATTTGAATGAAATGTTAATTATTTCGCGTCAATTAAAAACGTGACCGTTACTTTAAATTTTTATTTTATTCGCGATATTTTTTCTATGAACACAAAAAGCTTAGTGTCGGTTACGTATATTTACACAAATGTCTAAGGGTGTAAGTGGCATTAGGCCCCTGTTCAATTCATATGGACGCTTTCATATAAAAAATCTACCCAAACCATTTATTTTACATATACATTGGAAATCTGCATTTGCGTCCATATACCCGGTTCCAGTCTACATCAGGCTGAACTCGTCCTACGTTATTTTATAAATACAATGCAGGATTCGGTAAGCCTTACGAATGAAGCAATAACTTGGCAGTTGTTTATTATAGCCATTATACCACATAAATAAATAAGCGAAACATAAAGCTTACTTTACTTTAGTTCTGCTCTGAGTAACTACATTTAAAACATCACTGTAGAATAACAATGGTCATTTTATTTCATTATCGTTTGTAATCACAAACTAACCATAACTGTTGCAACTATTATAAAGACCTGGCGCTTACGCACTTAGTGTATCAATCATTAAATAATAAAGAAGTAAACGCCAACTAATAGAAAATATGCAGTTAGTTTTATTTGTAGTTACTCAGTACTCACCGCGCACTGTCAAATGTGATACCTATACCGATGAATAAATTACAAATTTAACATGCTATCTAAATACGTCTATTGATACACTCTAATCCTATACCGATGCTGTGCAGGTACTTACAAAAAAAACTTCATAAACGTTTTTTGGTGCCGACACAACATCGAAACTAAATGCTTTTTAGATGTACATACATAAAAAAAAATCTTTACAACATTTACAAATCAGTCGTAAGAAAAATATCGTAGTTTAGCCAAAAGCTGCACTATTTACAATCTTAAATTCATAATGATAAACATAAGACCTTAACGAAAACGTTTATTCAGCATTCGAAGTAGAGTATCAAAGGATATTGATGATTTACTTTTGGTGTTGAAGCCTGCTGGCGTTTACGCTTTCTTGGCATTTATTGTAATTAAAGACGTAAGCGCCAGGAAAAGGCTGGCTTTTTATACGTACAAAAAGCTGTAGATAATATTTATAGTGATATCACGACCTCATACCGAACAATTAGGTGTCAGACTCATTGATACAGACTGCAGTATCTGACCAAAATTTTAGTAAAAATACCAACCAACGATATAAGGAAATGACTGCAATAGTTAAATATGAGGAAGCTGCACGAAATCTCAATAATACAATGGTAATATTTAAAAGTATTTCTTTGCTTCTTTTAAAAAAAAGCTAGTATCTCAAAATCGATAATTATTTTGAGTTAACGTGAACATTATTTCAAGGTTCAATTTTGCTGTCGTGTTGGTTTGAAATACGAGATTTTTTTTAAGTAGTGGCGATCGTTTTCGTGGTTTTGTTTTTTAAATAGGTACCTACTTTAATATTGTTACTGGTGAACAGAATGTGCTGAAAAAATAACTTTCATCAAATTAATTTGCTACTGACGTTAAAGTTCGTTCATTCTATAAAAATATTTTTTACAAAACACAAACGGATGCATCGGCCTAGCACATGCATCTTTCATTTGTAGTCTTTGCCAGCCTATACCACAAAAACTACAATTCTAGTATTATTATAAATGCGAAAGTTTGTTTTGTTGTTGTTGTTTATAATGTTTCACATTAAGTTAAAAAAGAACAGCTTTATATCTATTACGGTTCTTGAGTCATGTGACAGACAGACGGACAGTTTAGCGGCATCAATAGGATTATGTTTCTCACCCGTGCTAGGCTAGTAGCTCCGATACTAACGCAACAACTTCCACTGGTTACATTCTTCATTTCATACTATACGCAAGCTTACAAAATAAGCACCTTGTCTAAATCTACACAATATAAACAAAGTTACCAAATAACTAGACTGTATGACTGTTGAAAAAAATAATTGGCAATGCTCACTACACTGGGCTGGCGCGCGTAAAATATTACATAAAGCCTAACTTTAACCTTTTTAACTACCAGCGTAAAACGAGAGGTTACACCATGTGTACCACAGAGATGTTGATTCTTCAGACGTGTTAAATATTAGAAGCAGTTTAACCCAATTTTAACCTTTTTAAATTCCGACGTAAAAATAGAGAATGGGACACGGGTGTACCTTCTCATTTTGACGGTATCTTAGCTGCCAAACACTAACGTTAATTTAATCGTGATGGTTTTCTTTTGAATGGTTTTCATTTCCTTAAAATAGGTGTTTATGTATATATGTAAACTTTTGCACGAGCACATACAAATTCAAAACATAAAATTAAAGCTTAAAATTAGAAGTATAAAGACCTAATAGCAAATGAAGAAGTTAAATAGTCAACATTACGTAATTAGATGAGGATGTTTTTGATTGCATTTTGAATGCAGCCGCAGCAAAACAATAACAGCGGTTGTTACTACATTACTACTGTTAAAATATCAGTGAACTGTGTTTAAAACCAAATTATCCCTTCACTTAGCAATGTCAAGTTCATAAGTTAAGTTAATCCGGTGTAGGGAGCATTGAATTAATATTCCAAAATAGTTTTAGCAACCTATACATGTGATTAAAGATATAACAATATTTGGCAACTTCTTGCAAGGAAGTAGACGATGACTACATCTAAATTTCATATTTATAAATATATTAATATTTGACTCATTTAAGGGGTAACTTAACAAATATTTATTTTTAAATGAATTGGTTCGTTATAGGGCACATACACTTCCGCTACGTAAATAACTAGTTTTTAAATTAAATTCATAATATCAATAAAATTATATTTTTGCATACAAGATATATCTAATATGCCGTACGTATATCAAAAGTATCCAAAAACTGACCTGATATTTTACTTGAAAACTACCCCGGATCTCAAGCATAATTAATGCATTACATCAGATTACTTACGAATTTATTATAATAAATAATCGCCCGACAGTTTCGATTCTATTTCAGATTCTTAGTCATGGAATGCAACTCGATACAGTGCAGTAAACACTAATAAATCCGAACCTGTCCGACTTTTATTGGACACGTGTATTGCATTAATTATAACATTTTATGACATGTTCATAACCATTTTATCAGTTTTTGTAATACCTTTAATTATTAACATAAACGACTTTAACACTCGCCACGTTTAAATTAAAAAAATAACCATGTCAAAATGTTTTAAGCTAGTGCCTTGAATTTTATTAAATTGAATTGAACAACTGACTAAAAATAAATAGCTTTTTAATTTTAACTGGCGATGTATGTCTTAATATGTTTATGCTTAGTTCTTATTGCCTTCTGATAAAAGTTAAAGACGCTTTTAGATAAGGTAATCAAAAAATAACTGTTATCTAAATAGAAAATACAAGGTATATATACATGCAAACTTATTAAAAAAAATACAGAAGAGAAGTTTTTTTAAAGATAAAGAGTGAAATTTTTACTTAAGACGATTTCCCGGTACATCTATGAGCTAATATAAAAAATAAATACGCGATAGATCCAGGTTTAGAAAGATCATACATTATTAAAACACCGTAGTCAGTTGACACAGGCAGATTTTTTTAGATTGATATTATTTCATTTTTAACTTATTCTAAACGTTATTAAAGCTAGTTAAAAAACCGTACTAAATTTAACCTTTTAACCTTTAAAGGCTAATAATATCCGTTATCGCTTTAGACAAACATGCCAAAGGTTAAACAATTTTTACAAGAAGACAATAACAATCAGGCATTTGTAAATAAATCCATTCAATACACAATACGTACCTTAAACAAAAAGGTTCAAAATTCATAACACCTGTAACCTAAGACTATGGAACATTATACACTGCATTTTGTCCGCATGTTGATTTAATCCGGGGTCGATATAATTGAGTATTGTTTGAGCAACTCACTATACTTGTCTATTTATACACCATTTACATATATTTGTCATATACATTGGTGTTGCTTGTGCTGAAACAAAGAAAAGATCATTGTTAGGTAAATAGCAATAAAACAAGCCGAGTTTTTGGGAAGTTTCAAGTTTCTAGTATAACCGCAAGTACTTACACCCTATAGGTCTTTCGGTTACTTTTTTTAATAACTGTCCCTTGTCAATCTTCTCGTGTCATAATTAAAAAAAAAAACGAAGTGCGATTCGGACTCACGCACGAAGGGTTCCGTACATACCATTATCTATACAACATTAATTAATTAATACCACACTATCACTCGTCCAATATGTATACTAACATAGTTATAAGCAAATTACTAATAATGTATGGATCTTTGTTGTCTGAATAAATAAATAAATTATTATAAGACGTTAGCAAAAAAAACACGTTTGTTGTATGGGAACCACCTTAAATATTTATTTTAATTTAATTATTTATTTTTAAAGTGAATATACGACTAAATATTCTATGAATAGCGTCTACCTGTTGCCGTTATTAATATCGAGCAAAAACCGGCAAAAACGATTTGTTGTACGGGAGCCCCCGTTAAATATTTATTTTATTCTGTGTTTAGTATTTGTTGCCATAGCGGCCACAGTTATACATAATCTGTGAAAATTTCAACTGTCTTGCTATGAAGGTTCATAAGATACAGCATGGTGACAGACGGACAGACGGACGGACAGCAAAGTCTTAGTATAGGGGTTTCCGTTTTTACCCTTTGGGTAAGGAACCCTAAAAATGAAAGAGCAGCCGTGCCTCGCTCCCCGCCCCCTGTCCTGGGTGCAGCGTGTAGGGCGTATACTCACGGTCAGCGGCGCGCGCGCTTGGCGGGCTGCGGCGCGTGGTGGCCGAGCGTGACGAGCGCGGAGGCGACCGCCAGCCCGCCCAGCGGCGGCGCGCGGCCCGTGCCGCCGGTCGGCAGCCGCACCAGCAGCGACAGCACCGCCGCGCGCGACCCCAGGCACGGCTCCAGCGCCACCGGCGCCGGCACGCCCCCGCCTGAATAATCATCAACATAACATCTCACTTTTATTCATCATCCATCATCCCAGCCTGTACACGTCCCACTGCTGGGCACAGCCCTCTCAGAATGAGAGGGCTTGGGCAGTAGTTCCCACGCGGGCCCAGTGCGGATCGGGAACTTCACACAAACCATTGAACTACTTGGCAGGCTTGTGCAGGTTTCCTCACGATGTTTTCCTTCGCCGTAAAGCTCGTGGTAAATTTCAAATGTAATTTACGCACATGAATTTCGAAAAACTCAGCGGTGCGAGCCGGGTTTGAACTACTCGACTTACTATACTATACTCTGCTTGAGAGGCCGTAGGTCAAACCACTCGGCCACCACGACTTCGCATTTATTACTGGGCTCAAATTGCGCTGTATTGTTTCTGAGCACTCTTATTACGAAACTATTTATGTCTTCTAACTAACAAACTAAAAGAAATGTGGCGCCATTGTTTTCTTTTTCGCTGTAATTAATATTTAACCGGAGAAAAAATAAAAATGCCACCACGTCTCGTACAAAAAACTCTACTCCGTAACATTTTTTCGGGGGCAAAAACAAAACAACGAAAAGAATCACTCGCTCACATAAGTAAGTTACTGTAAGATGGGTCAATCAACTTTTTTACCGACACTAATCTGTCCACATCTGTCAAAAAATTGCAGATTTTTTGTAAGTAAACATGTTTTTTTTTCTGTAATTTAATAGATGGTGTACATGAATACATGCCATCCTACGTAAGTTCAACCTATTAAACCGTGAAATATCTTGTTGGAAAATAGTTGATTGGCCCAGATAAGTGTAAAGCTACTGTATCTTTAAAGTAAGATGTAATCTTTTAAATATAAATAAGGTTACAAATACCCCAAGGGAACTTAATTATAATGTACTAACTTTGGAGGAGCGGGATTGCCTGGCACAGGTATTTTATAACAACTAGGCAGTCACAGTCAGTGGATGGATGGATGAGGCAGTCTCAACCTTTATGTATGTCAAGAAACCTATTTGTTGAACTAAATAAATGTATTATTATTATTACCTGCCGCTCCCTTCTCAAGCTCCACGCAGACTTGGCTGAAGGGACGCGACGCCATCTGCTCCATTTCTACGAACAGCCGCTGCCTTCTTCTGTACAGGTCGTATTTCTGTCAAACAAAAAGAGTGTCATTTCACATTCGTGTGAGGTCTTGACCCCACTCTGGGTCGTTTCTGGAGCAAAGGTTGTCCATCGCGGTTCAACGGGGCCACGCGGCAAGTGTATTGGCACCTCTGCCCTGGTATACACTACAGTATAAACTACAGGCAATAAAAATAAAAAGCTGTTCTTAAATATTTCAGATGACATACACGAACAAATATTTATTACCCAAAAGAAAATAAGCGCGCGCGAGTTTCATTGGTAAATAGTATTTTATGCAACTGTATCGTAATAGGGGTCCTTAAAACATGAGCACGAGGCGTAGCCGAGTTTCATAATAAGGTCACATGAGTGTTTTAAGGCCTAATTACGTAGGTACAGTTGCATACAATTATTTAACTATATCCATATATTAAATCCTCTATTATGTGTTCCGCGAACCTGCATTAACGAGAACTAGGTAGGCATGTCTGCACCACGAGCTGCTGCTGCCCCCCCCCCCCCTGCTGTAAGAAATCTGTATCGTAATGAGATTTCATACATCATTACACACGGGGGACCATTACGATACAGCCGTGTTCATAATAGAATCCAACGTCGTAATGCTGGTCATTACCTGTGGTTTTTAAACGCATAATTGAGGATTTACTATATGGGTGTAGATAAACTTCTTTACAACATTCCTTGTCTAAAAAAAAACGTTCTATTAATACAAAAAATATATAATTATATAATAATGCATGAACAATAAAAGTTAGGTACATAGTACGTTTTTTTAGTAATGGTTTTGATTTTGGGTGTGGGTAGTTATGCGTTCTACTTGAATTATTGTATGCCCCGACAGGGCGTCATGGATTGACTTATTATAATATTGTAACACCTTATATATGTAACATGACATTACAATGAATAAATAAATAAATAAATAAGTGAACAATTGTTTCCACTGTTGATATTTCATTTCGTCGCCATCGAAGTGAAAAGCAGAGTGTAAAACTCGAGTATTAAACCTATTTTCCCGTCGACGTGTTCCGTCTATCCACCCTCGCCGTACTGGCTCGGGGGGCTATATGAACGACTCGGGTAAAATGGCTCGTTTATGTTCTTGTTGTACAATCAAACTTATTTTTGATTTCATTTTACCGATGAAACTCAAGCGACCCTTATTTCTTTTGACCAGTTTTTTAATTCGCATCTCTTCAAAAAAAATTACTTAGTCAATCGATTGGACTAGAGGTTCCCAAAGTGGCCCAGTCCAGGTGGACGAGGGCCACGGCAGACCAGACGGGGGGCCACATTGCCGCGAAAACTGATAGTTTTAGAGTTATGTGAATGTAGTAGAGATGTAGATGCAGGTGTCGGTCTACCGAAAAAAGTAAAACTTAATGTGATCTACGAGAAAAATACTTTGGGAACCTCTGGATTGAACCTTCCGCTAACCTGCTTTATCTTCCACAGCGCAGCCGCAACAAGCAGCAACAGCAGGAAACATGAAGAAAACGTGATGAAGAACTGTTGAAGATTCAACTTCGGGTACTGTGAGAACGATATCTGTATCCACAGCGGCGGCCGGAAATCGTACACGTAGACGAAGAAAGTCGTCAACGTAACGTTGTCCTCGACGCCGAAAGCGTGGTCGGACTTTGGGAATCTGTAATTGAAAGGTCTGAGGTCATTGATCTTGATGCCGCTATCAGAGACGTCGATTAATATATGTGCCTAAATGTATCAAATACATATATCCGAAATAAATATTTATGAATTGAATATGTAATTTAACACCATCATCTCAGCCTATATACGTCCCACTGCTGGGCACAGGCCTCATTTCAGGAATTTCACACACACCATTGAATTGGGGTTGTGCAAGTCTCCTCGTGATGTTTTCCTTCACCGTAAAGCTCGTGGTAAATTTGAAATGTAAAAGTCAAGTTGAAGGTGAACTGGTAGTCTAACCACTCACATGCTTTGAATTTTGAGTTTGAACAGACAACTAGAGTTGCCAAAAGCATGTGAGCGGCTAAGCAGAATGCCATCAATATTTTTTGTCACTTAACTAACCTTCATCTAAAAGCTAAAACTAAACTAATTTAGTTTAGTTTAACTAAATCAATACCAACTTGTATCTAAAACTGGTGCAGTTGACGTGGGACAAAATCGTCCTCTCCCCCGGCTCCGCTCGCGTCCGAACTGTCAGGTTCATGCGCGCATGCGCCGAACACGTTATACTGAAGTCCGCATCAACGTCCGCCTTTACTGGAGCGTTGCGGAAGTTAATGGCTGAGAGGTGGCGGTCCTCCTTCTTTGAGAGGTTGAAGGTGAATTGGTAGTCTACTGCTAGGTCATCTGTAAAAAATACAATGTCGTATAAAATTAATACGGAAATAACAGATGGGCAACATTTCTTCGAATGACGAGAAACATTGTCGAATGATTCTTATTCCATTAAATTATTTATTCGCGGAATCTGCGAAATAATTTTTTGATATGTGTTTAATTGTGGTTTCATAGCCCTCATTTAACTTGTCTATGGCCTTGCTTTTGAAAGTTGTCAGTTTGCATTTGAATTTGAAGAGATATGTAAACGTAATGTCATACAAGTTTGAATAATTAAAAATAAATAGAAGATAGCGGAATATTTGCATGAAATGTTTGTTTCTCCTTTCAGGTAAAGTGTTTTAGTTTAATTTTTTTACATGAATATATGTTTGTAAACATTATGATTAATAAAATGTTCTCCTTTCAGAGAACACAATTTTGGTTTCTGTTTTTCGTCGTTTCAACATTAATTGAGTACCTAATGTGCGATATAACACATTATATGTGTGTTGATAAATTATTGTGTTGTTTATTTGTATAGAATTGAAATAACCAAAAAAAACTAAATCTTTCGTGGATTTATCCGAATAAAATAATGAATGAATAATTCATCAATTGAAAAAAAGGTCGAATGCTTTATTCTTGGATAAATTTATTCACCATAACATTTTTAGCGAATAAAAAAAATATGTTTTTTTATTAAAAAAAACATTTTCAATACAAGCTTTTTTGTAGACTGTACTTTTTGTTGACTGCACGTGCATTGTCATCTAAACTACATATCCGTACCAAATTTCAAGTCTGTACTATTAACGGTTGAGGAGTTCCCTCCTGCGGAGACGATCCTGGAAGGACCACCAGGACGTCACTACCAGACTATTGTATAGCCACCAAATTTACATAAGTATGCCAAATTTCAAGTCAATCGGACCACTGGAAGTGAGTCAAATTTAGCTTCCAAGATTTGACCCAAACAAACAAATAAACAGCAGGGCTACTACGAAACTCGAAACTCGAAGTTCGTGTCGTGCGGTCCCTCTGACACTTATAACTATTTTTTCTACTCCTATATGTAATCTGTGATTTACTTAATACGAACAGTAATATAACAGCATACATAAAAGATTCTGGAAAGTCTATATTGTCTATTCCCGATAACAGCACTGTATCGTAATGTTGCTAAAACGATACTGCAACTGCAACCACTTACTTTTTTTTTTTCTTAATTCGTACGTTTCGACAGGCTTTAGATGCAGCCAGTTACATATTTTATATGGTTTTTATACAGAATAAAAACTTTTCGAACATAATCAATAGCTGCAACGCTGCAACATAAGTAACGCGTATTTTTAAATCGTCACAGCAAGTAAACGTGAATCAAAAACAAAATTTTTAACTTAAGACAAATTTTTGTCATTTTCATATTTTGTACTTGTTTATTGTTGTTTACCTTCTCTTTGCGTTTGCCATACTTTTTACAAAAACTATGAAAACTTTAAAGTTTACTATTTCTCTAATTTTGAATTGTAATTTATAAGTATCCAGTCGAAGAAAAAGTATTGTATGCAACGTTGTATAAGTAAGTCAAAAAAAAGCTCGTGGCGTCTTTTTCTTACGATGTTCGCTAAAGCTCACATCGTAACTCACGCCACTCACCTTTTTTGAACCCCGTTATACAACTGTTGCATAAAATACTATAATACGAGAGCGAGAGGGACCGCACGACACGAACTTCGAGTTTCGTAGTAGCCCTGCAGGTCAAGTTGAATAAAAGCTTGTAAAAATCGTGAGTTACCTATTGTTCCTTCGATATTTATTTTTTTGAGTACCGTCCGTCTTGACAGACGTAATCAGAGTGTAAGGGTTCCACTGGCACCCTGCTGTACTGTGCCTTGGTACTTACAATAGCACGCTCCCTTGTTATAGAGGTCGGCGTGGTAATGATTGCTGTTGTCGCACTTGTCGCACCGCTCCCCCGCGAGCCCTTTGGTGCTGCAAAAGCAACGCCCAGTGTCGGGCGCGCACGCCACCGCTTGCGCGTTGCACTCGCACGCTGTAACACACAAACATACATGATAAAGGTAGTGCATCACTTTCTTTAGCCCGTTAAAGTGACCCGCTGTTGGGCAAAAGCCTCTATTGCAGGTGGTAGGACCTTGTGCAAGGTCCGCCCGGATTGCTACCACCATCTTGCTCGCTAATCCTTGCACTGTTGTGTTTCGGCGTGGAGAGTAAGACAGCCGGTGAAATTACTGGCACTTGAGGTATCCCATCTTAGGCCTCTAGGTTGACAGCGCATCTGCAATCCCCCTGGTGTTGCAGGTGTCTATGGGCAGTGGTGATCTCTTACCATCAGGAGACCCACTTGCTCGTTTGCCATCCAGTCGAAATAAAAAAAATAGGTATAGAGGGCGGTGTGCTCACGCTGGCACGTGCCCCCGTTGAGCGGGTCCCCGTAGTGTCCGGCCGCGCAGGTGTCGCAGTGCGGGCCGACGCTGCGAGCGCCGCAGGGCTGCACGCAGCGGCCCTCCGCGTCGCAGATGGAGTGCCCGTTACACTGGCACAGCGGACACCGAGTGAAGTGCCATCTGTTCAAAATACACACAGTTAGTTCTACGCTTCTAGTCAAGCGCGAGTCTGACTGAAGAGCGCTGAAAATGGCTGAAGAAAAACTAAGGGCCCGTTTAAGTGTCAGATAAAAGTAATGCCCCGTCTTTGTTTATTCAGACAAAACAAACAGAGACGGCATCACTGATAGCCGTCACTTAAAGTTAGTCGACAAGTGGTGAAATAGGCCCTAAGACTTTTAACTAAATATGGTCATTTGGGTACGTTTAAAGAGGAGGGGGGTAAAGAATAGTAGATTGATAACCAAGGGTGGAAAGTGACCTATTTCACCCGAGATATTTCGTCTTCATGCCAATAGTTCGAGGAGAAATGGGTAATTTCACCCGAGTTAAACACTCTACTTTTCATTTCGACTGTGAGGAAAGTAAAATACTACAAAAAAAATGAGAATAATAATAAGTTGAATTTACTTATATCCAACCTCCAACGGTACCTTTTCGACTGGCCACTTGCCACGGCCGACTATAAAGAAAAATCGAGTTGGTCACGACCAAGAAGCTTATATACAAAACTGGAGGTTGAACGCCGAACGAAGAAGTTTGACCTTAATTACTTATTTATATATTCCATCTCTTTTTCTTTAACGTCACTAAAGAAAGAGATGCAATATGTTCGTAACGTAATAAAATCAAATTTCTTGTTTCAAACGGATGTTCGGCGTTCAACCTTCAGTGTTGTATATAAGCTCCTTGGTCAAGACGGGCATCTAGATGGCCATGCCGAAACGTGAAAAAAAAAGTGTCATTGATGTAACTCAATTATCTTCGACTCCGTGGCTAATCAAAAAATTAAAAAAAAAAAACTTTTCACCCTAGAGATGAAAACGCAATTTTCCACCCGGCTATCTACTCATGAAAATTAAACTTTCCGAACAGGAGAGACGAAAAAATCATTGCAACGCATTACGTAGGGGGGGGGGGGGGTGGCAGTGACCTGTGTGCGGCGCAGACATGCGGCTCGTGCGGCCTCCTCGCGCCGCCGGGCAGGCAGACGCCGCGTCCGCCGCCGCCGCCGTCGTCGCACCAGCCGCACGCCGGCTCGGCGCGGCACGACGCGCACGACACGTGCCGCGCGCAGCCCGCCCGCGCCGCGCCGCAACCAGTCGCCGCGCTGCTGGTCGACCAGAGGCGGCACCCGCCCAGGGGGAACGACGCGCCGTATGCGTTCTGGCGACAGACACAAAACATTTCATGAAAACGATCCAGAGCGTATTCAAGGAGGGAGGGCGGACATCGAAGTCTTAGCCATAGGGTTTCCGTTTTTACCCTTTGGGTACGGAACCCTACAAATCGAGTAATATTTTTAGACGGAATTTTTCAAGTCAGCAATGACTCAGATGACTTAACATATGTGACATGTCTAACCAGCCATGTTTAGAACCAATTTTACCATGTCTAAAGCAAAATAAACGATTTAATTTCAATTCAAAGTTATTTTCAACCCACCTTATCCACGCAGCGGCCTTGCGAAGCGCACCATATGCACTCCTCGTTGGTGCAATTAGAACAAGTGTGGAAAGTGGCGCACGGCGCACTGCACGGGCCCGCCGACGCCACGCTTCTGGAAAAGTTGATGAGTCAGTCAGAGAACCCTGCACTGCCACGACGAATTAAAAACCACATGTCTGAAAAAACTGAGGAATAGGAGCACCGCAAAGCGGGGCTCTATAGAAACTTTGATTTGGTATATCTAATTTGAAAAGTGATAATTTTAACACAATTTATCATCTTCAAGTTGACTTTCTTGACACCTTTCCCTAACCCTTTTCCAGGCATAGTGCATATAGCAACCACATAAATGTACACATATATTCGACCTTACTAAATATACAATATGGTACAAAATCAATTGAATTCGTTAAAAATATTATTCGTTTTTAAATTTGTCCCTCATAGGTAAACAACATAAAACTATGATTAGGACCGGCAACGCATCCGTAATGGAGGCCAAAAGAAAGGTAAAATATCGCCATCTAGCGATATTTTGACGACCAGATGGCCAAGTGGTTAGAGTACCTGACTACGAAGCTTGAGGTCCCGGGTTCGATTCCCGGCCAGGGCAGATATTTGTAATAATACGAATGTTTGTTTTCGGGTCTTGGATGTTTAATATGTATTAATCTATATAAGTATGTTTATCCGTTGCTTGGTATCCATAGTACAAGCTTTGCTTAGTTTGGGACTATAGACCCGTAGGACTACGTTTTGAGGCTTCAAGAATATTAAAGTTGTTTCTTTTTCGCATATAGCTTCCGGAGCATTTGCCCAACCTAATACAAAAAATTGTGTCATTTTGGTGCCTGCATAAGTAGAAATTTAGGTATTAGTGTTTTCCATTAGTATTGGACGAAAAAAAAATTCAAGACGAAAATTTTACTTTCTTATTAATATCTGAGCAGTAACTGATATACATAGGCATTTTGTGTCATATCCATCCACGGGAATCCTGATTTTTAACCAGTACCTAACATTTCGCCCAACTAACTCTAAAAGAATATTACAGTTTGTTAAAAAGATGTCAGACGTTTTAAAATACGATATCTGTTATCCCAAAAGATTTTGTGTCAAATTCATCCACGATATTTATAGATTTTTTTTTTTTAATACAATACCCTGTAAAACCCACAAAAGAAAATTCAAGTTGTTAGAGTTTACGTGTTTTGATCATTAACGGTGTAAAAAAACACTATTCATAATTTGTGTCATTTTCATTC